>NC_047096.1:82053981-82356848 GCF_902459505.1 Geotrypetes seraphini | reverse complement strand
ATATTTTGCTCTGTGAAGGAAATATATGTACTCTGCTAGATGCTGTTTATACTTTTCTATTCAACTATAATATTAGTGTCTTTTAAAGTCCTAACTAAAAGTGTATCTAATATATATATTGGTTATGGGGGGCCATATTAATTATGCCCCCCTTATATTCTGCATAATACAATTATCCTCATCAAAGTTACTTCTAAAACCAATAGGAAGAAATTTTTTTCACTCTGAGAATAGTTAAGCTTTGGAATGCGTTGCCAGAGGATGTGGTAAGAGCGGTTAGCGTAGCTGGTTTTAAGAAAGGTTTGGACAAATTCCTGGAGGAAAAGTCCATAGTCTGTTATTGAGAAAGACATGGGGGAAGCCATTGCTTGCCCTGGATCAGTAGCATGGAATGTTGCTACTCCTTGGGTTTTGGCCAGGTACTAGTGACCACCGTGGGCTTGATGGACCATTGGTCTGACCCAGTAAGGCTATTCTTATGCTTGGGGAACTCACCTAGATGGTCTTCGTACCCAAGGTCACTGGTCTGCCACAGATCGTCGTCATCACATAAATCTGTTGGAACTCAGTGATTTTCAACATCTTCTTCAAGATCAGATCATTCTCATTCGTACAGACAATCATGTAGCTATGTACTACGTGAACAAGCAGGGAGGAACAGGATCTCTTCTGCACTTTATTAACATTAGATGGCTCAAAACGAATCATGTTTCATACAACTGGCATGCATCAGGAGTCAAAAATTTCTGCTAAGAGCAATGTAGAAACTGGAGTGTGTCATATTATGCAATGATTTTTATTTATTTATTCAATTTTCTATACCGTTCTCCCAAGGGAGCTCGGAACAGTTTACAGGAATTTATTCAAGTACTCAAGCATTTTTCTGTCTGTCCCGGTGGGCTCACAATTTATCTAATGTACCTGGGACAATGTTAGTCCATTGCTTTAACTCCTAGTTACTTCCATGTTGGACTCCTTATCTTCTTCATAGAGAAGACCAATTACAGATAAAACAACTTTTTCCCTATACGGTTAGAATGAGGAGAAATCTTTAGTACATAGGCCCTCTGGAAGTTCTCCTTGAATATGAATTTTCAGTTTAATTACTTGCCTTTCCAACCCATGTTCCAGGTGAGGTATATTTAGTATACCTATGCTTACAATCTGAGGCAATGGAGGGTGAATGACTTGTGCAAGATCACAGGAGTGGGAGAAGGACGATTTGAATCATGGCTTCCTAGGTTCTTAACTTACTGTTAGAACCACCTTAGAGAAGTCATCCTAGTTTTAGTAAGATTACTTTTATTAAACTTCTATTTTCCTTCACAGGGATGGACAGCCTTTAAAGCTGCCAGAGACTAAGAGGACACTGTTGTTTACATTTAATGGTAAGATGTGTCTGATATTTTCAATTTTGTGGTTTATTTACCACACAACCAGTCCCTTCTAGGAATCTTTCTTGAGATAGAATTATCCCTGAAAACACTGAAAATGACAGCAGATAAAGACCATATGGGTTATCCAGGCTGCCCATCCCTACTAGCAACTGAGGGCTAGATTCTCAAAACTGTGGTAAAAACCATTGGGCTAGCTGGAACCAGTTTAGCAGAGCACGTTAAAGGCACATATAGTTCTCATCACTACCTCCACTGTGAGACCATTGCATGCATTTAACACCCTTTCTTTGAAGAAATAAAGTTTGTATCAAACAATACAAAGGAAAAAAGCAACCCCACGGGCAAGCTATAAAAACAAAACAAGGAAGTGGGGAAGGGACACTGATCAGACCACTGTGTGGACAAACACGTTTATTCACAATGTAGAATCTCAGTTAAATTTCACACAAATAAAAACAAAATGTGGCAGGCATGTAAAGTCCTTTTGCAAGAGCATATACTGGACCCCAACACAAACTGAGGCCTTCCTCAGGGGTGTAAAAATATCCTGAAGAACAGAACAACAATAATATTAATTAAAAATACAAATGCATACATACATGATATGTACCGGAGTATAATGTTTTTTTAGAAACATACAAATGGGATATGTGCCAGAAATAAATGTTTTTTAAAAACACATATAGAAAGGTATGCACTTATTGGAACAAACCTTAAATTATACAAAATAGAAACATATTTGGTATTCAAGTTACAAAAAGAGGAAGCTAAAAGTACATTAAATATGAAAATCTAAAAACCATGGAAATATGAACATGGTAAAAACACTTGACCAGGCAATAAAACATAAATACTGTGAGAATATTAATATGGTAATGAGCATAAACACTTGGACCAAGCAAAGAAAATGAATTTTATCGGACATGGAGTTCAAAAGTACTTAAACAACATAAAAACATGCATACTATACATAAATGTAAGTAACAAATGAATGGAAAGTTGTCACACAATTTTATGTGCCTTATTTGTTCAGCTTTTGATCCTCTCTCCTTGCTTTGGTTTGTTTTTTTTATAGTGATTATACTTTCGACATTGCACTAGGCGGCAGGCACCTCTGCGTGTTTTTCTACAAGGTACTTATTACATATTTTGAATGCATCCTTTATTTGGGTTTTACATCTGCTGTAATCCATTTATGCTTTTAAGGTTTCTGTGGAGCTTTTTCAGTGTGTACTGGCATTGGATCTAGATTAGTAACAATTTCTTTAGCTTTTAATCTTTCCTTTTAGTTAACTCAGTTTGCCCTTTTTTTTTTGTCGTTTGGCGACATCTGCTGGGTAGGTCTGGTTTTATATGATCCTGCTTTGTTTCTCTGGTTTATAACAGCTTTCCACCTATGCATATCTTCTCACCCATATACTCTTTGATTCTAAGTACCATTCATTTGTACTTTTAGCTTCCCCTTTTTGTAACTTGAATACCAAATATGTTTCTATTTTGTATAATCTAAGGTTTGTTCCAATAAGTGCACACCTTTCTATATGTGTTTTTTTAAACACTTATCTCTGGCACATATCATATTTGTATATGTCTAAAAAAGCATTATCCTCTGGTACATATTTGTGTTTGTATTTTTAATTGATATTCTTTAGCACTCTCCAGACCAGTAGAGGTTAACTTTACGAATGGGTATATATCTAATCATGACCAGCAGGTGGAGACTGAAAACAAAACTTTGGGACAGTATATACTATCCTCCCTTCTCTATTTCCCTCAGTCTTCTTTCAGTCTCCAGCAGGTGTTGAGTGATCTGTACCCATCTCTCTTGGTAGGGCTGTTGGAATTTGTTTAGGGGTTTATTGTCCCTGTTTTTGGCCGGACGGAGCTTGGTCGGGCCCTGTTTGGGGGTCCGTCCGACCTCGGGGGTGTCAAACCCGGCGGGTCACGAGCGGGGTCCCTCCCCCCACTTCCTCCACCTCCCCACATTTTTTTAGAGGAGCCTCAGCAGTAAGCCTTGCCCCCTAAGTCAAGCAAGGCATATTGCTTCGAGAGCCTGTGGAGTCTGTTCTGTAAAAAAAAAAAAAAAAAAAAAAATCCTGAGGTAGTGCTGGTCTGAAGGGTTGTTTCCCTTTAAGAAAACTGTATTTTACTGTATTTTTTCATGTAACCAGCACTTTTTTATAGCTAGGTCGCGTCTGGAGCAATTGTGCCCTTCTCCGGGGGAGTAGGCCACAATTTTAGTCCAGCCGCGAGGCACTCGCGGCCGGCCTGAACTCGGCGGTTTGGGTCGGTGAGGTGGTGGAGCTCCGTCGGCAGCGGCTGCAGGCGCCCAGAGCTCCCCGCCGATGGTGCCTCGCGAGTCGGCTTGGAGCAGTGGGGAAGCCCGGTCTTCCACAACCGCCCACGGAGGGATTCCCCGAAGGATTCCCTCTCAGCTGATTTTTTGACAGCTGATGCCGACTTGCCTGTCTTAGCGGCTGGGACTGTTCAGTCTTCTCAGCCGCTACAGGCCATGGAGGGAGCATTTTTGGCGGGAACTTCGCCATTTTCTTTGTCTGGCCCCTCCATTTTGTCTGCAACCTCAGGTGACCTTCCCCCTGTATGGCGAACACAGGGGCAGGTTTCAGCATGGACCCCTGCTGGGGCAGGGAGTCCCTGGGGACCCCCAGGGGTTTTTTGCCCCCAATTTATTTTCTTTCTTTGTGCGGACTTTTGGGGGTCCCACGTGCGCCTGGGGGGTTTCGGGGGGGGGTTTCCCTCCGCGCCCCCTATGGCTTTGCCTCCCTCTTTTCGTTTGGCGTCCCCTCTTCCTCCTCCCTCATCCAAGCGCCCGCGGGGGGGCTTGGATTGCGAATTGGTGGGCGGAGGAGCGTGTTGGCCTGGTTGAGGACCTGGCTGCTTTGGCGGGCTTCCAGGATCCTCTAGAGGGGACGCCTGTTGGCAGCGGGGCGGCGGGTTTCCCGTCTTCCAGAGCAGATGCGTCCGTGGTGCGTTTTTTTATTCAGAGGGATGAGCTTTTAGACCTGTGTAGCAGGTCTCCTTGGTGCTGCATTTTTGCAGTGGCGCCGCCGGAGACCCCGCGTATGGGGGCCCCTCTGCTTCAGGGGGTCTGTCCTGGTTCCCGCTCTTTTCCTGTGCGTCAGGATTTGCGGGATTTTGTGTTGGCGCAGTGGCCTATGGGCGCAGTTTCGTTTGGTGTGCGCCTTGGCTCTTGGGTATCCCGTCCCGGAGGGAGGTAGGGCTACCTTAATTTCGCCAATGGGGAACGCGGTGGTCTCGGCACTTCCTAAGCGGCATACCGTGCCTGTTATGGACGGTTCTGCTCTTAGGGTCTCGGAGGCGCGTGCGTTAGAGACTCTTCTTAAGTATGATTTTGATGTCTCTGCCTTTGGGGTCCAGGCGGCTGTTTGTGGGGAGCTAGTCGCTCGCGCCGTGTTTCGGTGGGCTGAGCGTGTCCTGGATCGGGAGTCTGATGACTGGTCTCTAGTGGATCAGGAGGTAGCGAAGATTGCGATGGCTGCCTCGTTCCTCTCAGATGCTCTTTATGACTTGGTGCGGATTTCGGCTAAGTCTATGGCATGGCCGCGCGGCGTATTTTGTGGCTGCGCGCTTGGGCGGCGGATTCTGCGTCCAAAGCTAAGTTTACTAAAGTTCCCTTTAGGGGGTCTTTTTGTTTGGAGAGGAATTAGATGAGTTGATTCAGACTCTGACGGACTCGAAGGTGCCCCGTCTGCCTGAGGACCGTGCCCGCCCTGCGTCTAGGTGTGGGGCTGCCCGGGGGCGTTTGCGGGAATTTCGCAAGTATCGCCCGGGGCGTGGGGCTGCTTCTTTCCCGGCTCAGGGTTTTTCCCGGGGTCGGTTCTTCCAGCGCATGCAGCCCTTTCGGGGGGCCCGTCGGGGGGCAGGGAATCCCTCCGCCGGTTCCCCCGCTTCCCGTCCTGCGCAATGACTCCTTGCCGGCGCCCCCTTTGGTTCCGGTGGGGGCCCGGCTGCGCAAATTTTTCCCCAAATGGGCCGAGATCGCGTCCGATCAGTGGGTCCTTGAGGTGGTGCGGGACGGTTACGCTCTGGAGTTTACCCGCTCTCTGCCGGACCTTTTCCTCGCTTCTCCATGTCAGACTCCATGGAAGACGCAGGCTTTTCGTCAGACCCTTCAGCGTTTGCTAGATCTCGAGGCAGTGGTGCCGGTGTCCCCTACGGAGTGGGGCACAGGCAGGTACTCCATTTACTTTGTGGTGGCCATAAAGGAGGGGACCTTTCGGCCCATCCTGGATGTCTCTCGATCTGACGGAGGCCTACTTGCAGGTTCCAATTCGGGCCTCTCATCAGCACTTCCTTCGCTTTGCGATCTTGGGGCGGCACTTTCAGTTCTGTGCGCTTCCCTTTGGTCTGGCCACGGCTCCTCGGACGTTCACCACGGTAATGGTGGTCGTCGCGGCAGCCTTGCGGTCGGTGGGCATCCTGGTTCTCCCCTACCTGGACGACTGGTTGATTCGGGCAAAGTCGTTGCAGGAGAGCTCCCGGGTTACGGCTCGGGTGGTGGAGTTTCTCCGGTCGCTGGGCTGGGTGGTCAACCTTTCCAAGAGTCGGTTGGTCCCGGCTCAGCGTCTGGAGTGCCTTGGGGTTATGTTCGACATCTCCTTGGGGAAGGTCTTCCTTCCAGAGGCCCGGGTGAGCAAATTGCAATCTCAGATTCGCCTGCTTTTGGCGTCCCGGGGTCCTCGGGCGCGAGATTTCCTCCAAGTCCTGGGGTCAATGGCGGCGTCCCTGGACGTGGTGAGGTGGGCGCGGGCCCACATGCGTCCTCTTCAGTATGCTCTGCTCCGGAGGTGGTCTCCCCGGAGGCAAGATTTGGATGTTCCGGTTCCCCTGCGAGGCTTGGCGCGCTGCAGTCTGCGCTGGTGGCTCCGGACCCCTCACCTGGTTCAGGGGGTGGGTCTGGATCTCCCGCAGTGGACGGTGCTCCTTACGGATGCGAGTCTCCTCGGTTGGGGGGCTCAGTTTATGGGCCACTCAGCTCGGGGCACCTGGTCCGCGGAGGAGGCCTCCTGGTCGATCAACGAGTTGGAGACCAGAGCGGTCAGGCTGGCGCTGTTAGCTTTCCACTCCCTTTTGCTGGGCAAGTCGGTCAGAGTCCTGTCGGACAATGCCACGGCGGTGGCTTATGTCAATCGTCAGGGGGGCACCAAGAGCACTCCTGTGGCGCAGGAGGCGGCTCGGCTCATGGTTTGGGCGGAGTCCCATCTTCTGGACCTCTCGGCTTCTCATATAGCCGGGGTAGAAAATGTTCAGGCAGACTTCCTCAGTCGTCACTTCCTGGATCCAGGAGAGTGGTTTCTCGGCGCCGGAGCGTTTCGGTTGATAGTGCAAGATTGGGGGCAGCCCCTGATGGACCTGATGGCCACGAGTGGCAACGCCAAAGTGCCCCGCTTCTTCAGTCGTCGCAGGGAAGGGCTGGCCGAGGGTCTGGATGCTCTGGTCCAGCCGTGGCCAACGGAGGGGCTGTTGTATGTGTTCCCTCCTTAGCCGCTGGTGGGCAGAGTGCTTCTTCGCATTGTTCACCATCCGGGTTTGGTGGTGCTGGTGGCTCCGGATTGGCCTCGACGTCCGTGGTATGCGGATCTGGTGAGACACCTGGTGGCGGTTCCTCTTCCTCTGCCTCTCTCGGACGACCTTCTGATGCAGGGTCCCATTCCCTTGTTCGACCCGTCTCTCTTCTGTCTTACGGCGTGGCTCTTGAAAGGGGTCGCCTTAGCAAGAAGGGATATTCAGACAAGGTGATCGCTACACTGTTGGGGTCCCGGAGGCTTTCTACCTCTCGGGCTTATGTGCGGGTTTGGCGTCTCTTTGAGGAATGGTGTCGGGCGCGGGGAGTGACCTCTTTTCGCGCTTCTCTGCCTAACATTCTAGAGTTCTTGCAGGATGGCCTGGATAGAGGCCTGGCTTGGTCTTCTCTCCGGGTTCATCTTGCGGCCCTGTCGACCTTTCGAGGGTTGGTGTCAGGTCAGCGTTTATCGGCTCTTCCTGATGTGATTCGGTTTCTGCGGGCGGCCAAGTTGCTTAGGCCTCCCCTACGGCCCTCGGTTCCCTCTTGGGATCTTAATCTGGTTCTCTCTGTTTTGGTGCGCCCGCCTTTCGAGCCCTTGGACGACTGTTCTTTGAAGGACCTTACTTTGAAGGCGGTCTTTTTGGTGGCCATTACTTCTGCTAGGAGTATTTCTGAGCTGCAGGCTTTCTCTTGTAGGGCTCCCTTCTTGGAGTTGTCTAGGGAGCGGGTCGTCTTGCGGCCTGTTCCTTCCTTTCTGCCGAAGGTTGTTTCTCCTTTTCATGTCAATCAATCGGTGGTTCTCCCGGTCTTGGGTGGTCGGGAGGGCTCTTCTGAGCAACGGCAGCTGCGCAAGTTGGATGTCGGTCGGGTCCTTCGCTCTGATGTGCAGCGGACCCAGGAATTCCGGAAGTCCGATCATCTCTTTGTCCTCCTGGCTGGTCCTCGTCGGGGAGCTGGCGCTTCTAAGGCTACTATTGCGCGCTGGATCAAGGAGACGATTGCTTCCGCTTATCTTCTGAAACAGCAGCCTGTTCCGGAGTTTCTCAAGGCTCATTCCACTCGGGGTCAGGCGGCTTCTTGGGCTGAGTCGTCGCTCGTGCCTCCGGTGGATATTTGTAAGGCTGCGGTTTGGTCCTCCTTGTATTCTTTTGTTAGACATTATCGGGTAGATGTTCAGGCGCGTCGGGACGCGGTGTTCGGTGAGCGTGTTCTGGTATCGGCCCTTCGGGGGTCCCGCCCGTGAGAGGGACTGCTTTGGTACGTCCCATTCGTAAAGTTAACCTCTACTGGTCTGGAGAGTGCTAAAGAAGGAGAAATTAGGTTCTTACCTGCTAATTTACTTTCTTTTAGCTTCTCCAGACCAGTAGAGGTCCCCACCCTGTCTGTTGTTGTTGTTGTTGTTGGGGCTGTTTTCGCGGGCAGTTTTTGTTTTTTGCTGCGGGTTCTAGTATTTTTCTAGGGCCGGGGAGAATTAAAGAACAGCGGCTGTGGCTCGGCTGGCTTAGCTGGCGAGCTGTGGGGACATTTTCCTTCGGGTATTTCTCCTCTGCATTTTCCAACAGCATTTGGGTATGTTATTTGTTGCTCCTGTTCGGAGTATTGTTTTCTTCCTGTTTTCCAGTTCTTGGTTCTGCTTGGCTATTCGGCAGACTGAGGGAAATAGAGAAGGGAGGATAGTATATACTGTCCCAAAGTTTTGTTTTCAGTCTCCACCTGCTGGTCATGATTAGATATATACCCATTCGTAAAGTTAACCTCTACTGGTCTGGAGAAGCTAAAAGAAAGTAAATTAGCAGGTAAGAACCTAATTTCTCCTTATTGTTGTTCTGTTCTTCAGGATACTTTTACACCCCTGAGGAAGAAATAAAGTTCAACATATTTGATGTAATACAAATTTTAAAAAATATAGCTATCAGATATACACTCTCCAAGTAAATGAGGGGAAGGGAGTAAACAAAGGACCAAATGACTAAAGAACAGAACAAAAAGCAAAAATGTACTAATCTATTCTTCAATTTATATACCTGATCATTTCCCTAAGGAGCTCAATTCAGTTTACAATTCATTAAAACATAGATAACATACTAGTAGGCTATATAAAAAGGATACTATTGGTTAAAATTAGATAGATGTTAAAGGGTTAAAAGTAAGATATACTTAATTACTGTTCATCAGCTAATAATCTTGGATAACTATTGTGTAAACAACCAAATTTTAAAATTTTTTCGAAATTGATGTAGATGAGTCTATTCCAAATTTCCACCAATTTAAATGCCATAATTTCCCGGCACATTAAAGTCCTTTAGAAGATGGAAAAGATAATTTATAGATTGTTGTAATCCTTGAGTGGCAGGATCTAATAGCAATCCAAAGAGGGATTGAAGAATCAAATATTCCATAAAGTAATTTAATAACAACACATGCACACTTGAACTGTATCCTATGACGAACTGGAAGCCAATGAAGCTTTCTCAACAATGGGGATACATGATCGTACTTTAGCCACTGTATTCTGTATCAACTGAAGTCAATCTAAACTACCCTGTTTAATACCCAAATAAACAGAGTTACAATAGTCCAATTGAGCAAGCACAGTGGACCTTACCAATAGTGAATAGTGTTCCTGATAGAATAGTGACCTAACTTTTCTCAGCATACGCAAGCTGAAAAAACATTTCTTTGCCAAAGAATTTATTTGGTCACTAAAAGTAAGAGAAGAATCCAGAATAATACCCAAGACTCTAGAGGTAAAGTCAAGTTGTAATGAGATACTTGACTTCAGTACAACATTAACAGGAAGAATTTCTAGTCTAGGCCTAATCCAAAGCAATTTGGTTTTTGAGGCATTCAGTTTCATTTGGATGGAATTCGCCCACCATAGGTAAATATAGTCTCTACAGATAAAAGGCAAAAATTTTTAATGAGGTCATATAGATGTTAAATAGAATAGGTGACAAAGGGGAATCCTGTGGTACCCCACATTTGGGTGTCCATGTAGATGAGACCTCACCCTCTAAACATACCTCATAAGAATGTTGTGAAAGAAATTTGCTAAACCAATCCAAGACCACATGAGTCAGTCCTGTCAGCCAGCATACGAATCAAAATATGGCAGGCAGATCAAACTGTAACAACACTGCATATTTGTTCTGCAGCTGTAAATTTTGAATCTTTGCAATTAATGATATCAAAAGATGCAATTAATGATATCAAAAGAGTTACAATGCTATTAAAATGATCCTTAGATTAACATTTTTAACAAGATGGTGTCTGAGTAGGTTGTGATCTAGTGTGCCCTCTTGAATTTTTTTGTTTTTGCCTTTGTTTTTGCTTTCTTTTATTCAGTTTACTTCTTTTACTTTTAATGTTTGTTTTGGATGGTTTACAATTCCTAATACTAGCACTTTTAACTTCCTGAATTTGACCATTACTTACAGTATGACCGAGTATCGGTCGATTAGCTTAAAGTCCTTGAAAAAGCTGAGGCAGAGTGAGAGTTACTTGGAAATTGCTGCCTTTTCTCCTTCCTTTTGAGGGCTGGAGCATTTATTCGATCAAGTGTTGTGGCTGTGGGTGGAGCAGCTGATGCCTCTGGCTGTATTTGGACTCATGCCATCTCTTTGCTCCTTCCTCTTGGTGAATGTGCTGACATTGTAAGACCTAAACCACAAGTATGATAAGTGCTCTTTTGATTTTGTTATCATTGTAATCTGTCTGGTATCTAGTCTCTGGTATCTTAATTACTTAAACTGAGCTGACTTTATATATCTGGATTGTGGTGTACTTCTCTGTTTTCAAACCTAGACCTCTTTCTTTCTTAAAAAAAGCTGCTGCTTCTTCCTTTTTGGTTAATAACCCTGATACAAGAGGAGATAGACTAGATTCAGTTTGGAAGGGCTTTCTTGAGTTGCTAATTTTTCTAAACTTTCCTAACTTGGGTTCTAGATAAGCTCTGTAAGGTTTATTTTACATTGCCAAAGCTTGGATAGGTAGTAGATTAAGTCTTGCAGCTGGTTTATTGGGCAGGAATTTGTTATAAATACATTTGCTAGCTTCCTCCCCACACATCTTGACTGTAGGCAGGCTCTATTACAGAATATAGAAAGGTGTTTTAATCGAAAATTACATTGAAGATAGGATTCATTGCTAACACAGCTCACAGATCTCTGGTTGTCTAGGCCCTCCCACCCCTGTGCTTACACTACTTAAATACCTAATTCTCATTTTCTTGGTTCTCTTCTGAATTAGGGATAAATTGTGCTACCCACTCCTGGATTATCTAGATATCATTATTATTATTATTATTATTATTCTTTATTCTTATATACCGCCATACCCAGTGAGTTCTAGGCGGTTTACATCAATTAGCAAATGATCTGCATTGAATAGCAGATTTACAACAAAATTAGAGGTAGGTTTACAAAATTAGAAGCAGATTTACAGCATTGAATAGCAGATTTACAACAAAATTAGAAGTAGGTTTACAAAATTAGAAGCAGATTTACAGCATAATTAGAAGAATTTTTGACAGAAAATTGCAGGCTGAATTACGATAAATTACAGTGATTTGCCGCAGTCAGCCGTGAGGTTACAGCGATTCTTAACTGTCTGCAAAGAGGGCAGGTTTACATCAATATTACAGAAATTGCAGGTTTGACCGAGCTAGGTAGTGGAGGTAGAGAGTGGGGGAGGGAGGGACTGGTGAAGGAGGAAGGGGGCAGCGGTGGGGTAAGTGTCATGTGAGGTGAATGGTGAATCAGTCACTTACTATACCATCCAATCAAGATGACCTTTATTCGGTGCAATCATTGTGGCACTTTAGTTCCAAGGCGCACCATCTGGACACTTAGGGCTTGCCCCATCTGTCTTCATCTTTCTAGTATTAAGGAGGAACTCAGTAATCTTAAACAGGAATTGGATGCCATCAAAGCAATTTCCATCATTCCATAGAACCATACCAATTTGCCACCACTGCCTCAGAGAGTAATGAAATCAAGGAATAAATGGATCACAGTAGGGTCAGGCAGACTGCAACATGTCACATGTACATAGATGCACCTGTAGAATTATTTTGCTCCATTAGATAATTGCAGTGCTCAAGGAAGAACAGAAATTGAACTGGAAAGTAACTCATGAAGAAAAGCACTCACAAAGGAAGAGTAAGAAAGCTCAATCCAATAAATTATTGCTTTTAGGGAATTCCATCATCAGAGGCATTAACATTGAAACACAAGACAAGGAGCCTAAAATAGTTAAGTGTCTCCCAGGATCCTCGGCTACTAGGAGTACCCAACAAATACTGTCTATAATTAAGGAAGAAACTAAGAATTCTAAAGCTGATGTTGATATCCATTTGGGAACAAATGACCTGGCCAACAACTCCCCACTTGCAGCTCAGAAAGCCTTTCGGGAGCTGGAGGAGAGCTTAAACCCTTTTGTAAAGACTAGCTTTCTCAGAAGTACTGCCTACATATGGAAAGGGAGAGGAAAGGTTAAAAACACAGAGGACTTCAATAGGTGGCTGAAAGCCTGGTGTCACCAAAAAGCCTTTAGGTACATAGGAGGACGGGGAAATACATGGAAGGACAAGAAACTATATTGTACTGATAGGCTACATACTACTACAACAGCAAAAAGAATCCTTGCGGAGAAATCTAGACAATATGTTTCTAGGCATTTAAGCTAAAAGGTGGGGGTGGCATATGTATGAGGGACAATTATGGAGGCCACCCCCAGCAAAAGATAAGATGGTAGTAAAGACTGCAACATAAACAATATTAGTAATTCACTTCTTAGCATTGTAATGGGAAGCAAAGCAAAACAAACAACTATAAGAAAAAGGAGATTACCGCTGAAAGAGAGCCATAAAGCAATGACCACAAACGCTTGCAGTCTAAGCAACAAAGTTCATGATCTACAAGCCCTGACGTTAGAGGCAGACCTGGATATTGTTGCTATCACAGATACATGGTTCAGTGAATCCCATGGATGGGATGCAAACATACCAGGATTTTTTTTTTTTTTTTTTTTTAAAGGACAGAGATGGTCAAAAAGGTGGAGGGGTAGCTCTCTATGTGAAGATCGATATCCAAGAGACTGAAATGCAAGGGACCTGGGGAAAGGAAGAAGCGATATGAATCGCTCTGAAAAGAGAAGATGGAAATTCTATCTATGTGGGTGTAGTCTACATACCTCTGACTCAATCGCAGCAAATTGATAAAGATTTGATTGTGGCTATCTAAAAGTTTGGAAAGAAAGAGAAGGTGCTGCTGTTGGGAGATTTCAACCTGCCGGATGCAGACTGGAAAGTTCTCTCTGCGGAATCAGAAAGAAGTAGGGAGATTGTGGATGAATTTCAAGAGGCTTTGCTCAGACAAAAGGTGACGGAAACCACAAGGGAAAAAGCGATATTGGATTTGGTCATCACAAATGGGGAGAGTATCTCTAATGTTCTTGTGGGTGCCCACCTGGGATATAGTGATCATCAAACGGTTTGGTTTGATATAACAGCTAAAGTGAAGAGCGGATGCAAAAAACTTAGACAGACTTTAATAAAATGGGAGAGTACCTGAAGAAAGAGCTGTTAGGATTGGAGGACATAAGAGAAGTGGAAAATCAGTGTTCTAAGCTGAAAGGAGCAATAAAAATGGCTACAGATCGGTGATTACACTGGCTTTCGCTTAAATTAGCCAAATCTGAGGCTCTGCCCTCTTCGTTGGCATTGCAGGCTCAATGGGGTGCCTCCTTCCCTTTGTGGTGGGCTAAGGGCCATTTTCAATATCTTGGGGTGTATCTTGCGACCTCTACGACATCACTTTATTCTCTTAATGTTACTAAGCTCTTAGCTGATACCAGGGTCCAACTTGAGGCCTGGAGGGACCTCCCTTTGACTTTGATGGGCCGCATAGCCCTTATCTGTATGGTGATTTTTCCGCGCTGGTTCTATGTGCTGCAAGCTTTGCCCCTTCGGCTGTTGCGAAAAGACCTTGCGAGATCGAACTGCCTATTTTTGAGTTTTTGTTGGAACAATCGTAAACCGCGCGTTCGTTTTTCCTATTTGGTGGGTGGCTGGACTCGGGGGGGGGGGGCCTTGGTCTCCCCGATCTCGGCCTTTACAATGAAGCCTGTTTATTACGGCATTTGAAAGATTGGTTACATGCTGAACACCAGTTTACTCCTTTGCATTTGGAACGGGCTTTTTACACACCTCACTCACTGGTGAGTCTCTTGCACTTGCCTGCTTGAGAGATTCCCGCTGAGTTTCGTACCTGCATCCTTTTGAAATCTATGCGGGCTGTGTGGGGGAGTTTGATAGGTAAAATAGGAGGGGACCCCAGGGTGACGAACCAATTGCCCCTTTGTGGGAACCTGGCCTTTCCTCCAGGTCGTGATAACCCTGCTTTTCTTAATTGGGCTGCTCGCGGAATTAGTCGGCTGGAACACCTGTTGACTGAGGAAGGAGGTCTGCAACCCCTGACCGCTCTTGGGGATCGCTTAGGTGGGAGTTGGGAGGTGGGAGTTTCGCCTATTGCCAGGCTAAACATTATGTTCTTTCACTCCCTCCGGATCGGATTGCACAGCCCATGGAGGAGCGCCTTAGGGTTTTTTTTGCAAAGGTGGCACTCCACTTCACTTGGTGTCGGCATTACATAGGGCCTTCTTGGAGTTCACTGAGCACAAAAATGTGTTACGCATTCAAGGGAATTGGGGTCGAGACCTTCATATGGATCTTAGTCATTGGGATATTTTACGGGTCTTGCGGGGAGGGTTTCTCGCTTGATTACGGGAGAGCTGTTTCGAGAGTGTTATGTGCGAGTGATATATAGGGCCTATTACACTCAGGTGCAATTGCACAAAATTGGGGGTATTGATTCACCTCTCTGTTTGAAATGTGGCCGAAACCCCAATACCTTTGTTCATTCTTTCTGGGATTGTTGGATGGTCCAAGTATATTGGCAGTCTATAGTCCAGTACTTACGGGGCTTATTTCAGAGTCCCATTGCGGGTACCGTAGCGCAACTGGTTTTAGACCTACCGAGGGCCTTCCGGGGCCTGCCTAAGGGGGGACTCCTCTGGTGTCGTAAGGTGTGTCTTCTTGCTCGCAAATGCATTTTGCAAAGCTGGACTGCTTTGGAGCCTCCCTCTTTTTGGACCTGGAGATTTTTGGTGCATACTTTGGCCATTTTGGAGGCTCGAGAGGCGGTTGGCCGCAGACGTCGTTTTTTGCTGGTCTGGGGAGTCTATTTGGCTTCCCTCTCTCCTAGTGGACGTAGTCTCATATTGAACTGTCTTGCTTAGCTTTGCTGCCCTGCACCATGCTAGCTACCGGGATTGGTCGCTGCAGGCTTCCCTTCCTTTTTTTTTTCCTCTTCTCTTCTCTCTTTTTTCTTTTGAGGGTGGGACTTCTTATAATAGTTCCATGGGCCACAAGAGTACGGGCCTTTGGGATCTTAGTGACCTCTTGGTCCCTTTTTGTGTGTTTATCGGGGGGGTGGAGTTTGGGGTTTTTTTACTGGACGGGTGGGGTTGGGGAGCTGAGGGGCGGGTGGGGATTGTTGCTTCCGTTTATTGTCTATTTCAATCCGTTGTCTTATTAGATGCTGTTCTTTTGATTTTGTTCTGCTCCTTGCTGTCTATTGCTTGGCATTCTCAATAAAAAAAAGATTTGAACATAAAAATGGTTACAGATCTTTATGTGAAGAAAATTAATAAAAACAAGAGAAAAAGGAAACTGATATGGTTCTCCAAACTAGTGACGGAGAAGATAAAGGCAGAAGAGTTGGCGTTCCTGAAATATAAAAAAAACCCAAGAAGGAGGAGTACAGAAAGGACTAGCGGGTAAAACTGAAAGAACCCAAGAGAGAGATAAGTCTGGCGAAATCACAGGCGGAAGAGCAAATGGCTAAAAATGTAGAAAAGGGAGATAAAATTTTTTTCAGTTATATTAGTGAAAGTAGGAAGATGAAAAATGGAATTGTGAAACTAAAACATACTATGAACTGATATGTGGAGAGTGATGAGGAAAAAGCAAATGTGCTAAACAAATACTTCTGTGTTCACGGAAGAAAATCCTACAGAAGGACCAAGATTGGCAAAGTAACACAAGAAAATGGATTCTGCGCCGTTCATGTAGGAAAGTGTTTATGAACAACTTGATAAACTGAAGGTGGACAAAGTGATGGGACCAGAAGGGATCCATCCCAGGATACTGAGGGAGCTCAGAGAGGTTCTGGTGGGTCCTATTAAAGATCTTCAACAAATCTTTGGAGACGGGAGTGGTTCCTGGGGACTAGAGAAGAGCGGATGTGGTCCCTATTCACAAAAGTGGTCACAGGGATGAAGCGGGAAACTACAGACCGGTAAGCCTCACTTCGGTTGTTGGAAAAATAATGGAAGTGTTGCTTAAAGAAAGGATAGTGAACTTCTAGAATCATATGGGTTATAGGATCTGAGGCAACATGGCTTTACTAAAGGTAAATCTTGTCGAACAAACCTGATTGAATTTTGTGATTGGGTGACCAGAGAGCTGGATCGAGAACATATGCTAGATGTAATTTACTTAGATTTCAGCAAAGCCCTTTGACACAGTTCCTCATAGGGTTTGGTGCTTGGACCCGTGCTCTTCAACATATTTATAAACGACCTGGAAATTGGTATGACGAGCGAAGTGATTAAATTTGCGGGCGATATGAAGTTATTCAGAGTGGTGAAGACACAGAAGGATTGCGAAGACCTGCAACGTTACATAAACATGCTTGAGAAATGGGCCGCGACATGGCAAATAAGGTTTAACATGGATAAGTGTAAGGTGATGCATGTCGGTAACAAAAATCTTTTACACAAATACAGGATGTCTGGTGTGATACTCGGAGAGACCCCCCAGGAAAGAGACCTGGGAGTACTGGTCGACAAGTTGATGAAGGCGTCCACGCAATGCACAGCGGCTGCGAAAAGGGCGAACATAATGTTAGGAATGATTAAGAAGGGGATCACGAGCAGATCAGAGAAGGTTATCATGATGCTGTACCAGGCCATGGTACGCCCCAACCTAGAATACTGCGTCCAGCACTGGTCGCTGTACATGAAGAAGGACATGGTACTACTCAATAGGGTCCAGAGAAGAGGGGCTGGAGGAGTTGCTGTACAGTGAGAGATTAGAGAAACTGGGCCTCTTCTCCCTTGAAAAGAGGAAGCTGAGAGGGGAAATGATCGAAACATTCAAGATAATGAAGGGAATAAACTTAGTAGATAGAGACAGGTTGTTCACCCTCTCCAAGGTAGAGAGAACGAGAGGGCTCTCTCTAAAGTTAAAAGGAGATAGATTCCGTACAAATGTAAGGAAGTTCTTCTTCACCCTGAGAGTGGTGGAAAACTGGAACGCTCTTCCGGAGGATGTTATATGGGAGAACACCCTCCAGGGATTCAAGATAAAGTTAGACAAGTTCCTGCTGAACCAGAACGTACGCAGGTAAAGCTAGTCTCAGTTAGGGCACTGGTCTTTGACCTAAGGGCCACCGCATGAGCGGACTGCTGGGCACGATGGACCACTGGTCTGACCCAGCAGCGGCAATTCTTATGTTTTTATGAACAAACTTGAAGGGCTAAAGTTAGGATCCAAAGGGGAGAACTGGATTAGAAACTGGTTGACGGACAGGTGCCAAAGGGTGGTGGTTAAGGGAAGTCGCTCAGAGGAAGGAAAGGTGAGTAGTGGAGTCCCTCAGGATTCGGTGCTGGGGCCAATCCTGTTCAATATGTTTGTGAGTGACATTGCTGAAGGGTTAGAAGGTTTGCCTTTTTGCTGATGATACCAAGATTTGTAACAGAGTAGACACCAAGGAGGGAGTGGAAAACATAAAAAAGGATCTACAAAAGTTAGAGGAATTGTCTAATATCTGGCAACTAAAATTAAATGCAAAGAAATGCAGAGTAATGCATTTTGGGATTAACAATCAGAAGGAGCTGTATATGCTGGGAGGTGAGAGGCTGATATTAGAGAATGACACGGTGGCGGTTTACCTGCGGCCACCGCATTTTAGCCGCGGGTCACCCGCCGAAAACGGGGAAGAAAACTAGCAGTCGCTGCGGCGACGGGGACAAGGCCATTCATCGCCCGCGGGGCGGTGAATGGTCTTGTCCCCGCAGTGAGGCATGAAGGATCGCGCGGTCCCCGCAGCTCACACCCGCCTGCCCAATCGATTCTAGTGTTTAGCCAGCTCTCTCCCTTCTCCTCACCTTAGTTTGTAGATTTTCTTTTTCGGCGACCCGCACGCTATCAGAGAGCCGCGCACCCGCTGCTGCTCAGTTTCGAACTTCTGCTCTGACGCAACCGGAAACAGGAAGTTGCAGCAGAGCAGAAGATTGAACACTGAGCAGCCGCGCGTGCGCGGCTCTTTGGGAAAGTGTGCAGGTCGCCGAAAAAGAAAACCTATAAACTAAGGTGAGGAGAAGGGAGAGAGCTGGCTAAACACTAGGATCGATTGGGCAGGCAGGTAGTGGCTGCGGGGACCGTGCGATCGCTAGTGTTCCCGGCTCAAATTGGAAGGAGGGAGTGAAAGGGAAAAGGATTCTGGGCCAAGGGGATGAAGTCGGAAAGAAAAACCCACAGCAGGAAAGAAAGGAAAGGACTGGCAGGTGAGCCAGATGCTAGAAGCAGGGGGGGGGGGAAGAAAGAGGGAAAAAAGCTAGATGGGGTTGAAAAGAAGAGACACACTGGTATGGAAGAGGAAGATAGGGGAAATCTGGACACAGGAAGGTAACAGAAAGAGGGGAAATTATGTGCATGGGGCATAGGGACAGAGACATAAAGGGGACATGCCATGGGGATGGTATATGGACACAGGGGGGGGGCAATGACAGATACATAGGGGAGATATTAGAAATGGAGAAAATAGGAGCACAGAAGCGAGATGGTTTGTGGGGATGGGACAGGGACCGAGCTTGCAGGCTCCAGTGGCTTGCACAAATTACATTGTAACGTGCCATGAAAATAAGAGGAAGGAAGGTAGATAGGCCACGCGAGAGGAGCTGAAGGGTAGTAGAAAGGAACAGATGGTAAAGGAGGGAGGGAAGGGTGGTGGTGGAAAGGAATAGAACAGACATTGAAGGAGGGTGGAGAGGAACAGACCCCCAAGGGAAATGTGGAAGACAGAGTGGGAAGAAGACAAATGCCAGACTATGCGGGAGCGGAGGGAAGAAGATGGGTGCTAGACCAATTGGGGGGGGGGTTAAGGGAGAGGCACAGTAACAGCAAATGGAAGACACAGAGAGAAGACACACAGTGGATGGAAGGAATTGAATGAGAAGATGTGGAAAGCAGAAACCAGACAACAAAGGTAGAAAAAAAAATTATATTTATTTATTTATTTTTTGCTTTAGGATAAAATAGTATATTAGTTGTGTTGATAAAAATTTATAAACAAAGCCCTGCCAGCTGAACATCTCTTTCTCTAGTTCAGCAGCAGGAACTTTGATTTATAAGAAAGGAATAAGTTAAATATTACAGTACTAAGGCTTATATGGATGCAGCGGGGACGGTGACGGGGCGGTGAATGGGATGGCAGTGGCGGTGACGGGGCGGTGAAAGGGATGGCGGTGACGGTGACGGGGCGGTGAAGGGAACGGCGGTGCAGAGGATGGTGGGCCGGTGACGGGGACAGATTTTTTCCCCGTGTCATTCTCTAGTTTACATCACAGAGCCGGCGTGGGGTTGGAGAGGTTGTAACCCTATATTTCTACTCGGACTAAGGGGTCCTTTTATTAAGGTGCGCATTTAGTGTGCACTAAATCGGTTAGCGTAACTTAATAAAAGGGCCCCTAAGTATCTTAAAAAAATTGGCCTGCGACTTAGCCTATGTTTTAGATTTCAGCCCCTTATGCGATTGAGTTTGACACCCCTGCTGTAAGGATTAGCCGGATGCATGCAAATTGGGTTTTTTTTCATGTGAGCAACAAGTTCTAAAAACCAATAATTTGTGATCCCAGTACAGTGTTCCCCGTGAATTCGCCAATTGTGGACTCCCATTCGCAGTCTGCTCTGATTGCCTCTTCCTGTAGTAAATTCAGGTTACACCAATCAGGAGCTGCATGTCAAAGCAGCTCCTGATTGGTGTAGCCTGACTTTACTACAGGAAGAGGCGGTAGGAGCAGACCACGAATGATTTTCTTCACCCGCCAGCGCTCCAGTTGCCCTCTCCTGCCTCTCCAGCTGACATCTCCTGCCTCCCATGCCTTCTGACAGGCAAATGCGTTTTTTTGAAATTTGTGGGGGTTCCTGGAATAGAACCCCTGTGAATTTTGGGGGAGTACTGTATTTCTGTATATAATATAATAAACCATCAAACATATGGTAATTAATTTAGTTTAGTTTCATATTTATAGTTTCATTTTGTTTGAAGGTCAGTATTTTTGTGAGCAACCATGTAACAACCATGTAAAACGTATGAGTGATTGCTCATTCGCTCCGCCTAGAGGGAATATAGAAACTACAATATATGGCAGCGTTTTGCAATCTTTCTCAAGCCTCGGCACACTAACCGTAGTGGCTATGGCTTGAGGCACCCAAAAGTGTGTGACGCTGCTGTGAAGACGTCACATGCATGCGTGAAAGGCCTTCAGACGGAGGGGGGGAGTCAACAGGGAAGAGGGCTGGAGTGAAGGAGAGGCGCTGGCACCAGCTGATTGCCTATAGGACATGTCTCTCACGGCGAGAGGCAGTCAGCCGGCTCCTCTCCTCTTCCCCAGTGTGCCGCGGCACACAGTTATGATACACTGGTATATAGGATTCTTTGTAGACTGGTCACAATTTAGATTAAAAAGTTAAGATTAAAAACCTGACAAATATTGAAGAGAGAAATGATTTTGTCCTTGCAGTTCCTGGAACAGGTAACACATCTCCAAAGGACATGGAAGCTTTGCTTCCTCTGATGAATATGATCATTTACTCCATTGACAAGGCAAAGAAATTCCGTCTGAACAGAGAGGTGAGAGACCAGCTCTTGATCCCCAGCATTTGGAGGTTTACTGTATATTATGGTGTAGTTTAGTGGCAAAAGCTTGTATTTCAAACGTCCTCTGGAACCCTGCCCAAGTGTTTGGGGGGGTTAAACCCTCCCTCCATCATTTGAGGCTTTGTGATTTTGTGATGACTCTACAGCAATGTCTCTCAAACTTTCTTGAGCAGGGGGAACACTAAAGGTAGTAGCCACAGCTCGAGTCACCGAAGTGCGCGGATGTCGCCGTGATGATGTGCGTGCATGACATCATCCGTTCGTGCATGCACAGAGGCCCTCCAGACAGGCCCTTAGACACCATTAGGGGATGCCAGCAGGGAAGAGGGCCGGAGAGGAGAGGCACGCTGGCTGATTGCCTACAGCAGTGTTTCTCAACTTCTTCAAGCTAAGTACCCCCTAACAAATATCAACTGAGTACCCCAACCAAAGACCTCCCAAGCTCTGCCCTAGGCCCACCCCAGCTTCGCCCCAGTTCACACCCCCTTTACTAATTGTAATGTAATTTTTTCCATTCATGTTTCATATACATAGCAGATATAAATTCACAAAACTGACATTTCAATCACTATATTGAAAATAAACCATTTTCCCTACCTTTGTTGTCTGGTGACTTTATTTTTCTGTGGTTTTAACTATGTTTCCAGGGCCTTCATATCCACTGACTGTTTTTCTCTCCTTCTTCACCTTCTGCCTTGCATTCATCTTTAAAAATAGAACAAAACACAAAAAAAACCCTCTCATCAATACTGGGCAAATTTCTCAAATAATATCTTCATATAACATTTAAAGGCATTTATTTTTTTTTTTTTTTATAATTCTTTATTCATTTTCATATTTTACATGAAGTGTACAAAATATTGAGTTACAACTAATGAATACACAATATCACTTTTATATCTATTACATAATATTCTGAACAAATTTTTTTTTATCCCCTCTCCCAACCCCCACCCTTCAAGTACTTTCCAATCACCTTATACATATTGTATACCATATTATAACATGTTATGTAAAATTATTTTCACTACCCCCTTCTCCATGTTTGCCATAAAGAAGACAAGAAAAAGAAGAAAAGAAGAAGATAAATCCTATTATTCATTCAGTACAATACTTTGTCAATGGCCCCCATATTTTTATAAATTTAGGATATGTCCCTCTTTGTATTGCTATTACTCTTTCCATTTTGAATATATGACAAATTGTATTCCACCAAAATGTATAATTAAGGTTACTATGATTCTTCCAGTTATTGGTTATATGCTGAATGGCAACCCCTGTCATGACTAGTAAAAGCTTGTTATTTTCTGGTGAAATTTGACTTTTTTTTCTCATCATCATTCCAAATAACACTGTATCATATGATATTGCTACATGATTTTCCATCAATTTATTAATTTGTGGCCAAATTGCATTCCAAAAACTTGTAATGTAGGGACAATGCTATAGTAAATGATCCAACGTTCCAGGTTCCAGATTACAGTGCCAGCATTTATTGGACTTAGAACTATCTAATTTTTGCAAATGTGTAGGGGTCCAAAAAGCTCTATGTAATAAAAAGAACCAAGTTTGTCTCATAGATGCTGACACTGTATATCTCATTCTCCAAGACCAAATTAGTGGCCATTGAGATGCAGTAATTTGATGCTTAATCTCAATGCTCCAAATGTCTCTTAGACCATTTTTTGGTTTTTTATTCAAATATCCAGATATTAATTTATACCACAATGCGGCTTGATGCCCTAGGAAGTCTGCTTGGAAGCATAAGAACTCTAAACTATATTGATTATTCAATGTTTTCCATTCAGGGAACCCAACCTGAATGGCCTGCTTCAATTGCAACCATTTAAAACTTTGTTTTTTACTAAGACCAAATCTATGTTGCAATTGTGAAAATTCCAGCAGTTTACCTTCCAAAATAACATCATTCAGAGATCTAATGCCTGCAATAATCCATTCCTTCCAAAGGATTTGAGCTCCGCCAATTTTAATCTTGGAGTTTATCCATAAAGACTGATTAGTTGACTTGTTTATTGGGACAGGTGTTAATTTATTAATAAACCTCAACGTTTTCCAAGTATCCATTAATATCTTATTTTCTCTGTATCTTCTAGGCATGTTGATACTTGGAAGATGAACTAAATTTAGGGGAAACATAAGGCGCCATTTCAAATATAACCAATCCGGTGCATTATCTATCAGTTCTGGGAGGATCCAATACATACCCTGACGTAAAATATAGGCTTGATGGTACCTATAAAAATTTGGAAAATTTACCCTTCCCTCCTTAATTGATTTTTGCAAAGATACCAAAGCTATTCTATGCGTTTTACCAAGCCAAAGAAATTTCGTTAAA
Organism: Geotrypetes seraphini; assembly: GCF_902459505.1. NCBI lineage: Eukaryota > Metazoa > Chordata > Amphibia > Gymnophiona > Dermophiidae > Geotrypetes > Geotrypetes seraphini. The sequence continues at coordinate 82,333,541 of NC_047096.1, read as the reverse complement.
ATGCTATTAAGCTTTTTATAAAAGGACCCCTGAAAATAAATAGGTATCATATTCATTTGGTAGCAAACTACAGGCAAGATCATCATTTTAATAGTTTGAACTCTCCCCCACCAAGAAAGATGTAACGGATTCCATTGCTCACATAACTCTGTAACTCTTTTCAATACAAATTTTTCATTTTCTTTTACTGTATCTTCAATTGTATTTTTAACTTGAATGACAAAATATTTAAATCCTCCTTCTTTCCATATGAACGGAAAAGCGTCAAATAATCCTTTTACACAATGAACATTTAAAGGTATAAGTTCAGACTTACTCCAATTAATTTTATAACCTGAAAATTTGCCAAACATATCAATTAATTCCAATAGACAAGATAAGGTAGACTCTGGATTCCTCAAATAAAGTAAAATATCATCCACATAAGCCGAAATTTTATATTCCATATCAGAATATGGAATACCCTGTATCCCCCTTGCTTGCTGTATTGTTAACAATAAGGGTTCTAATACAACATCAAATAACAAAGGAGATAAAGGACAACCTTGTCTAACTCCCCTCTGCAATTGAAAACCATCAGATATCATATGATTAATATTTAATCTTTCAATCGGGAAGCTATACAATGTTTTTACCATTTGTATAAATCCAGAACCTATACCAAACCATTCTAAAGCCTGATACATAAAATTCCATTCTACCCTATCAAACGCTTTTTCTGCATCCAAGGAAATTGTAAAAGCCGGTTCATCCATTTTTTTTTATAAATTTAACATATGAAACAATAATCTAAAGTTATTAGAGGAATGTCTTTTAGCAACGAAACCCGTCTGATGCGTGTCTATAATATGTGGGAGAGCTTTGGCTAATCTCAAAGCCAAAATTTTCGCCAAAAGTTTATTATCCACATTTATTAAAGATATAGGCCTGTAGTTTGAAACCAAAGTAGGATCTTTATTTGGCTTAGGCAAAACAATTACTATTGATTCAGCCATAGTACCTTTAATATCACCTTTTATAAGTTGTGTCTGATATAAATTTAGTAAATATGGGGAAAGGACATTTTGAAATGTTTTATAAAATTCTACTGTATAACCATCACCACCTGGAGCGGATCCAACTCTAAGAGATCTCAATGCTGTTTCTAATTCTTTTAATGATATAGGTTCATCTAAACTCCGTTTTATATGATCAGGAACCTTAGGTCCAATAATTAAATCTAAAAAATTTTTACCATCTTTTTGCCTCTCCAAATAAGGCTCGGAAGAATACAGGTCCTTATAAAATTTTAGAAATTGCTTTAAAATTATATCCGTTTGATTGGTTATTATACCATTATCATCTTTTATCCCATTAATGTTAGTTCTTCTTTTTTTTGCTTTAAGATAATTTGCCAATAATCTTCCCGCCTTATTAGAATTTCCATAATACATTGTCTGTTTGGAAAACAAGTCTCTTCTTATCATTTTTGAAGCTAATTCGTTATATTTACCTTTTGCTTTCAAAAGAGCTTGTAATACATCATGTTCCCATTTGCTTACCAATTTAGTTTCTAGTATTTTAATTTCTTTTTCTAACTCTATATACTGTTTTTTAATCTGTTTCCTAACAAAAGCCGAATATGATATAATATGACCTCTCATAGTCGCTTTAAAAGCGTCCCATACATTTTCAATAGATGTATCTTCCACTAAATTAATTTGAAAGAAATCACTAATTTGTGTTTTAAAATTTTCCAAAAATTTTTCATCCACAAGCAATGCATTATCAAATCTCCAAAGAGGTCTTCTATTTTCTAATTGATCTAATTGTAAATCTATCCATACTCCCGCATGATCCGAAATGATAATGGGATCAATGGAAGCCTTAATCACTTGCTGCACCTTATGTGATGAAATAAAAATATAATCTATTCTTGAAAATGATTTATGAACCTGTGAACAAAATGAAAATTCCTGATCATTAAAATGAAGAATATGCCATATATCCTTCAAATCACATGATTGAACCAAATTATCTAAACCTAAATATTTTATACTTTTACCTGGTTTTTTATCCATTAATGGATCCATTACAGCATTAAAATCTCCAGCCACCACTAAATTAGAAGCAGCCAGTGGTAACAACATACTCTGCAATTTTTTAAAGAATTCTGATTGATTCGAATTAGGGGCATATATATTGAACAACGTCAGGGCATTATTTCCCATACTTATATCAACATGTAGCCATCTTCCATGTGGGTCCGAATTTACTATCTTAAAATTGGCCATACACTTTTTATTTATAAAAACTGCTACTCCTGCTTTTTTACCCTCTGCTGGAGAAAAAAAACATTCTTTCACCCACCCACCCGTTAGTTTCTGTGATTCCTTTATCTTAAGATGGGTCTCCTGCAGACAATAAACATCCGCGTTTTGCTTCTTTAAAAATGATAATATCTTTTTCCTTTTGATTACATGATTCAGGCCATTGACATTAATAGAAAATATCTTAAAAGACATAATATATTTTATACTCCTTATCATAATCTTCCTCTTCCCTTCTTCCATAACTAAGATCTAAAAAACTTCTCCCCATGGCACACATTCTTACCTCCAAATTACCCAATCCCTTATTAATCTTTTCCTTAATCATCCTAGTAATATCTTTAATACCCACCTTCTTCCCACCCCTCCCTCCCCAATATAATGACTGCTTAAGGACACACATTGGACAGTAATCCCAACTTCTCCCCTCCCCCCCCAGGCAACCAATATTTATTAATAACCCCTTTATCCTTTATTGAGACAAACTCACTACCTCTCCACAATATATCTAATTATATCTCTCTTCTAATCATAAAACCTTTTTTCTTTTTTCCATTTTAAAGTAATTAATTTCTCTATCTATTATTTAACCTTTAGTCACATAACCATATTTATTTCCTAACATTCCATTAATGCATTTTTATCATTTCACCAATCTCTAATTCATTCCCCCAACATTTTATTTCATTCAAGAAAATTCTATCATAGTCATATATTTAATAAAAAGTATCATTTTCCTATATCTTATATTATCTAATCCATCTTCTCCTATCCTCCTTTAAATATCCAACAACAAATATCCATCTCTTCATATGTTTCTGTTAAAAAAAAAACAACTTCAATTTTATAAGTTTTTATCCTCTATTTGTATTTAAACATTTGTATTTCATTTTCAAAATAATTTTTCCCCCCCTTTTTATATTTCCTCTTCTCCAAATTAAATCCAATCTTTTTAAAACTATGTTATCAAAACATCAATCTTTTCATTCCTTCAGCTACCAATAAATTCTTATGTATCTTTCTTTTATATTATTCATTTTCCTTTCCTTTCCTTGCATTTAAATATCATATAACTTGTCCTTTCTATCATTAGTCCATTCTGCAATCTTTTCCTTATTGTCCTTTCATTCTTTACTTTCTCCTTTTCTGACTTATTAAATAAACTGAACTTTCATATTTATTTCTTATCTCCATCCATCCACTCTTAAAGACTTTTGACTGCCAATTGTCATTCATTTTTTTTTTTTTTTTTATAATATCCTTTTAGTCTATCAGTCCTGCTTTCTTCTTCTTCACATCTATTTATTTTCCTATTCAGTCTTCACTTTTCCTTTTGTGTTAATTTGTCCAGTCCTTTAATCCTTCTTGTTCATTCTTTACTCCAACCATCCATCTTTCAGTCTCCTAAAAGTTCAGTCTAATAACTTCACTTTAATGTCTTTCCAGTCTATCCTTCTTTCTTCTTTCTTCTTTACATTCTTTTATTTTCTTTTTTACTTGTTCATTTTTATTTCCTGTTCTTTGTTGCATATTCTTCTTTTTCCAACAAACAAAAGTCCCATAGTTCTTTATATTTAATTTTTTTGTTCAATATCCACCAATCCAGTCTTAGTATTTATCCCTTCATTTCAACACCCATTGTGCTAAAATGACATAGGTTCTGATTTTGAAAGAAAGGTCTTTAGTTTTTCCGGATCCACAAAATACAAAGATTTATCCCCACAAGATACCCTCATTTTTGCTGGGTAATATAACCCATACTTATATCCTTTTTCCTTTAATTGAGATCTCAGATCAAGGAATTTCTTCCTAATATTTGCTGTATTTTTAGCAAAGTCTGGTAAAAACCATATTTTGGATCCTTTATAGTTTAAGTTTTTATCTTTTTTGGCAGCATTTAAAATTTCTATTGCTTGCTGGTATCTTAACATCTTGAATATTAATGGTCTTGGTCTCCCTTGATTTTCCAGACTCTTTATTGGAATCCTTTGCGCCCGTTCTATTTCCAAAGGGCGCAACTGCAATAATCTAGGAATTAAATTTTCTAAAAACTGTATTGCATTTTTCCCTTCCAAATTTTCCTGTATTCCAAAAAGTTTAATATTCTTTCTTCTTCCATGGTTTTTGTAATCTTCCAGCTGACTTTTCAATTGAATTATTTCCAAACTGTCATTTTTGCATCTTTTTCCTTCACATTCTAAGCTCTCCATTTTAACTTCTAACTCTGTTGTTCTTTTATTAGCTACTTCCATTTGTCTGTGTATATTCAGGATTTCTTCCTTCAGTTCTGCCATATTACTCACAGTCTCTGTCAGCATTTGTTTGATTTGCCTCAGTTCCCCCATAACTTCAGCTTTGCTTAACTCCTCTGATACATCAGCAGGAAGCGGAACCTTATTCGGGGTAATTTGATCCTGCTTCTGCCTTTTCACAGCCCCTCCGGTTTCACTCTTACTCTGTCGGGTGCTCGCCATGCTCCCGCTGTCCTCTCCGATGTTTTCAGCCGAAAACAGTTTAAAAGGAAATCTTTATTTATTCAACGGTTGCCCAGGTAAGAGGAGCGCTGCGATCACACGACCATTTTGTGTGAACGCTAAGCCACGCTTAAAAAGGCATTTAAATATTTAAATGTGCTCATAAGCTCTTCAGCAAGGCGCCTTTTTTCAGCATCAAGTGTGTAGACCAAAGGACTCAGGCACTGCACACTGCAAATAAAATCAATATAAAAAGCTTATCCTTCCGGCTTCCTGATGTAGCTTAGTGAAACACAGACTGTGTTGGAGCCATGAGCTGACCTTTTCAGATAAGTGGGCTACTGTTAAACAACTTTTGTAGAGCCATGACATTTGCCACTCCAGTACAAGCAAGAATCCTTGCTCCATGCAATGTGTTATGATTAAAATTCAAGCACCTTTCCAGCGACATTGTACTGCTGCTGTGGCACCTTGCTGAAGAGCTTATGAGCACATTTAAATATTTAAAAGCCTTTAAATGTTATATGATGATATTATTTGAGAAACTTACCCAGTATTGATGAGAGGGTGGTCTTTTGTGTTTTGTTCTATTTTGAAAGTATTGCCCCCTCATGTGGACTGTAATTTAAAATCCCCGGTCTGTTTGGATCAAAATTGCATTCATCTTTGGCATTAACTTAACATTCAGGTTTTTTTCCATTTTTCTGCTTTCTTCTCAAAATCTACTTTTCCATGTCTTACCTTCCCTTCCTATCTCTCTCTCGTTCCCTCCCCATTTCCATGGTCTGACATCTCTCTCCTTCCCTCCCTCCTCCCAGTGGTCCAAAATTTCTTCCTCCTTTCCACCAGTTCAGATTTCTTTCTCTCTTCCTCCTGCATGCAGCTTCTCCTCCGGTCCTCCTTCCCTCCCCCAACCAACTTCTCTCCATGAGTCCAACTTTTCACTCTGTCCTCTCCCCCTTCCTCTGAGCGTGACATTTCTCCTTCCCTCCCCATCCATCATGCCTTCTCCATGAGTCCAACACTTCCTGCCTCCTGCTCATTTTCTCTCTCTCCTTGCCTCTTCCCTCGAGTGACATCCCTCCTTCCCATCCCCAACCCAACATGCTCTCTCCCCATGCACCATTTCTCCCTCTCCTCTACCCCATGTCAATTTCTCCCTCTCTCATCACTCTCACTCCTCCTGCAACAATTTTCTTTCCTTCCCTCCCCCAACTCCACTCACAACTAATATGATCTCTCCCCATGCACCATCTCACCCTCCCCTCCAGTGTGCAGCACCTTTCCTTTCCCTCCCCTTCTGCCAGGTCTAGCAGCACCTCTTCTCTCTTCCTCCACCCTATCCAGCAGCACCTCCCTTCCCTTTCCCTCCTCCCTTGTCCAGCAGTACCCCTTCTGTTTCCCTCCTCCCCTGTCCAGCAGTACCTCTCCTCTCTCTAGCGGCAGCTCACTGTACTTTTAACTTCCACACACAGCTGCCACTAGCATTAGTTTAGACGCAGTTCCATCAGCAGCCTCGTGGCCTTTGCTAGGCCGGCCCGCTTCTAACAAAAGAGGAAGTTGCATCATCGAAGCAGACCAGCCTAGCAAAGGCCCCGAGGCTGCCTGATGGAACCACATCTAAACTAATGCTAGCGGCAGCTGTGTGGCGAAGTTAAACACACACTGAGCTGCCGGTACTGGTCCAGGGGTGGGGAGAGAAGACGAGCAAGGCAGGAGTCCTGGGAGACACATGACAGCAGCAGGAAGTCACTAGACATGCAGCACTGGCTCTGTACCGCGTGTTGAGGACCTCTGGCCCTACAGGACATGCCTCCTGTAGGCAAGTCAGCTAGCCGGCGCCTCTCTTCCTCCTCAGTGTGCCACGCCACACTTGGAATCTCAGGAGGCACACTAGTGTGCCACAGCACACAGTTTGCGATACACTGCTCTACAGGAACTCAATTTTACTTACAAATGCCTCCTTTGTGTAAAACAAGGGTCTGGCACAGTATGGGCCTTCTTACTGAGGTGCCCAGTGGTTCTTAAACCTGCTCTGGGGGACCCCCAGCCAGTTAGGTTTTCAAGATATCTCTAATTACATTACATTAGTGATTTTTATTCCACCATTACCTTGCGGTTTAAGGCGGATTACAAAAGAGGTTATCTGGACATTTCCAGGAGAGTTACAAAGTAGAGCGGGTTACTTGGGTGAAATTGGGACATTGTATCAGGGTCATTACAAGATAGATAATTTAGTTAGAAGGTTATTGTATCTGGGGAAGATTGAAATGCTTCCTGCGAGATTTGCCTAGGCATGCAAATTTTTCTCATGTATATTGATTAGGAATATTTTACAAACCCGACTGGCTGGGGGTCTCCCAGGACAGGTTTAAGAACCACTGCTTTATTCCATATGTGTGACAAAAACTAAACCTACTTGGGTAGAATAGTGCTTTCTAATCTGCTTTACCCTAATCTGCTTTACCCTAATCGCTTTCTAATCTGTTTTACTTTTTGTGGCAAAGGGTAAACAAAAAGCAGATAAGAACCGGGCCCGGGTGGAGGAAAACTTTCTAAAGCTGACTCATGTGCAGCGGCAGGAGGCTGCACAGTCCCGCCGTGAAGAGAAGAAGCGAGCAGAGAAGGAGCGAATCATGAATGAAGAAGATCCAGACAAACAGCGAAAGTTGGAGGTAAACAGGGTTAATGATACCCACAGAAGAGTGTACATGCCAATTATCTCCCAGTTCTATTGGTGTGTACACTTTTGTGGGTGTCATTGACTTTTCTGTGTATTTTGATCCCTTTCTGTGTGCTGTACTTGGTAAACAGGATTAACAATCGTGTTCAAACTTCTTGAGGGGGAGCTTTTTGGTAAAATACTTTTCTTTATTGTCCCTCTAGACCGGCACAGAATGGATGGTTTATGCTCCTCTGCCAGCAGGTGGAGACTGAGAACACATTGACTTTTGGCAAATAGTACAAGTGGGCTGTGCAGTCCCATATATAATCAGTCTGTTCTCAGTCTCCAGGAGGTGGTAAGCCTGTGCAGTCTTTCCTTTGGATAGTTAGAGCCTGTTGGATCTGATTAGTTGCCTTTTTATTGTCCCTTTTTTGCAGTCCATACAGAGCTTGAAAGACTCTTTCAGGGATTCCTCCGACCTCAGGAGTGCCACACTTGACTGGTCGAGTCCCTCCCCCCATTTCCCCCACCTCCCCAAATTTATTTTCATTAGAGGTGCCTCAGCTGTGCGGCTTGCCACAATTTAGGCAAAGACTACAGCTTTGAGAAACTGTGGAGTCTGTTCTCTTGTCCATTAAAGTTTTTGCTTTGTAAAAAAAAAAAAAAAAGTCCTGTGGCAGCCGGTCTGGAAGGAAGCTTTAAATTAGTTTTAATTGCTTTCTTTTCCTACCCAGCAGTTTTTTGTACCTTTCGTCTCCTGCATGTTCGCAATGAGCATTTTTTTAAAAAGAAAAAAAAAGTGTGCGCCGAGCAGTGGATGTGGCCGGGGTGTGTGTGAAGTGCTCCGGCCACATTTAGGAAGAATCCTTGTCGGTTTCAGGTGCCAGTGTGCAGGGTTTCCCCTTCACACATACACCACTCATTGGCTGTGGTCTGTAGGGGAAGCCCAGGCCTCTTTGCTGCTACAGGCCTCAGGAGACAGTTTTTTGGTGGGCTTTTCTTCAGTTTTGGCAGGAAACTCCGCCATTTTGCTTGTGGCCTCAGGTGACCTTCCTCCTGTTTTGGAAAGACAGGAACAGGTCCTAAGTATTTCTTCTGCTCATGCAGGGGGTACCTGTTTTGCCCATTTTGTTTTAGCCATGTACAAGGTTTACTTACAGGCGGCTGGGGGTCCTGCTTCCCCAGAGGTCCCTGGTTCTTCTGGGGGGTCTTTGCCTTCCACATCAGTCCCTGTTCAGTCTCCCATGGCATCTGCCCCCATCCAGTCTCCCCCCCACCTTCGTCCAAGTGGCCGCGGATTTCTTGGTATGAGGATTTTTTCCTGGCTGACCCAGTTACAGATGATGTGGACGGCTGGGTTTCGGAGATGCCTGTTGGTGAGGATGCTTCGATCATGTGCATTTTTCACTGGAAAGAACTGCAGGAGCTTATTCTTCAGGTGTCTTCAGTTTTGCATTTTGAGGAGAAAACTAAGGACCCCCCTCGAATTGTGGACCCTCTGCTTCGGAGGATCCGGTCAGCCTCCTGTTTTTTTTTCTATGCATCAGGATATTTGGGATGTGCTTTTTCGCTTGGCACAGTCCATGGCCAGGCTCTGTCCCATTCCTGATTGTTGATGCTGTGCTCTCTGATCTTGAATGTAGGCATACAGTGCCATTTGAAGGTGGTTCAGCCTTGAGAGACCCTCAGGGACTGTAAGATGGAGCCTCTCCTTAAGCAGAGTTTTAATGTGGCTGCCTTGGCTGTCCAGGCAGCAATTTGTGGCGGTCTGGTGGCCTGGGCTTGTTTCCAGTGGTCTGAGTGGGTCCTTGACCGGGAGTCTGCTGATTGGTCCTAGGTGGATCAGGAGGTGGCTAACATTGAGCTTGACACTTCTTATCTCTTTGATGCCATGTATGATCTGTTGCGGGCATCTGCCAAGTCTATGGCCTTCAGAGTAGCCACTCATCCTATCCTGTGGCTTCAGGGTTGATCGGTGGATGTGGCCTCTGAGTGTAAGCTCAGTAAATTTCCTTTTCGGGGCTCCATCTTTGGGGAGGTATTGGATAAGCTTGTTCAGGCCTTGAGTGACTCTAAGGTGCCTCGGCATCCGTAGGACCGACCTCACCAGGCTTCTCGGGGTGGTGCCACATGTGGGCGTATGTGTGATTTTCGTTGGTATCGCCCTGGCCAGGGCTCAGCTTCTTTCCCTTCCAGAGGACGCTTCTGTCAGCGCATGCAGTCCTTTCGGGGAGCCTATCAGGGAGGGTTGTGACTCCACCGGTGGCTCATCCTCCATCTGTCCGGCCTAATGATTCATTGCGGGTCCTTCCCCATGGGTCAAGATCACAACGGATCAGGTGATTCAGGTCAGCTCTGCTCTTGAGTTTTACCAGCCCTTACCAGATCTTTTCCTTTCTTCTCCTTATCAGGCAACTTGGAAGAAGCGGACTTTTTGTCAGATGCTGCAAAGGATGCTGGACCTCAAAGCCTGGTCCTCCCTCAGGGTTCAGATTGCAGTTTTGTCTTCTTTTCACAGTTTGTTTGGCCTGTTCTCCGGATGTGATTAGATTCTTGAGAGCGGCAAAATTGCTCTAGCTTCCAGTTCGTCCTTTGGTTCCAGGCTGGGATCTCAATCTGGTTCTTTCTGTGCTCATTCGTCTATGTAGTGTAGTGTCTAGTCTATGTAGTGTCTATGATGAGCTATCTAGACTCAAGGTGAACAAAGCCATGGGACCGGACAAACTACACCCCAGGGTGATCAGGGAACTGAGTGACGTCCTGACGGAACCGTTATCCGCGCTCTTCAATCTTTCCCTAAGTACAGGAAGAGTTCCGTTGGATTGGAAGACAGCTAACATCATTCCACTCCACAAAAAGGGAAGCAGGACAGAGGCTGAGAATTACAGACCGGTGAGCCTCACATCGATAATAAGTAAACTTATGGAAACGCTAATCAAATGCCAATTGGATATAGTCCTGAACGAGGAGAAACTACGGGATCCCCATCAACATGGTTTTACGAAGGGAAGGTCCTGTCAATCAATTCTGATCAGCTTCTTTGACTAGGTAACAAGGAAGTTGGATACAGGGGAATCCCTGGACATCGTGTACTTGGACTTCAGCAAAGCGTTTTATAGCGTCCCACACCGCAGGTTATTGAGCAAGATGAGCTCGATGAGACTGGGTGTAACATTAATTGCATGGGTTAGGGACTGGCTTAAGGGGTAGACGACGAGGGTAGTGGTTAACAGTACCCTGTCCGATATGACGGAGGTGATCAGCGGAGTGCCGCAGGGCTCGGTCTTGGGCCCGATCCTATTTAACATCTTCGTAAGTGACTTGACTGAGGGGCTTCGAGGCAAAATTACATTATTCGCTGATGACGCCAAACTATGCAACATAGTAGGCAAAAGCTCATCGGTCGTTAGCAAAATGCCTGACAGTATGACGCAGGACCTACTCCTGCTTGAGCATTGGTCAAAGACTTGGCAACTAAGTTTCAATGCCAAAAAATGCAAGGTCATGCACCTTGGTGGCAAAAATCCATGCAGGACTTACACCCTAAATGGCGAGATCCTAGCAACGACTGTAGCAGAACGCAACTTGGGCGTTATCATTAGCAAAGACATGAAGACTGCCAATCAAGTGGAGAAAGCTTTCTCCAGGGCTAGGCAAATCATGGGTTGTATCCGTAGAAGTTTCATCAGCCGTAAGCCCCAGGTTATTATGCCATTGTACAGATTTATGATGAGACCCCATCTGGAATACTGTGTGAATTCTGGAGGCCACATTATCAAAAGGATGTGCGGAGAGTTGAGTCGGTTCAGCGAATGGCCACCAGAATGGTTTCAGGACTCGGGGATCTCCCGTATGAGGAACGGCTGGATAAGTTGCAGCTATACTCACTCGAACGCAGAGAGAAGGGAGACATGATCAAGACATTCAAGTATGTCACGGGCTGTATCAAGGTGGAAGAAGATCTCTTTTTTCTTAAAGGACCCATGGCAACAAGAGGGCATCCGTGGAAAATCAAGGGTGGGAAATTTCATGGCGATACCAGAAAATACTTCTTCACCGAAAGGGTGGTTGATCGCTGGAATAGTCTTCCACAACAGGTAATTGAGGCCAGCAGCGTGCCAGATTTTAAGAAAAGATGGGATTGGCATGTCGGATCTCTTCATGGAGGTAGATAGGGGGTGGGTCTTGGTGTGGGCAGACTAGATGGGCCGTGGCTCTTTTCTGCCGTCATTTCTATGTTTCTATGTTTCTCGGCTCCTGCATGTTGAAGGACCTTACTGTTAAGGCAGGTTCTTGTTCTAATCAGTATCCAGCAGTGTTTCTCTGTCCAATCTAAACAGCTAATTTGTCTTCTCCATATGTTAGTGGAGTTGGTATGTTTATAGGTCACAGTTCTTTAGTTCTTAGTAGTTTCTGCTTGACTAATCTCAGACTAATTGTAGATGGGACTACACAGCCCACTTGTACTACTGCCAAAAGTCAATGTGTTCTCAGTCTCCTCCTGCTAGCAGAGGAGAGTAAACCATCCGTTCTGTGCCGGTCTGGAGGGACTAAAAGAAAGAAAATTAGCAGGTAAGAACCTAATTTCTCCTTAAAGCTGTATAAGGTTTACTGGGTGTTAGGCACACTGATTTTCAGGGGAGTGGGTGCAATGACATAGCCTGCTAGCTAGGCATTTAGACAGTTCATCTCACAATTCTAAGCATTAGGAACATGAGCAAGCTCTAGGTCAGCAGTCATCAAGGGTCACAATTGGGGTTTTTTTTTTCACAATATCCCTAATGAATATGCATGAGATAGTTTTGCTTTCAGTGGAGGTAGGCATTTTGACTTGAATCTTGCCTAGAACAACACCGCATATCCTGAAGTCTTGACCTGTTTGTGATCTGCTGCTTTAGATCATTTTATTTGTTTGAGAAAATGTGGCCCATACAAAGGTATCAAAATTCTTCATTCCCACCACAGAAAACTTCTTTAGTCTTTTTTTTTTTTTTTTTTTTTTTTTTTTTTTAATAAATCTTTATTCATTTTTAAATAAAATCAACAAGTGCACAAAAATATACCATAAAGTATTTCCAATATAGCACTGTAATATCTAACACATAAAAACTAATAGTGTAAAATCTCCACCCACCCACCCTTCATCACATTCTCAACAAAATAGAATATACTATTTTATACAACATATTATAATACAGTGGTGCCTCACACAACGAACTTAATCCGTTCCAGGAGCAAGTTTGTTATGTGAAACGTTCGTTGTGTGAAACGCGTTTTCCCATAACAATACATGTTAAAAAAAATAATTCGTTCTGTAGCATAAAATATGCTAAGATGACATAAAAAAAGATAAATTTTTGGTTATTATTTTTATTTAGATACATCTAAAAACATAATTGTTTTTTTAAAACAACACACATTTTTTAAATTTAAAGACAGACTAAGTAGAGTCTAATTTTACAGTGAGAGGGCAGAGTCTCAGCGGCAAAAACTGGGACTTAACTGTTCATTTTTTTTTTTTCTACCGTGTTTCCCCGATGATAAGGCAGGGCCATCAAATAAGACAGCCCCCCCTTTTTAGAAAAAAATGTAAAATAAGGCACCCCCCCGCAAATAAGCCACCCACCGATACCTGCGCTTACCCGAATCGGGTGGTACGGTGGGTGACTCCGTGTGGTCCCTGGCACCCCCGACACGATCGGGGCAAGAGGGAGCTCAAGCCCTCTTGCCCCCCCGACACGATCGGGGCAAGAGGGAGCTCAAGCCCTCTTGCCCCCCCCGACTCCCCGACACGATCGGGGCAAGAGGGAGCTCAAGCCCTCTTGCCCCCCCGACTCCCCGACACGATCGGGGCAAAAGGGAGCTCAAGCCCTCTTGCCCCCCCGACTCCCCGACACGATCGGGGCAAAAGGGAGCCTAAGCCCTCTTGCCCCGCCGATTCCCCAACTCCCCGACAATATCGGGCCAGGAGGGAGCCCAAGTCCTCCTGGCCACGGCGACCCCCTAACCCCACCCTGCACTACATTACAGGCAGGAGGGATCCCAGGCCCTCCTGCCCTCGACGCAAACCCCCCCTCCCCCCAACGACCGCCCCCCCCAAGAACCTCCGACCGCCCCCCCAGCCGACCCGCGACCCCCCTGGCCGACCCCCACGACACCCCCAACCCCCTTCCCCGTACCTTTCTGTAGTTGGCCGGACAGACGGGAGCCAAACCCGCCTGTCCGGCAGGCAGCCATCGACGGAATGAGGCCGGATTGGCCCATCCGTCCCAAAGCTCCGCCTACTGGTGGGGCCTAAGGCGCCTGGGCCAATCAGAATAGGCCCGGGAGCCTTAGGTCCCTCCTGGGGGCAGGGCCTGAGGCACATGGTCAGGTTGGGCCCATGTGCCTCAGGCCCCGCCCCCAGGAGGGACCTAAGGCTCCCGGGCCTATTCTGATTGGCCCAGGCGCCTTAGGCCCCACCAGTAGGCGGAGCTTTGGGACGGATGGGCCAATCCGGCCTCATTCCGTCGTTGGCTGCCTGCCGGACAGGCGGGTTTGGCTCCCGTCTGTCCGGCCAACTACAGAAAGGTACGGGGAAGGGGGTTGGGGGTGTCGTGGGGGTCGGCCAGGGGGGTCGCGGGTCGGCTGGGGGGGCGGTCGGAGGTTCTTGGGGGGGGCGGTCGTTGGGGGGAGGGGGGGTTTGCGTCGAGGGCAGGAGGGCCTGGGATCCCTCCTGCCCGTAATGTAGTGCAGGGTGGGGTTAGGGGGTCGCCGTGGCCAGGAGGACTTGGGCTCCCTCCTGGCCCGATATTGTCGGGGAGTTGGGGAATCGGCGGGGCAAGAGGGCTTAGGCTCCCTTTTGCCCCGATCGTGTCGGGGAGTCGGGGGGGGCAAGAGGGCTTGAGCTCCCTCTTGCCCCGATCGTGTCGGGGAGTCGGGGGGGGCAAGAGGGCTTGAGCTCCCTCTTGCCCCGATCGTGTCGGGGAGTCGGGGGGGGCAAGAGGGCTTGAGCTCCCTCTTGCCCCGATCGTGTCGGGGAGTCGGGGGGGCAAGAGGGCTTGAGCTCCCTCTTGCCCCGATCGTGTCGGGGAATCGGCGGGGCAAGAGGGCTTGGGCTCCTTTTTGCCCCGATCGTGTCGGGGAGTCGGGGGGGGCAAGAGGGAACCAGGCGGAGAGAGGGCAGTTAAGCGCAGTGCCTGCGCGGAAGGATGCAGCTCGGGCGACTTCGTTGTGTGAAACGAAGTTCGTTGTACGGATCAAGACATAAAGTTCGTTGTGCGCAGCGTTCGCTGTGCGAGGCGTCCGTTATGCGAGGCACCACTGTATATCTTATTGAATTACATCCCAAATCCATCCTCCCCCTTGAGTGTGCTAAATAGAACTAAGAAAGGAAAAGAATTGATGCCTATTCATCACACATTTTTCCAATGGCCCCCATATCTTTGCATATCTTGAGAGATTACGGGAACTCACGGCAGTCTGTATGGGGCAGGAGCGTAGGAAGATCGCTCTTGCTCCAAAAGCCCGCTAGACCACCAGGTAAGGCCAGGATGCTGGGGGGAAGGCAGGAGGGAGGCAGGGGTGGGTCAGAGCCGGACGAGAAGCTATTTGCGGTTTTTCTCAATTCACAGTCCGGCTCTGCCCCTATCCCCAGCGAATACCGAGGGAGAAGTGTAGTACGTAGGTAATACAGGACCCATAAGCTTGTCACAAACTTGTTTATGATAAATTGGTTGCAGTATACACAAATTTCTGCAAAGACTGTCATTCTTTTTCACGGAGAGGGTCCTTCCGAAGGAAGTGGTGGAGAGGAAAATGGTGACAGAATTCAAAAAAACGTGGGATAAACACAAGAGATTTCTAACTAGAAAATGAATGGTAAAAATTAAAGAACTACGGCAGAGTTGCATTGTATATGTAGGATGGGCTGGGGAGGGCTACAATGGGAGCTCCACTAACTTGGAACATGAGGACACTACTGGCCAAACTTTACGGTAGGTATCCTGCAAACAACAAGATGGAGTGAGCTTGGATGGCAATGCCAGCATTTGGAACCTAGGACAATACCAGGTGGACTTCACAAGAAAAGAAATGTATTTTTAATGGGCAGACTGGATAGACCATTCAGATCTTGATCTGCTGTCATTTACTATGTTACCTCCATATCCCAGAACCCTGAATATACTGTCCTATTTACCCTTTTTTACCAGGCCTGCCTCCTGTGCACAGGAGTTACATTTGTAAAGAGTTTTAGCCATTGACATGTTAGGGTGATGCAACTTTTTAATTTCCCATTCCCATGATGCAGCATAGCCCCTGTCCCTTGAAGAATTGAACCATGTCTTAATTTCCCTTCCAGGAAGCCGCCCTGCGCCGTGAGCAAAAAAAGCTGGAGAAGAAGCAAATGAAGATGAAGCAAATCAAAGTGAAAGCTATGTAAAGGGCAATGCCTACACAACTTGGGATACTCTAGACAGCATCCTGGATATAATATTCTACTCCCAGTGCTGGAGTCTGTCTAAAACACTTGTGACATTAGTCCAGGCTATAATTGTAAATGTGCTAGACTACAGAACCATGTCAGCATTGTAGTGTTATAATTTGCTAATCAATTTAGCTGCAGATAGAGCAATTTGATTAGCTAATATTATCTTTGTGAACACGTTTTTGCCCCCTTCTGAATTCTTTTGAGATCACACAGCTTCTTTTGCCTTGAGCGGCATGCTTTAGTAAAGAGCAAATCACTTTCTTTCTATAGGTTTTAGGTTGGGCTTTTAGTTCAGCATCTACCCTGAGCAAAGACATTACTCCTTTGTTTCTGTATCCATCTCAGTTTAAGTCAAGCCCATTGACGTCAATGCTAACAGCACATACAAAAGAGAACTAAGATGGTAAATATTCACACTTGCTACCCATGTTTAGCCTGGACTCCATCAAAATCAACTCTGTCTATGCCACTAGTCCAGTTTCTCCTTGAAAACTTCTGTTGATATTGCCTTGTTGAAATTTCTTTGTAATGAAACAGTTGCCTCCTTATCAGTTGACACAGATAAGCAATCTAGACTAAAAGACTGAAAAATGGAAAGTTAGTGTCATATCGATTACAGCCTAAGTGAAGAATGGTTCTCTTTCAACAAGGAGCAACTGAAAACCTAGGTGTGTATGAAGGTGATTGACTCCATTTAGCATCTTAAGCAGTATCCTATCAGATTGTTCCATAATTCCAAGCTTTGCTAGGGAAGGGAAAAAAAACTCAGATTATGTACTCCAGATGATTAGGGAATTACGTTTGCTAACAGAGTAAGAAATTGTTTTTTATTCATTTTAAACTAAGGAGATTTTCATAACCCATTTTTAGGTCTTACATTAGCATATAGACCTAAATAATATAACAGAGTCTTGCCTGATTCTGAGAGTAAGAGATTTTAAAATGTATAGAGAGGTTGAGCTAATGCAGCATTTTGTGTGATGTGTACTGGCCAGCTTCTCTAATAATATAATTATTTTTCTTCCTTTGTCTGTGCAACTATTTTCAATAACAAGAAATAAAAAAAGTCATGGAGAGCACTTTAATTGTTATTAATTAACTTGATAACCTTTAGTTACCAATATGTGACCGTCTCTGGGAACAAAAGAGAGGGAATCTGAAGCATACAATACCAATAAACAAAGGGGAAAAACCCCAAGGGCAATCAGGATTGGGATAGCAAAAGATTTTGAAGATAATTGCTATGCAGATGTTGTGTGACAATCACTGCAAAAGATTCACCAAGCAAAATGCTTTCCAGACAGAGCAAATGTATAAAACATGCATGACCTAAAGTCTGGAGATGGTCACTTATTGCATCAAGCCTTTATTTTTGCTGAAGTAGGTGTAAGAATACAGTCAGTCCTTTGGCACTATGGAAGAAATATTCTACAGAAGCTGCTGATGTTTTGTTTTCAGTGAAAATGAAATAGCTAATTGCATATTTTACTCTCTCCTTGAATATTTATGTGAGGTTCTCTGAGTGTGCTGTCTGAATCTGTAAAGAGAACAAAGAACACTTGAAAAGGTTGCTCATGACTTATCTCAGAAGAATGAGGAAGTTCAGGTAGTGTGTCTTTCAGCTTCAGATCTTGTTGGCTGCAGAAAGGGGCAAGGATTTTCATGGGGTCTTCTATAGAAATATTTAGCACAGGGCTTTATGTCATGTCTCTTGTGTGTTAATGTACAGCGCTGCTTGTATCTGGTAGCGCTATAGAATTGATAAGTATGCCAGTGTAAATTAAATTATGCAACAGAAGTGGAGTAGTGGGCCACAGATGAAAGGTTGAAGAGAGCAAAGTTTATTGAATCACTTGACATAGCCTGTTTGGCAAAGTTAATCCAAAGAGCAATAATTCTGATGATATAAGTCCAATCATTAAATCTTAATTAACAAAGTGAAGGAAAAGATCTCAGAATTGCCACTCCTAGGATCATAATAATATCATCCAAAATGGAATTGTGGCGCGGATATCTTTCATTGATCATAAAAACCTTCACCTATGTATAAAGATTGACTTAATTCATCAACATTATTTTTATTATCATTATGTTTAGACCACCCTACATAATGATTGTTTAGATTTATCTTGAAAAGTAAATAAATAATTTTTAACTTATTTAGTTTTAGGACCGTGCATATTGGCATATATTGAGGCTAATTCATATAACAATTAAAGTGGCTAGTACATAAACTGGCCTACTTAGTACAAAAACTTTGCAGTTAATTGTGGAAATGACATTAAAGTGGCTAGTGCAATAAATGGCTCACTTGTCACAAAAAAGATTGTGCAATTTAAGCAAACGTTTAAAGTGGCTAGTGCTTTAGCCAGCACACTGATATCAAAGAACTTGTGCAGTTAAACAGTTTGTAACTGTGCAAATAGCATCTAACAGACCGAAATGATAATCAGGCTGATAGAACAAAGCACAAGCCAAAAAATGGCACTTATCTTTTTTAAGTTCGATGTAAGAGGACTAAGACGGCATGACTTATATTGCCGTTATATCTCCATGTATCATATCTTATCCGACGGGAACCCGTTTTGCCGCTGTCATGCGGCTTCGTCAGGGTTTTTAAATGGACAAACTAAGGATAAAAGATATACAAGATACAAAGGGACATTAAGATACAGATGATAAATACAATCGATAATTCAAAATGTTAGCACAGTGTACTTACTCAAATGAAAACAATTCTGATTGTTCTTACACAAACCTAGTTGTTAAAAATGGCGCTTATAAACATAAAACGCCAGCACATGCACAGTGAAAATAACTGTCATGATGTTCTGATTGGACAAAAAGTCCTCCTCTGCATTAGTCAGTTTAGAAAAATTAAAAGAACCAAAGCACAGAATGTTATAAGTTAAAGTAAAAGAACAGCAGAGTCAAACGAATACAGACCAATCAACTGTAGTGTTAAGACCAGAAGGATGCATACTGTTAAGGATATGCATCCATCTTAACTCACGTTGCTTGAGTCTTTTAACCCGATCTCCCCGTTGGACTGAAGGTTCATAGTCAATTGCTAAACAACGGAGATCGCTAAAGGCATGTTTGAATAAAGTACAATGTTCTACAATAACTTCTGAACTTCTATTGCGTTAACACAAGAACAGGATCTCCTAGTTCCAGCAATTTTAGTACTGAAGTAGATCATCATCCAATAATAGCAGTAATAGTTCTGGTAATTTTTTATCCAGAAAAAATTATCCAAAAAGAAGAGGGAGAGGAGGCACCAGATGGAACCAAAGAGGACGGCCAGTCACGTGGTCCCAACAACAATAGCCACCTCAGCCATTATCAATTTATCTAACAGGTCCTTAACGTCATCTGAGGAACAGGTCCTGAATTGTGGTCTTTCTTTTGTACCTTCAAAGAATTTTGATTCTTTTCAATTTAATATCCATTTAGAGAAATTTATAAGGAAGTTGAACCTTAAATTGTTTTTTTACGGTAACAATGAAACATCGAGTAGATCTATAATGAGACCATATTCAAATTGGTCTCCATCAGGACCCTTAGACCAGTGTTTTTCAACCTTTTTTGGGCAAAGGCACACTTGTTTCATGAAAAAAATCACGAGGCACACCACCATTAGAAAATGTTAAAAAATTTAACTCTGTGCCTATATTGACTATATATAAAGTAATTCTCTTGAATAGGAATCAAATAAACACAAAGAAAGTATTTTATAATGTTGCCACCGCCAACAACACCGTTGGCGGCGGTGGCACTCAAGTGGCTAAAGAGCCGCAGTTTGCCGGCCTAGGGACAACACTGGAGGGTGGCCAGCTGTGCACCCCCTTGGGACGTAAACCCGGGGTGGGGCAGACCGCCCCCCCCCCCACCCTGGTATGCCACTATCTGTACCTCACTCCCTCCCTATGACCAAAAATTCTCCTTTCTTCTATTCCCCGTGTACACAACCATCTCTTTCCCTCCCTTCCTCTCTCCAAAGTCCATGCCTTCTGTGTCCAAACACTCATTCCCTCCCCCACCTCAGCATCTCTTTCCCTCCCTTCCTCTCTCCTAAGTCCATTTCTTCTGTGTCCAAAAACGCATTCCCTCCCCCACCTCAGCATCTCTTTCCCTCCCTTCCTCTCTTCCAAGTTCATGCCTTGTGTCCAAAACGCACTCCCTCCCCCCTTTTGTGTTCCGTGTTTGCCTCCCAGCCCATCTTTGCAACTTTCTCAGCAAAACGAAGTTCAAGCCGCGAGGCTTGTCTTCTGCTTCCTGCCTGCCCTGCCGTGCACAAATAGCCGAACGGAAGTATTCTCCGACGTCAGCGCTGACGTCGGAGGGCAGGCTTTGCTTAAGCCCTCCCTCCGACGTCAGCGCTGACATCGGGGAACGCTTGCGATCGGCTATATGTTAGCTGCAGGGCAAGCAGGAACAGAAGACGAGCCTCGCGGCTTGAGATGTATTGAACTCCGCGTGTCCCCCGTCCAGCTCTCTCCTGTCCACGTGGGGCGGACCGCCCCTCTCCCTAGACTGGTGGTACTGCCCTGATGGCGGCCCTGACCGTACGGCACACCAGGCAACATCTCGCGGCACACTAGTGTGCCGCGGAACAGCGGTTGAAAAACACTGCCTTAGACAATATGTTTTCTGTATTTAAACAAAAAATTTTGAAGGAGGTACAAGATGTACATTTAGAGAAACAACATAGTTTTAACAACTTAACTTCTCAACAAAGGACAGCTCTTAAGGATCTTGTGGAAAATGACAACATCATTATCAGAAAAGCCGACAAGGGCGGAGCAGTAGTCATTTTAAATAAAAATGACTATCTGGAGGAGGCCTTTAAACAGCTTAAAGATGAACAAACATATAGATTGATAAAACTAGATCCCACTAAGCGTCTACAAAGTAAGATCAAGAAACTTATTAAAGAAGGAACAGAAGGAGGATACTTAACTTCAAAAGATGCTAGATTTTTGTTTACAGCAAATCCAATAACACCAGTTTTATACTTTTTGCCTAAGGTGCACAAAAGTCTGGATCATCCACCAGGACACCCTATTATTTCTTCTCGAAACTCTCTTCTTGAATCACTTAGTAGATTTGTAGACTTTTTTTCTAAAAGATTTGGTTAGTTTGAGTCCTACATTCATTAAGGACACTGCTCACTTTTTAAACATTATTTCCTCTTCTTATGGTAACCTTAGATGTTAACTCATTGTATACAGTTATCCCTCAGGACTCTGCAATTCAAATTATAAAGGAAGCTCTTCTTTCATCTTCTAGACCTTTCCTCATCCCTCCCAGAATTTTTATTACAACTAACAAGGCTAGCCCTGAAAGAAAGCTTTTTCATCTTCGATAAGGAGATGTATTTACAACTTTCTGGAGTTGCGATGGGAGCAGCATTTGCACCGTCTATTGCTAATCTTTATATGATAGACTTTGAAAAGACCTGGATAACTAATTCTCCATTTGAATCTAAGATCTATTCATGGCATAGATACATTGATGATGTATTCTTATTATGGAAGGGTACCATTGGAGAACTTATGTTATTTTATACATGGCTTAACACTTGTGACAGTAATATCAAATTTTCTATTGAATCATCTATGGAACATATCCATTTTTTAGATGTTGATATTAGTCAAATTAATTACGAGTTCATAACAAGGGTTTATACAAAAGAAACTGATAGAAATACCTTTCTTAAGTTTGATAGTTGCCACCCAAGGAAATTAAAGGAAAGTTTACCATTTTCTCAAATGTTAAGGATTCGCAGAAATTGTACACAAATAGATGAATACAATAAACAATCAAAAACTTTACAAGACAAGTTTTCTTCCCGAGGATACCCCATTCAGATTATTAAAAAAGCAAGACGTCTTGCTAAATACATCAACAGAGATCTTTTGCTACAAAAACATTCTGGAAGACCTGTGTGTTAAGATATTTTTCCAATAGCAATAAGGTTGCGAAAATCATCAGAAATAATTGGGAGATTATGAAGCTTCATCCAGTTTTTGAAAAGAAAAATCTTAGAATAGCCTTTTCTAGGAATCAAAATTTAAAAGAAATTTTATATTCATCTACCATAAAATCAAAAGCAACTTCTTCTAACATTAAAGGTCATTTTAAGTGTCTATCCTGTAGTATTTGTGACATCACAATACAAACTAAGACTTTTATTAACCCGCAGAACAACAAATCATATACGTTAAGACATTTTACCAATTGTAGAACAACTTTTATTATTTACGTCATTTGTCCATGCAGATTGCTATATGTAGGCATGACCACAAGAGATCTTAAAACAAGAATATCTGAGCATAAATCCAATTTAAAATGCAATAGAAGTTCAGAAGTTATTGTAGAACATTGTACTTTATTCAAACATGCCTTTAGCGATCTCCGTTGTTTAGCAATTGACTATGAACCTTCAGTCCAACGGGGAGATCGGGTTAAAAGACTCAAGCAACGTGAGTTAAGATGGATGCATATCCTTAACAGTATGCATCCTTCTGGTCTTAACACTACAGTTGATTGGTCTGTATTCGTTTGACTCTGCTGTTCTTTTACTTTAACTTATAACATTCTGTGCTTTGGTTCTTTTAATTTTTCTAAACTGACTAATGCAGAGGAGGACTTTTTGTCCAATCAGAACATCATGACAGTTATTTTCACTGTGCATGTGCTGGCGTTTTATGTTTATAAGCGCCATTTTTAACAACTAGGTTTGTGTAAGAACAATCAGAATTGTTTTCATTTGAGTAAGTACACTGTGCTAACATTTTGAATTATCGATTGTATTTATCATCTGTATCTTAATGTCCCTTTGTATCTTGTATATCTTTTATCCTTAGTTTGTCCATTTAAAAACCCTGACGAAGCCGCATGACAGCGGCAAAACGGGTTCCCGTCGGATAAGATATGATACATGGAGATATAACGGCAATATAAGTCATGCCGTCTTAGTCCTCTTACATCGAACTTAAAAAAGATAAGTGCCATTTTTTGGCTTGTGCTTTGTTCTATCAGCCTGATTATCATTTCGGTCTGTTAGATGCTATTTGCACAGTTACAAACTGTTTAACTGCACAAGTTCTTTGATATCAGTGTGCTGGCTAAAGCACTAGCCACTTTAAACGTTTGCTTAAATTGCACAATCTTTTTTGTGACAAGTGAGCCATTTATTGCACTAGCCACTTTAATGTCATTTCCACAATTAACTGCAAAGTTTTTGTACTAAGTAGGCCAGTTTATGTACTAGCCACTTTAATTGTTATATGAATTAGCCTCAATATATGCCAATATGCACGGTCCTAAAACTAAATAAGTTAAAAATTATTTATTTACTTTTCAAGATAAATCTAAACAATCATTATGTAGGGTGGTCTAAACATAATGATAATAAAAATAATGTTGATGAATTAAGTCAATCTTTATACATAGGTGAAGGTTTTTATGATCAATGAAAGATATCCACGCCACAATTCCATTTTGGATGATATTATTATGATCCTAGGAGTGGCAATTCTGAGATCTTTTCCTTCACTTTGTTAATTAGGATTTAATGATTGGACTTATATCATCAGAATTATTGTTCTTTGGATTAACTTTTCGTGGATCTAATTATTAGTAGTTAACCTTTTTCTCCTTTCCTGTACTGTTTGGCAAAGTGCCTGCATCAGGGGTCTACGTGTACAAATAAAACATTAAATATATCAAACCTATAGTAAAAACAGACACACAGAGAGCGAGAGAGACAGACAGCACCAAGGAGAGAGAGAGACAGAAAGGCAGACAGACACACAAGGAGAGAGAGAGATGGGCAGACAGCGGCCAAGGAGAGAGAGAGAGAGAGACAAAAGCGGCTAAGGAGAGAGAGACAGAGAGACAGGCAGACACAGAGAGAGAGAGAGAGAGACAGACAAAGACATACAGCGCAAAGGAGAGAGAGAAAGAGACAGAAAGACAGACAGTGGCCAAGGAGAGAGAGACAGAAAGCCAGGCAGACATACAGACAGCGGCCAAGGAGAGAACGAGAGAGAGACAGAAAGACAGGCAGACACACAGACAGCAGCCAAGGAGGGAGACAGACAAAGAAAGACAGACAGACTCATCTATTCTAGCACCCATTAATGTAACGGGCTTAAACACTAGTTAAAAAAATAATCAGCCCCAGGCGTCAAATAGACTAGGTATGCCGCCACATGTTATTTTACCCTTGTGCTGTTTTAGTACCGGTTCCATTCCTCTCTTAGTGTGAAGAATTTCAGTCTCTGGTAACCAGAGCTAAGATTGTGATGTCATAGTGCCTCAGTCGTCTAACAGTGATGTCACTGTTTATTGGGATTTACAATATTAACTGCCTTTCTAAAGAGATTCATCCAAGGCGGTGTCAGCAGCTATAAGTCGACATAAAACTTACAATTTTGCTAACATCATAACAGTAGCAAAAAGATCAAATAACAGATACAACAAATGAGGTAAAGTTAAAATCAGTAAACTGAAACTTTTTCAATAGTAGGACTATCAAGAAACAGTTTAAAAAATATTAACAGCACTGAAATTCAAATGAGATATAATCCATACTAAAAGGAGACATCATACTTATGCAACATCTAATAAGCATAAATCAGAACATTCAAATATGGTGCTAATGTTTTTCTATAATACAATTTATCCTATAGTCGAGGGGTCCAATGCAGATGGGAGGCTAAACTCAAAGCAAGTTGTTTATACAGTTAATCAAGGTATAAGGAACAGATTTCTCAAAACTAAACTGTTTTCCAACAGTTTAGCCTGCACGCATTTTAGCAGTGGATTATAAAAACATTATCTTTGTCTTTAATGGGGTTTCTACCAGTCTCCAATGATGACATGCAAATGGGTTCTTCAACATTGAAATTTCCAAGCCATTTTCTAAATGTGGCGTCGGCTTTTAACTACATAAATAAGCGACTGGTCCAGGGGTGCCAGTAGTGACTGCACTGTTTAAACCTCGGCATGACAGTGTCAGAGACAGTTAAAAATCCGTGTTGTGATGCTCATTCTTTCCCCTTGTATCACAACACCCCTCCCCAGCAGCGGTGCCAACCCCCCTTGCAGCGGGAGAGATGCCAATTCTCTCCCGCTGCCAACCAACAAGATGCACCAGGGAGGGGAAAGCCCATTTTGGAAGACACGGACCAGCTGGGTGGAGGGAATCCGCGTCCATCATGTCATGCATCTACATTGAGGTATGGGGGGCATCAGAGGTGTGGGTGGGTGTTGTATGGCAGCAGGGGAGAGTGGGCATCTCCCGCTACGGGGAGGGTCACTGCCACAGCAGGGGGAGGTTGTTGGTTGGTAGCAGGAGAGAATTGGCATCTCTCCTGCTGCAGAGGGGGGGGGGGTTGTTGGTTGGCAGCGAGACAGATTGAGCATCTCTCCTGCTGTTGTTGTGTTTTGGGGGATTTTTTCATTTTGCATTTTTTTAGCACACGTGCTCATCGCTATCACTAGCGATGGGCACATGCAAATTTAGTGAATCTTCACTGCTGTCTGCTGACTTCATTTGCATGTGTGATTTTTTGAGAATGTCTCACTTTTTTAAATTCGCTATCAAAACGGCTACATTAGCAGACCGTCGCTTTTTAACGCGATTTTTTGAGAATCCTAGCCTTAGTTTGTGTGGCAAGCTAGTCCTGGTGCAGAATGAGTTGAAAGGGGGCTGCTGGCCCTTTCACCGCTTTTAAATAACCTCACCGACAAACACTTTTGCTGTGGTTTAAAAATATAAGTTTAATGAGAAGTAAAGCAAAAGGCAGCTTACATTGATTTGTAACCAAGCAATTGTGCAAGTGGAGGAAACTGCAGCTGTCTGTAAGAGCTTCAAGTCTATTCTGAGCTACTTCCTCATTCTGCAACTTTTTATGTCTTACATCTTTGCATGAAAAACTTACTTAGCTTACTTTGATTAGCAATTTAATTGATTGGCTGTGGTTACATAGTTACTCTCTAATTTATTCATTTATTTTGATTTCTATCCCATTCTCCTAGAAGCTCAGAACGGGTTACAAGTAGACATTCACAATCGTTTGAAAACAGACATAATTGGTCATTTCTCAAGTTACCTCAGTTCATTTCAAGACTTGGGGTGTTGTCCGAAAAACAAGTTCTTATCTGCCCCTAGAGCATGACCTTCACCTTTCTCAGTGGCCCCCACCCTCTTCTTCCTTCTTAGGTAATGCAGCCAGTGAATACGTACAGGCTTTCTTGTACACAGGACATCAGTTATTTCTCAGTCCTATAACTGTCTTTGCATGGACCATTGCATAACAGGCAGTTCTACTGGTCTCAGTCTTATCTGATGTCCAGCATATCTCTGTAGAAATGTCCCAGCACTTACTCTGAAGTTTCCCCATCTGTGGCTTGGATACTGTCAGTAGTGCAGAGGCAGAATTGACAGAGCTGAAGTTTTACAGAATCAATTTTGTGCAAAGTTTCCATTTTGTGTTAGGCATGTTTTGCTTTCTAGGCTTTGTCCTTTAGCCCTATACCCTGGGCCCAATGATGAGGAGCCTCTCAGAGTGTATACCGTATTTTTCACTCTATTAATAATAATAATAATAATTTATTTCTTATATACTGCCAAAGCCGTAGTAGTTCGAGGCAGTTTACAACAAAGAAGGGCTGGACAATCAGCGAATATAGGTACAATCAGCAAATAAAGATACAATTTATATAGGTAAACAGGATACAGGTACAGTAAATAGGGGCCATATGTGAAGGTGAGCAGGAAAACAGGGGGAAGGCATAAGAGATCTTGGGAAACAAGAAGTCGGGCGTAGCGGTCTTAGGTTATGAATCGAGTTGGATGGCTAAACAGATGAGTTCTGCGTGTGGGTCTGAGTGGACAGTCTAAGATAAAATGGCGAGCCATGTATAAGGGGGCCAAACCAAGGATGGATTTGAAACAGAAACAGGCAAACTTGAACTGCACTCTTGCTTCCAAGGGCAGCCAGTAGAGTTTTTAAGCCCAAAGATCAGGCAGATTGCCGAATTTTGAATGATTCGGAGTCTTTGGATGGTTTTTTTGAAAGACCCCAGATAGACGCACTTTTTTTATAGAGCGAATACCCAACAGGGGCCACCCTCCCGTTACCTTATTTTAATGCTGCCGCTCTCCTTCGTTGGACGCGGCACCCTCCCTAGCTGAGAGCGGCACACAAGGCTGACGTGGCTGCCTCCTCTTCTGTTTGCCTGCCTGGTCCTGCGCCACTATGCCGCAAGAGAACAGAAGAGGAGGCAGCCGCGTCAGTCTTTCTCAGGGGAAGCGGAGGGGACCAGGCAGCCAGCCAGCCTTGTGCACCGCTCTCAGCGAGGGAAGGCACCGCATCCAGCGGAGGGCACCAGAAGTATTTTTTAAAAAGTGGGCACGGGGGAGGGCCGGCCCTGACAAATTAAAAATAAGGAGGGAGAGGCCGGGGCTTACCTGCCTGCTGCCTGGGGAGGGGGGAAAGAGGCCTGCCTGCCCTGTTCCAGCCTACCACTAGACCCCCAGAGGGGGGGACAGGGGACAGAGCCTGGCAGAGAGAATTTGGGTCAGAATGTGTTTTCCTCCTCTAAATCTAGGGTGCGTCTTATGGTCAGGTGCGTCTAATGGAGCCAAAAATAAGGTAGTTGTCACCTTATGTATTAAAGGCTTGGGTGAAGAGCCAGGTTTTCACCTGCTTATAGAGGTAGTCTGGAATTAAATGTAGCCCCTCAGGGAATAAATTCAAGAGTGGGGGCTACTCCTGAGAAGGCTTGCTGGTGGGTATATTGTACAATTTCTTTTGATGAGGGTACAGATAGTGATGCTCTTGAGAGGATCTCAGCGGTCTCAATGGTGTGTAAAGGGCTCTGGCCCATTTTGTCTGAGGAACTTGAAAATCAAACAGATTTAAATTTAGTCCTTCATTGTATAATTGGCTCACTTGTGATTTCAATTTCTAGAGTCATTTCTGTGTTCTCCAATTAAGGGGGCAGATTATCAACGGTATTTTGTTGTTTACCTGTGCCATTACATAAAATGGGACTTGTGGTAAAATAAACCAACAGTCTCAATGGTAGCCCACATTGATAACTTCCACCCTTAGTTCCTTTCAAAGCCAGAGAATGGAATCCTACTTCTATTTGGTTTTATCTTGGCCTGATTCCAATTTTGACTAAAATCCGAGTATCTATTACTACTTATCATTTCTATAGCACATGGGAGGAAGTCCTGGATCGGTAGCATGGAATGTTGCTACTCCTTGGGTTTTGGCCAGGTACTAGGGACCTGGATTGGCCACCTTGAGGACGGGCTACTGGGCTTGATGGACCATTGTTCTGACCCAGTAAGGCTATTCTTATGTTCTTATAGACGTATGCAGCACTGTACATTAAAACATTCAAGGAGACAGGACAAGTAGGGGGTTGGGGAGTTTCTCAGGCATGGTTAGGAGTTAAATGCAGCTTCATAAAGGTGGGCTTTTAGTCTGTTTTTGAATACATGTCAGGGACGGAGCTTGATGAATTGACTCAGGCCTATGGTGCAGCAAAAGAGAATAAGCATAAGCTGGAGTTGGCAGTAGAGGAGAAGGGTACATATATGAGAGACTTGACCGATGAATGGAATTCCCAGGGATGAGTGTAGGAAGAGATAAGAGAAGAAAGATCTTGAGCAGCGGAGTGAATGCACTTGTAAGCCCTGTATACAGAAAGGATACGGAGCCAATTAAGTAATTTGAGGAGAGATTTGGGCATGGTGACTGGCAGAATATAAATGTGTGGCAGAATTTTAAACGCATTGAAGGGGAGGAGAGATGGTTACGTGGAAGGAGAAGCAAGAAGTGAAAAGCAAGTTGCAGTAGTCTAGGCGAGAGGTGAGAAGGATGTGGATAAGAGTTTGGTAGTGTTCTCAGAGAGGAAGGGTCAGATTTGGTGTTCTGTTGGATTTGTATAGCAAAAGAAAAGAGAAGTTGAAGATGACACTGAGGTTGTGAACAGGCAAGACAGGGAGGATGAGAGTGTTACCCACTGAGATAGAGAATAGGGGGAGAGGTAGGTTTAGGGGGAAGGATAAGTAGTTAGGCTTAGTCATGTTCTGTTTAAGTGGCGGTGGGACATCCTGGCAACAATGCTGGATATGCATGCTGACTCGGACCTGGATTCCTGTACAGATTTCTGGTGTAGAGAGGTAGATCTGGGAATCATCTATGTAGAGGTGATACTGAAAACCAGGGGAGGAGATTGGAGCACCAAGGGAATGAACATATATGGAGAAGAGAGAGAGAGCCCTGGGGAACCCTAACAGATAGAAGGATAGTAGTGGAGGAGGATCCAACACTGCATACACTAAAGGTATGATGAGAGCGAGATAAGAAGAGAACCAGGAAAGAACAAAGCCTTGAATTCCTGGGTATCAAGGAGAAGGTGGTGGTCTACAGTGTGAAAGGCAGCAGCTAGATCGAGAAGGATGAGGATAGAACAGAGCCATTTGGATCTGGCCATGTTAGTTTTGCAAGATGTACATATCAGATGTCTTTTGTATTATGTTCACTAGACAAGGAAATGCACGTTCCTTTTTATTTCTCCATTGTTGCAGTACAATTTGGGGTTCCCAATTCGATTTTTGTCTTTTTTATTTCTAACTTGTGATCCTTTGTACTGTATTTGGCGAGGGTCTGTTGGAGTACTGTAATAGTACTGGCAGGTGTGGAGTTTGGAGGGAAGGCAGGGAGGAAAGGGGACTATGGCCCTCCAC
Organism: Geotrypetes seraphini; assembly: GCF_902459505.1. NCBI lineage: Eukaryota > Metazoa > Chordata > Amphibia > Gymnophiona > Dermophiidae > Geotrypetes > Geotrypetes seraphini. Next base: position 82,303,840 of record NC_047096.1, on the reverse strand, counting down.
TTTATTTTCCAACATGGGCCCTGACCCTTGCTGTAGCTGATAGGGATCCCCATGCATTGTCAACTGAGGATCTCCTCCAAAGGTGGCCAGAACTCTTCTACCCAGTTCTGCAATCTGCAACCACATCCTTGAGCCACCGCCAACAAAGTTTGCCTAGGGTACTGGCATTAGTGGCTCATGAATGTTTCTGTTATCTGCTAAGCTTGGTAAAAGGGAGCGCCGTTTGTCTTCAGAGGACATCTTCAGCTGAGAAACCTTGGGGATCCTCATTAGCTAAAATATTTATATTTTGAAATGGGAGGTGCCAGGGAAGGAGTGGGGGAGGCTGAGATAAAATGTAGTACTCACCCACTTTGAGTTGAGGCCCACCCAAAATTGGCTGCCTAGCTATGCCACTGGAGTGAGGTTTGGAGTTTCACAAAAGATAGCTACTTTTTGTGATCATCTTCCTACAGCTGTGTTAAGTCTTAGAAGAAGAAAATAGTACTTCCCTATGCTACACTATTTCTATAATGTTACATTATGAGGAGCCTCATAAATTAGCCCCAACTGCCAATCTGTTACTAACTTTGCTAATCTTCTTTCTTGTAAATACCCTCTGGAATCTACACTATAGGGTAATTTACCTTTTCTAGCCTGGAAACTGTAGGGAACTTGAAACCAATTTCTAGCCCTTCCCTCTGTGTGCATCTGCTGTCACTTACCCCTGGATATTCAGTCAGTACACAAGCCAGAGATCTACAGCACACATATCAAATCTGCTCATGAGGAAGTGAAAACAAATAAAGCCCCAAGGCCAAACTTTGTATAATAACAATTTGAACAATAAACCAATTGAAAACCGCATAAATTTGGTTTAAAGGAGATACAACCTGACGTGAGGGCAACCACCCGGGGACCCCCAACCTTACATAAAGGAACAAGAGTTGGATTCTTAGTGAAGCTGGTAAGAGACAGAAATCCAGCTTACTAGTTACTGAACAGGTGACCTGCGAATCGTACAGACAAGTCTGGGCGGGTGTGTAGATTCCAGAGGGTATTTACAAGAAAGAAGATTAGCAGAGGTAAGTAACCTAATCTTTCGTTCTTGTACAATAACCTCTGGAATCTACACCATAGGGACATATCAAAGCAGTCCCCAAAATTGCCAAAGCCCACATGCATATAGTGGCTGTGCTGCAATAGACAGAAAAGGCTAACAAGCAAGCATGGAGATCAGTTACCTCAGGAAACAGGGAAAACTGGATTTCAAGTCTCACCCGCCTGGACACCGACTACCCGGACCTCCAGAATAATTCCAGGAAGGTATGCAGTCCAGTCCTGATCCCGCCTCCATGGGTCCGCGCAGCGGACAAACCCAGGATGAGATGGCTCCCGATCCTGGAGCCAAATCTGTCTTGCATTTTTACTAACAGCCCCCCAGAAGCAGACTTTTTCAGAAAGTCTGTGATCTCCCACCAAAGGATATCCCCAGCACCAGGCAAGACCCATGCCAAGAAATAATCAATGAACTAAAACAGGGGTGTCCAACCGGCGGCCCCGTGAAGTATTTTGTGCGGCCCGGTCAAGGGCAATGTAGTGTTTTCCTCTGCTGCCCCCAGGTGCTCCCTCCTCTGTCTTGCTGCAGCGTTTGTGCGGCCCCAGAAACATTTTTTTGGCTTATGCAGCCCAGGGAAGCCAAAAGGTTGGACACCCCTGAAAAGAAAAGCCCCTACAGCCTAGGCTAGTAGGAAACAAAACTGAATATCCAGGGATAAGTGACAGCAGATGTACACAGAGGAAGGGGCTAGAAATTAGGTTGAAGTTTGCTACAGTTTCCAGGCTGGAAAAGGTAAATGACCCTATGGTATAGATGCCAGAGGTTATTTTAGAAGAACTCCTACTGCTTATCTATAATATTAAATTTCATTTTGTAGCCCCCATTGGATTTGTTTCGGAGGTCAGTCATCAGCATTAATTCAAAAGGTTCAAAGTAACTTGGGCTCACTGTTTTTTCTTCTAAGGGTGGAATGAAGCCCAACGTGCTTCACTAGATTGGGCTCCACCACATAGGCCCATTCTCCCTTCTCACGCAGGATGGAATACAGAGCTGTGTCCTTGGCAAAACCTAACCTACAGTGCAGTTCACTGAAGTACCCCAGAATCCGATGAGCAGAGGCAGCCGAGTACACCATGGCAGGTGTGCAGCACTCAGTGACAGGTACAACATTATACAGTGCTGGAGTCAGACGCCTCAGCTCCAAGAGGTAATGACGCCCAAAGAGCTCCGTCAGTGCCATGCTGTACAGCATAAAGAAGAGAAATATGGGCCTTCTGATGACTGGGTGTCCAAGTACCCAGGCATAGAGCAAGCTCAGAAAGGTGCCTAAGAACATCCCTAGTCCAATCCACTCCAGGATTCTCATGGGCTCAGGATTCACATAACGCTGCAGCTTTTCTGGGTGATACAGCTTGAAATAAAGCGCGTCCCCTAGAGCTGACTCTGAGAATCGTGCAAGGAGCAAATGGTGCAAAACGGAAAAGATATCATCTTCTGGTACCGCATCATCTTCCACCAACATCACATACTTTGTGTCAAAAGTTGAAAGTGTCTTGGCCAGACAGTAAGCATAATCCTGCTTCTCCTTTTCAAAAATATTGCTAGAACTATCACCATCTGAAGATGCAGATTCTTTCTCATTATAGCGCACCGTCGTGGGGAAGAACTTGGCCAAGAGCTGGGCATCCTGGTGATTTTGTGGATTCTGGTCAACATTGCAGAGAAATAGATGATGATGGTGGCAAGCCTTACCACAGCGTGCCAAGAGCTGGTGAAAGCGGGACATCACCTGCATTGGGTAGTGATACTCTAGCTGCCGTTGAACAGTAATAATGGTGATCACCAGCCATGGTTTAGGAGAAGGTTCATCTGCATTGGCAGATACCATTAATGATGAGTTCAACAGACGTAGGCTATCAAAATATTGGACAGCAGCTTGTCCTTCCTCTAGATTTTGCTCCAAAAACTCCCAACTCATGTGGTCCAAGTGCCACCTGTGTACAAAATAATATGAGTGCAGAAGATCATGGCACACCAGGGGCAACACTATCCCAAAAGTTACTGCTGTCAAAATGAAAAGCTGGAGGCTGGTGCTGGTACAGTGAAACCAAAGTAACAAATGGTGCCATAATGATGTTCTCGTGCCTCTAATAGGGCCTTCTCTTCTCTGCCTCTCAAACTTCATGAGAAAGTACTCCAAGCCTCAGCATGCCATACAGATGAACCTGCAACCAACATAAACATATGAACAGCAATTCTACAATCTGGGTGTCCACCATTATGTACCTCTTGTGCAGAAATATATAGAATACAAGCACTTAACACATTAAGTATATAAAAACATAACAATTGCCGCTGCTGGGTCAGACCAGCGGTCTATTGTGCCCAGCAGTCTGCTCATGTGGCGGCCCTTAGGTCAAAGACCAGTTCCCTATTTGAGTCTAGCCTTACCTGCGTATGTTCTGGTCCAGCAGGAACCTATCTAACCTTTTCTTGAATCCCTGAAGGGTGCTTTCTCCTATAACAGCCTCCGGAAGAGTGTTCCAGATTTCTACCACTCTCTGGGTGAAGAAGAACTTCCTTACATTTGTACGAAATCCATCCCCTTTTAACTTTAGCGAGTGCCCTCTTGTTCTCTTCACCTCGGAGAGGGTGAACAATCTCTCTGTCTCTACCAAGTCAATTCCCTTCAATATTTTGAATGTTTCGATCATGTCCCCTCTCAGTCTCCTCTTTTCAAGGGAGAAGAGGCCCAGTTTCTCTAGCCTCTCATTGTACGGCAAGTCCTCCAGTCCCTTAACCAATTTTGTCGCTCTTCTCTGGACCCTTTCGAGTAGTACTATGTCCTTTTTCATGTACGGTGACCAGTGTTGGATGCAGTATTCCAGGTGGGGGTGTACCATGGCTCAGTATAGCTGCATGATAACCTTCTCAGATCTGTTCGTGATCCCCTTCTTAATCATTCCTAACATTCTATTGGCCTTTTTTGCCGTACATTGCACAGACAATTTCATTGACTTGTCTACAAGTACTCCTAAGTCTCTTTCCTGGGGGCTCTGTCAGAGTATAGCACCAATATATTGGGCACTTAGATATATCTTTATAAGGCCAAAAAATCTAAGAAGCATCAAAAACTAAGCCTCAATTAGAGTTAATATATTCGTTTATGACCTCAGCAGTACAAACTGTGAGAAAGACTTCATTCACAGTATAACTTGCACTAAAGTCTTCATCGGTCAGATTTTTTATCTCAAATCTTATTAGTTTATTTATTTTTATTTAATTTTCAAAATAACTTAAGAGATAATACTCATTTCATTATCAGAGCATAGCAGGGGTTCTTCACCGACATAGGCTATGTTTCGCCATACAAGACTTTGTCAAGGTAATCCCCTGACAGAGAAGAGAAATATATCGTAATTACTAGAGATATTTTTACCAACACCTCATAGGGTAACACTTCTAACCCATATAAAGTAGAGGAAGATAAAAACTAGGTTATATCTTACAGCAATAGCTTATTAGATACCTTTCTTATGCCGATTCCACATTCGCTGCCATCATTGTAGTTTAGTTCAAGCAGAGCAACATGGCCGCGGCGTTTTTTATACAAAGTAAAAGCGTCATGATCTCATAGCTACGCAACCTATCAGCATCCAGAATAAGCCCTGGCTTATTCTGGATGCTTATTCTGGATGCTGATAGGTTGCGTAGCTATGAGATCATGACGCTTTTACTTTGTATAAAAAACGCCGCGGCCATGTTGCTCTGCTTGAACTAAACTACAATGATGGCAGCGAATGTGGAATCGGCATAAGAAAGGTATCTAATAAGCTATTGCTGTAAGATATAACCTAGTTTTTATCTTCCTCTACTTTATATGGGTTAGAAGTGTTACCCTATGAGGTGTTGGTAAAAATATCTCTAGTAATTACGATATATTTCTCTTCTCTGTCAGGGGATTACCTTGACAAAGTCTTGTATGGCGAAACATAGCCTATGTCGGTGAAGAACCCCTGCTATGCTCTGATAATGAGATGAGTATTATCTCTTAAGTTATTTTGAAAATTAAATAAAAATAAATAAACTAATAAGATTTGAGATAAAAAATCTGACCGATGAAGACTTTAGTGCAAGTTATACTGTGAATGAAGTCTTTCTCACAGTTTGTACTGCTGAGGTCATAAACGAATATATTAACTCTAATTGAGGCTTAGTTTTTGATGCTTCTTAGAGTATAGCACCAGACATCCTGGATTTGTGCATATGATTTCCGTTACCATCATGCATCACCTTGCACTTATCCAAGTTGAACCTCTTTTGCCATTTGTCATATGGTACAATGGTTAGAGCTACAGCCTCAGCACTCAGGCTGTTCAAATCCCAAGCTGCTACTTGTGACCCTGGACAAGTCATTTAATTCACCATTGTCCCAGGTACATTAGATAGATAAGGAAAAATCCCTGAGTACCTGAATGGAAACCACTTAGGCTATAAGTGGTATATAAATAAAAAATTAAGGGGGAATTCTATAAATGGTGCCTAGTTTGCACCTAACTTTTGGCATGGCAACAGGAATTAGCAGCTGTTAAGCGCCAAAATGGAGCTGAAACAGCAGTTACACATCAAAGTGCACTGAGATACTATTCTCTAAATGGTGCCTATGTTTTGTAGCGTAGAACTACATCAGCATTTATGCCAGTCATAGACATGGCGTAAGAAGTTGTACCTAAAGTTTGGTGCATTAACTGCAGACTTGCACTAGCTTTTATCACATATTTTGTGCCCAACTCCACCGTTGCGGAACACTAGCCTATTCCTCAGTGGCTAAAGGGCTTGGATCTGATATAGGAGATCACAGGTTCAAGTCTAGCTTTGTCAGAAGCTAGGTGGGGCCAGAGCAGGTAAGCAGGTGGGTTAGAGGATGGGTAAGAGAGACCAGGTGGGTTGGGGAGGAGGGGGTTAGATAGACCTGTGTTTCAAGTATATTGCATGAAACCCAAGAGCCACCAGCAGCTGGGGATTGTGCTACTTTTTTTCAAGAGCAATGTTAGGGAATTCTACTTTACGGAGAGGGTGGTGTATGCCTGGAATGTGCTCCCGAGAGAGGTGGTGGAGAGGAAAACGATGGCAGAGTTCAAAGAAGTGGGGGATGAGCAAAGAGGATCTAAATCAGTAAACAATAGTAAATATTGAATTAAGGCCAGTACTGGGCAGCCTTTTGGATGAGTTTGGGCTGGGGAGGGCTTCAATGGCTGCGAGGGTGTAGATGGGCTGAAGTGAGCTTTGACGGAAATTTCAGCAGTTGGAACCCAAGCACAGTACCGGGTAGAGCTTTGGATTCTTGCCCAGAAATAGCTACGAAGAAAATTATTTTAAAAAAAATTGAATCAGGTTGCGCAGACTGGATGGATCATTTGGGTCTTTATCTGCCGTCATCTACTATGTTACAACTGATGTACCCTGTAATTGTATAATCCTAGTCATTTGGTCACTGCAATTTTAGAATGCTACCGGTACTCCTGTGTGCCTGCTCAGCCACATCCACTATAGCCGTGGGCAGATCATTACCAGCCCCAATCCCCATCCAACTCCAACTCCTTGCACAGTACTTTAAATGGCAGAGCCGCCAAGTTTTCCAGTTCCAGGAGAGACTTTTAGACCAAGCCTGGTTTTGAATTTACATCTCAAGACAGTATAATATTTGAAATCAGGGATTCAGGTTTTAGAATCAAACTTACACTAGCCCAAAATTTCCTTCTTTGAAAGAAATTTAGCAGCTCTTAAATTTGCTGGCCAATGGGTATAAAAATTACTTCACCTCCTCTTCCCAGACCTTTCTTTTCATAGTTGGAAATTAAAGATTAAGATTTAGGGCCAGAAGTGGAAACCTTTTACTGCGTTTGGCCCTAATGACATAGAGAAAGGCAATGGGGACTTGTATGCTGCCTTTTTGTCACTTTGGTATCTCAAAGGTGACATTAAAAGCAGTGGGCACTGGAAGATTAAGTAACTTGCCCAGGGTCACAAGGAGCAGCTCTGGGATTTGATCTCACAACCTCTGGGAGCAGAGGCAGCAGCTCAACCAGTTCGGCAGAAACAGAAAATCCTAATTCCATTTTGAAATTGCCAAAAACAAGTTTATCCCAAGATAAGCAGTTTTGAGTGATGGTTAATGTAATTCAAGAATGTGTGAGATAAACACAGAGGAACACCATGAAGAAAAAGGATGATATCCAAATAAAGCACAACTTGAATGACCTCAGCGCTGGAGTGAACTTTTGAGATTGGGGAGTAAAACCAATGCCAGGGCTAGATTCTGTAAATTTAGACGTCATGCTGAGTACGATTCTATAATGCAAAGACGCGCTCAGCTGAGCACCACTCGGGGAATCTATACAAGTCTAAATAGTTAGAATTGCCTTTTAGGTGTCACATGTCTATAAAGTTATTGCATCTCAATATTATGATGTCGTTAAAATGGCAATTTTATGCTGTTTTTCATTAAAATTATATGCAGTGAAATGTTGGCACCACTATTATATTTTCTTTATCTTTTAATCTTTTATTTTACTTCCGTCACAGTAGAGTGGTATTCGAACCAACAACGTCAGGGTGCCAAGGCTGTAGCTTTAACCATTGCACCATTCACACTCGGATAGTAAAGTACATGTTAGTTCCAAAGTTAAGCTTAGATCCTTCTGATTTAGAAGCGGACAAATAGCAAAACATGTACCTTCAATGCTTGTCCAATCCTTTTTTTGGACTCTATGTTCCTGAAAGTGCTTGAGGCGTCCTCATAGGTAAACGGGGTTTCTATTTTTTATGTTTAATAAGCAAAGCACATGAAAAGAGAACTCCAGTTTGATATTAAGCTCAAAATATAAGAACATAAGAACATAAGAAGTTGCCTCCGCTGGGGCAGACCATAGGTCCATCCTGCCCAGCGGTCCGCTCCCGCGGCGGCCCATCAGGCCCATTGCCTGAGCAATGGTCTATACCTATTTATACCCCTCAATCCCTTTTTCTTCTAGGAATCTATCCAAACCTTCTTTGAAACCATTTAATGTTTTCTTTTCTACAACAGCCTCTGGAAGCGCGTTCCATGTATCCACCACCCTCTGAGTGAAAAAGAACTTCCTAGCATTTGTTCTAAACCTGTCCCCTTCCAATTTCTCCGAGTGCCCCCTTGTGCTTGTGGTGCCCCTTAATTTGAAAAATCTGTCCCTGTCTACTTTTTCTATGCCCTTCAGGATCTTGAAGGTTTCTATCATGTCTCCTCTAAGTCTTCGCTTCTCCAGGGAGAAAAGTCCCAACTGCTTCAATCTGTCTGTATATGGGAGATTTTCCATTCCCCTTATCAGTTTGGTTGCTCTTCTTTGTACTCCCTCAAGTACTGCCATGTCTTTCTTGAGGTACGGTGACCAATACTGGACACAGTACTCCAGATGAGGCCGCACCATTGCACGATACAGTGGCATGATGACATCTTTCGTCCTGGTCGTAATACCCTTCTTAATGATACCCAACATTCTGTTTGCTTTCCTAGAGGCTGTGGCGCATTGCGCCGATGCCTTCAGTGTTGCGTCTACCATCACTCCCAGGTCTCTCTCCAGGTTACTGACCCCTAGTGGTGTTCCCCCCATTTTGTATGTGAACATCGGGTTTTTTTTCCCCACGTGCATGACCTTGCATTTCCCCACGTTGAAGCTCATCTGCCACTTTTCGGCCCACTTTTCCAGCTGCGTTAGATCCTTTTGGAGATCTTCGCAGTCTTCCCTGGTTTGAGCCCTGCTGTATAGTTTGGTGTCATCTGCAAATTTAATGACCTCACACTTGGTTCCCGCCTCTAGGTCATTTATGTGCATTACTTAAACAAAGCACTCAAAATATATATAGTCAAACCTCGGTTTACGAGTGTTTTGCAAGACGAGCAAAACATTTGTGACTCGTAAACCGAGCTTGACTCGCTATACAAGCATGTCCCAAAGTAAAACATCCTGCATCCCCCTCTCCATACCTTGCAATGCACGCTTTCTGATGCTCTTTCACTTCAGTTTTGCCTTTTAGGGTGTCCAACCTGCTGCCCCATGCGGCCCGCTCGAGGGCAATGCGTTTGTTCCATCTGCCGCCCCTGGATGATTGCCTTCTTGCCGGCTCCCTCCTCCTTGCTGTGTTTGCTCTGGGCCGCGGCGGCAGCTCCTGCATGCCTCCTGCGGCTGGCCCTGAGACGTTCCCTCTGATGTTGCGATGTCATAGGGAGGGCTTCCGGGTCAGCCGCGGGGAGCACATGGGAACTGCTGGCCGCCGCTTTGAACGAGCACTGCGGCAAGAAGGAGAAAGCCGGCATGAAGGTAGGCACCGCAGCGCAGTGAGGGCTTCCAGGTCGGCTGTGGGGGGAACATGGGAACTGTTGCCCACAGCTTGAAATGAGCACTGCGGCATGAAGGTAGGCACGGCGGCACAGTGAGGAGGATAAAGCCGGCATGAATGTAAGCACTGAGGTTTACGAGCATGCTCCTGGAACGGATCATGCTCGTAAACCAAGGTACCACTGTATATATATATATATTGCATACTAAACCTCATTCCCAAAAGGTTAAGAACACAAACGGAAACACAATAGCTATCCTTCAGAGCAAGTGGACATGTCAGGTGCACAATTTAACATCAGTGTGACATTGTCAAGATGCACCTAGATGGCAGAATGTCACTAAAAAAATAGGAATTTATGCTGAGGTATCTATCTTTGGGATTTGAACTCATGACCTTTGGAAAATGGAAGCAGTGCCTTTAACCACTGAGCCACAGATGCTTTCTTTAAGAACATAAGAAGGTGCCTCCGCTGGGACAGACCAGAGGTCCATCCTGCCCAGCGGTCCGCCCACGCGGTGGCCCATCAGGCCTATCGCCTGAACAGTGGTCCCAGACTAATTTTGTAACTTACCTCTAATCCTATCCTTATAACCTACCTCTACTCCTATCTGTACCCCTCAATCCCTTTGCCTTCTAGGTACCTATCCAAACCTTCTTTGAAGCCCTGTAGCGTGCTCCTGCTTATCACTTCTTCTGGTAGCGCGTTCCATGTATCCACCACCCTCTTTGAGGCAGGGATTCCTGCTATGTGAGATCATAGGGTAAAAATAAGTTTCCTTCTGGACCCTGGAAAGGGCAGAGTGCACAATCCATACTCTCTTATAAGACCAAAATGATACTGTTAACATATTAAGGGGGTTGTGTAGATTTGAACCGATGACCTTTAGAAAATAGAAGAAGGGCCTTTAACCATAGAGACACAGGTGCTTTCGTCTAGGTAAGGGCTCCTAAGGGGTTTTGTTTTTTCTTTTTTAGTGGCATTCTGCCATCTAGGTGTATGTTGATGATGTCATAATGATATCAAGATTTTGCACCAGACATGTCCACTTGCTCTGAAGGATAGCTATTGTGTGAGTAGTATATTTCCTTTTATGTTCTTAACGTTTTGGAAATGAAACATAGAAACATGATGGCAGTAAAGGCCAAATGGCCCATCTAGTTTGCCCATCCGCAGTAACCATTATCTCTTTCTCTCTCTGAGAGATCCCACATGCCTATCCCAGGCCCTCTTGAATTCAGACACAGTCTCCGTCTCCACCACCTCTTCCGGGAGACTGTTCCACTCATCTACCACTCTTTCTGTAAAAAAGTATTTTCTCCGGGAGGGGTCACATGATGACACAGAGCTGAGTGGTGGCTTCTTGCTTGAGCTCTGACCCTCACCCTCCTGATTAAGCTTTTTTTCATGCCATTTCTTATCTGCATAGCTCTAATTTGACCCAGAGTGTGGACCTAACCTTTCTGCTCTGGGAGGGGGGAAGGTGCCTTTTCTTGGGCTTGGGACTGAGTTATGCCCCTGAAATCATTAAAAAAAAAAAAAAAAATGTATCTTCACTGGAAAATGTCCAGTCAAATCTTTTGTAATCCGCCTTGAACTGCAAGGTATAGGTGGAATAGAAATCCGTAATGTAATGTAATGTAAATCAGCGTGGCAGACTAAGGCACAGAAACAGACCAACACTGGCAATATGATATCTGCGCCTCCCTCCCCGCCTAACATGGTCCTGCAGGAGGCCACCATTAAGGAGCTGACAAAGACCATCTCTGATGTTATCGATGACCGTCTTTCCTAGCTGCAAGCCACCATGGAGGACCTTAGAGACAGCTTGGAGAGACACGGGCAGTGCATACAGACAACGGAGTCTCGCATTGCCCAGCACAAGGATATGGAAGCGCAGGTTTACACGCTAGAAAAACACTGTGCCACCCTTCATGCCAGACTCGAAGATCAGGAGAACAGGGGCCGCCACAACAAAGTGGGTCTGGTGGAGACCATCAAGGACAAGCTATGGTGGATTGTGAAGCGCTGGCTCCCGCAGGCCCTTGGTTTTTCTCCAGCATCTCATGGTGGAGCGTGTCCACTGCTTGGGGCCACAGCGGGAGGGGGCCAGATGGCTGCGTCCTATACTTGCCAGGATTTTCAGCTTTGCGGACAACGCACAGCTGATGTCCCTCTACCGGAAGAAAGGCTCGCTGTCATGCCAGGGAGTCAAGTTGCTCCTCTTCAATGATTACTCAGCAGAGGTGGCTACATGCCACCTTGCTTTGGCCCCCTATTGCTCTGAGGTTAAAAATAAGGGGCTGAGCTTTGTAGTTCAGTTCCCGGCACAGGTACACATTGCCGGGGGGGGGGGGAAGGCCTGCAACTCCCTGGATGACCTCAAGGTTTACCTCCAGAGCTTACCTCCCCTTGGCTCCCTGAGGGATGTGCAGCTGTAACTTTGGTTCTTTTCACGTCATTGTTTGCACTAATGGGTTGGTTGAGCCCCTGCAGTTTGGTGGAGTTGGGCTGCATGGATCCTGGCAGAGGGCTCCGTGGCCTCTGAAAGTTCGAGCCTGTGTTGCAGGCACCTGGCTGAGCTCTGTAATAATTCCATCTACAAGGGCTCGATTCACCTGGATCCTACAGCTAGCTATTTCTACACCATCTCAGCTCTGGACAAATGTCACCCTCCCTCTATGCACGTGCAGACTACATTTCTTTGTAATCCACCACCCATAGGCAGGGGAGATATGTTTTTATTGCTTTCCTAAAGTTCAGGAGTCCTTCAAGGGATCTGATCTATGAGAGCAGTTGATTCCAGTGGCTTGGTATGAAGTGGGAATAGGAACATCATTTGAAGGGTATGACCAGGGGGCGTTTTGAGGTGCATTTCATCCTGGGAGTGGAGGGACTATGGAGGAAGCTAGCATCAGGCCCTTGAAAACACGTTTGGCTATGGGGAGCCAGTGAGTTGACAATAAGAGCCTGGGAGATAGCATTGCGGGTATAGCCATAGAGGGCCAACGCTCAGGCTGGCCCAGCAGTAGGGCATATATTGTCTGGCATTCCCTCACCCCACATGATCTGGAGTCTTTCACTTTCCCCAGCCTCAGCTTTCATGGCAGCCTTGCCTCTGCCAACCCAGAAACTTTTCTTTGCATGAGGCTGGAGAATGACAGCAGCAGCATGCAGTGGCACACACTGCATCCTCCTCTCTGCCGCCATGCCACTCTTGTGCTCTCCCTTCAACCTCTGCCCTCAAGCCAAGGCCAGGTGGAAGTCTACTGAAAATGTTTGGCCTTCCTGCCTCCTCACTTTGCTCTCTCGTTGCAAGGGCACTTCTACCTCTCATTCAATAGCCTTCTTGGCCCCCCTGATCCCCCAACCTACCAGCTGATCTTCCAGAGCAGCAGCAGCGGCGGCCTGATCTCACAGCAGGAGAGAGAGAAAGATGGGGCCCGAGGCAAAACGATGACGAGGGACCGTCGGAAAAGGCTGCACTAAAACGAACGCAGATGCAGCTTAAGGGTCAAAGGAAGGAAGAAAAGATAGCCAGAGTGAAATCTTCCAATTGCTCGAAGACCAAACCAGCAAGTGAGACGGGCGAGGCGATTGCAACAAAAGAACTGCAAGCAGCAGGTTAGGAGCTCAGCCAGCCGCACTTTCACCACAGTCCCTTGGCCGGACTGTACCATGAAGGGCGGGGAGGCGGACGCCCCGGCAACCTTCCAGCTCTCCAAATGCACCTGCAGTATAGGCAGGGCTAATAGTTCATGGTGCATTTTCCCTCCCTGGCAGCCTATTCTGCATTCACGAGCTCAAAGTCTATTTCCAGCGCTGCCACAGTCACGTTTGCAATGGGAATCAGCCTCATTCAGTTTATGCTTCTCAACTTGATCTAGTCTTGCTTTTCTTAATGGGAAAGCAGCAAGACTGGACCAACCCCCCAAATTGGGAGCCAGATGGCAATTGAATTTCAAGTTTCAAGTTGGGTGGACCCAGAGGGCCGATGTCTGTTTTGAGAATCACATACAGAATTGCATCTGTCCTCACAGATAGACGCCTACGCCAACCTAATAACCCAATTCTCTAACTGATGTCCGGTTAGGTTGCCATTGAGCTTATTGTGGCAAGGGATCTCCCTGCCGCAATAAGTTTAACAGTCCCTCCTGCCGGAACTCTCCCCCCATACATCACCGGCAGAAAGGGATGCCCAGTCCCTCCTGCCCAGCACCCCCAAACGATTGTGGCAGGAGAGATACCCAATCTCTCCTGCCAGAAACTTTCCAAGCCCCCCCCCCCCCCCCCCCCCGTTAGCAGGAGGAATGCTAAATCTCTCCTGCCGGACCCCTCCCCCCGAACAATTGCCGGCAGGAGGGATGCCCAATCCCTCTTGCCAGCTCCCCCCCCCTTCAATGATCCCAGCAGGAGGGTTGCCCAGTCTCTCCCCATCCTCCTGAAAGTTCCCCCCCCCCAACAAGATTCCCCTAGCATCACTCGGATCCCCCCTACCCCCACCAGGACCCGCCCACCCCGCACCTGATTTCATTGGTCAGCAGGCCCACCTTCGAAGGAATGGCAGGCCTGCTCTTTCCTGGTGCAACATGGGATGCACTGGGGAGGGGCTCAGGCGCTTAAGGCCCCTCCTGTAGGAGAGACCTTAGGCATCAAGGCCATCTGGAATCTTAGGCCCATTTCCCAGTGCATTCTGGGATAACTGGGAGTGGCCTATGATTCTGATTGGCTAGATCCCTTAGGCCCATTCAGTGCCTTTGGGCTTTGGTGCATTTGTCACAGGAGAATCGCTACTGTGGTTACTGTCCAGTGTATTACTGTATTTATGGTGCAATTTTTTTGTTTAAAAGCGTTACTTCTAATGGTGAGAAAACCATTGGGTGATCCTAATGTGACCATACTTCCCGTTTTGAACTGGACCGTCCTGTTCTGAGATCCCCTGTCCCGTTGTCCCCAAGCACAGCTTCGAGACGCTGAAATGTGTGTGTGTGGTGGCAACGAGACAGGCGATTGCGGTCAATGGGCTCTCTTCCTGCTTCCCCGCCCTCCGCCGCAACTACAGGAAAGGAAGGTCCAGGCGCCGGCCTACAAGCCTTCCTCCTGACGTCAGACAGGAAGTTCTGGGCCAGCCAGGCAGCGATTGACTGGCCCAGAACTTCCTCTCCGATGTCGTTGGGGAGAAGGCTTGAGGGCTGGCGCCTGGACGTTGTTTTCCTATAGTTTCAGCAGCAGGAGACCCCATTCGTTGCAATCGCTTGTCCTGTTGTCCCCACACACAGCTTCAGGACGCTATCTCTGATAACGGGACATTTCGGGGACAACGGGACGGTCCCTTTCAAAATGGGACGTATGGTCACATTAGGGATGGGGCTAGATTGTGAAATAAATAAATATTGGATGCAGAGTCAGAAGGAAAGGCAAGCAGAGACTCAGACAACCAAGGTAGGAAAAATGATTTTATTTTCAAATTAGGGATCAAACTGTGTCAGTTTTGAGAATTTATATCTGCTGTCTATATTTGTCTATTTTGCTATAGTTACTGAGGTGACTTTGCATATTTTAAAGTCATCTGCCTTGACCTCTTTGAATTAACATTTTCTATGTGTACAGTGTGCTTAGTGGGGTTTTTTAATTTATGGTTACCATTCAGAATTAATAAGCTATTGTGTGTACATGAAAAATGAATGGAATTGGGGACGGGACGGATTGCTAAAAACAATGCCGCTCTCTTTCCCCTTCCGCCCTCCTGTGACGCGACTTCCTGTTTCCGGCGAGGGGGCGGGTCCCCGAGGACGCCTTTGCCACTGACATGAACGACGGCGTCTGTGCTGAGAGGTTGGTAGAAGGGGAAGGAGGACCCCGGTGGTTCCCGTTTGCTCTCTCTCTGTGAGGCTTTCTCGAGCCAGGGCACCCCGCAGTGGGACGAGGCTGATCCTTAGGCCCAGCCCCTTTACTCATTACTCAAAACAATACAATCATTTGACCTATGGGCCATCCTCTGCAGTCTGCTGTCATTAGCTTTAAAGGTGAGACCGGGAGGCCAGGGGAGAAGAAGCCGAAGGATGCTAGAAAGAAGAGGCAAACATGTGAACCCTACAGGGCTCCTCAGTTTGAGATACAAGGTTTCCTGAGAACTCTTTTACTTATCTGTTGATAAACATGGATTTCTTTACTACAGAACTACAGAAAATACACATTTTTTACCTTCAGTTCCAAAAACAACTGAACCCATAATTGGCCTGTTAATATCTGTTAAAATGTTTACTATCATGACTTTTTATTGACTTCTTAATCTGTTATCCCACTCTGGACCTTGGTCAGGGATAAAGAAACTTATAAAAGCCTAACACAGAGGACAGAGGTTGGAATAGGGTTGTCAGGCTATAGTATTTCAAAATATCAACTCTTCATTCCTTGGGGCCCATCCCGAGGGCACTCAGTTTATTTATTAGATGCCTGTGTGGAACATTGTCAAAGGCTTTGCTAAAATCTAAATACACCACATCTAGTACACTCCCTCTATCCAATTCTCTGGTCACCTAGTCAAATAAATTGATCAGATTTATCTGACAAGACCTACCTCTAGCGAATGAATCCATGTTGCCTCCAGTCCTGTAATCCACAGGATTCCACAAACTTGACCATTCTCTGTTTTAAAAACATTTCCATTAATTTGCTTACCACTGAAGTCAGACTTACTGGCCTGTAATTCCCTACTTCTTCCTTACTTCCTTTTGTGGAGAGGGACCACTGGGCAGAAGGTTTCATCGTATTGTCTAAGATGACACCCAGATCATTTTCTTGGGTGCTAACTCTAGCATCCAGTAACTGTGATTCGGGTTATTCTTCCCAATGTGCATCACTTTACATTTGTCCTCATTAAATTTCATCTGTCATTTGGACGCCAAGTCTTCCAATTTCCTAAGGTTTGCCTGCAATGTTTCACAATCCGCATGCGTTTTTAACAACTTTGAACAGTTTAGTGTCCTCTGCAAATTTAATCACTTCAGTCGCGTTCCAATTTCTAGATGATTTATAAATAAGTTGAATAGCCCAGTACAGACCCCTGCGGCACTCCACTGTTTACTCTTCTCCATTGCGAAAAATGACTATTTAACCCTACCCTCTGTTTTCTATCCGATAACCAATTTCTAATTCACAACTGAACTTTGCCACCTATCCCATGAGTCTTTAATTTTCTCAGGTGACTCTCATGAGGAACTTTATCAAAAACTTTCTGAAAATCTAGATACATTACATCAACTGGCTCACCTTTATCCACATGTTTATTCACACCTTCAAAGAAGTCAAGCAAATTGGTAAGGCAAGATATCCCTTGGCTGAACCCATGTTGACTCCGTCTTATTAAATCATGTTTGCCTGCGTGTTCCACAATTTTATTTTTTATAATTGTTTCTGCCATTTTGCCCGTCACTGAAGTCTGGCTTACCGGTCTGTAATTTCCTGGATCTCCCCTGGAGCCCTTTTTAAAAATCAGCGTAACATTGGCCACCCTCCAATCTTCAGGTACTCCGGATGATTTTAGCTGTTAACTGATTCTCTGGCTGATTTTAAAACAGCGATTGATTCACTATCTTTATTGCATGCAAATGATTGGCACAGAGGTGCAAATTATTTGCATACAAACTTCCCTGAGCGATTGAGTCAGGGCAGAGTCCTGACAGTAGTGAGAGAAGAAGCAGCCTCCTGTCACTGCTGTCAGGGCTTCTGTTGCCTGCCTGCCGATCTTATGGCAGGAGGGATGTTAACTCCCTCCTGCCATCGGACCCTCTCCTTTTCCCTCCACCCTACCGAACACCCGCGTTTAAAAATATGGCAGGAGAGATGCCGACTCCCTCCTGCCATCGGCCCCTCTCCTTCCCCCCAACCTACAAAAACAAATGGCAGGAGGGATGTCCACTCCCTCCAAACACCGACACTCCCTCCCCCTCCCCATACCTTAAGTTGGGAGCAGGAGGGTTGCCCCCCCCAAAATGCTTAAATGGTCCATTTATTTGTAGGTAATCTTAAATGATGTTTATTGATCTATTTGTGGTTTATGCTGGTATAGCGGAGGAATTTACAATCATATATTTGGGGATGGCTGTATAGTTCTTGAACTGGAACTTATCTTCCTAAGAGCATAGGTTTTATTAAATTATATCACTGCAGATAGCTAGTGCTTGCTTTCAGCTTGTATTGCATTTCAGCTTGGTAGTAGCTCTTCAGAGTACGTGGGAACTGCTGATCTGGCTATACATAGTATTTTTTCATTTGTTCATCTTTTTACATCCCCAGCCCAATGAAGAAAGCTTGGAACCATTAACCTCATCCTCCAGACTGGAAGCCATGAGCAACTTGATACCGGACAGAAGCGGTTATGAATTGCTTACTGTTATAGGTAATATTTCTGGGAAAGAACTAAGCCGTCCTTCCTTCAGTATGTGAAGTCTTTCCATGCTCTGCCAGATCAGTTGCTCTCAAGTTTCTCCTGTTGCAAAGTAGTCTTTTGGTAATTAGGTAGACAAAACTATTCAGCATTTGATTGGGGTGACTATCAATACTATGTTAGTAACAGGGCTGTGGAGTCGGTAGATGAATCATTTGACTCCGACTCCTCAGTTTCTGGTACCCACAAGTCCGACTCCAGGTACCCAAACTTATATCTGACTCCAACTCCACAGCCCTGGTTAGTAGGTGCTCTTCCATTGGCCAGAGGAGGGAACTATAGCAGGTTGGGTGGGTATGAGAGGGAAACTCAGGAAACGGATGAACCCAAATGTGAAATGAAAGGACTACAGCCAGGGAGGAAAGAAGCTTTTAAATGTCCAAAAATGCAATCTCTGAAGAGTTTGTGATTCTACTCGTAGCAGTAGAGAGCTGAGATGTTGAAAATCAGGGTTGATTTAAAAATCTGTCTTCCTGTTAGAATGAATAGTTACAAAGGAAAGGAGGCACTCAAGTTACACAGTAATAGAGCACTCTCCAGAGTTCTTTCTCAGATTTTATTTAAGGGGCCCTTTTATGAAGCTGCCTTAAGAACTAGCACATGCTTCCATAAGCTTAAAATGGCTTACCGCAGGACATTCTTGGGTGTCTTATAGTAGGTTCCAAATTGGCCTGAATGAAAAAAGTTTTTTAAGCTGTTGTTGGAGGGGGTATGTCTGGGGGTAAGGAGTGGGCATTCTTTTCTTTTTTAAAAAAATTTTAACTAAATTTTAATAAACATAGAACAATGCAGAACAGAATACAAGCGGAACACCACATACAGGAAATGAAGTTCCCCATCCCAGATCAGGCCTAACTAATACAGAGTATTCCAGACTAAACAAATAATTAGAGGCCTGCAAACAACCCCTCCACTCTCATGGGCAACCCAAAACGTGCTCATTCCCCCTCCCCCCCAGCAGCCTATGTCCACCAAGAAAGAGGTGGACGCTGTGTGTCCTTCATCATACCTCCCCCAACTCCAGAACCCCCACCCCCTCCCTGCATGATGTTACATCCCAGAACAGATCAGATAAGAGCAAAAATCCTTTTCCAGGACCACTTTTGTTTTTTATAATATCCATAGTGTTGAGCAGCAAGGTGCTCCATTTGCGCCAGCTTACAGAGTCGAAGAGACCAAGCCTCCCCTGTTGGGACTACAGTACTCTTCCACTGCTGAGCAATGAGACATTTAGCAGCCACTAGGCCCATACGAACCAATTTGGTCTTCCAAGGTTTATCTCGTACATTATAGAGGCTCAAAAGACAACTCTGAGGTAAAAATTGAACAGGGTCTTGGATCCAGGCAGTCAGGGTATTAGTGACATGAAGCCAAAACAATTGTATAACAGGGCAGCCCCACCAAACATGTAAATAAGAGCTCTTGTCCCTTCCACATCTCCAACAAACATCACTAGTGTGTGGATACATACTATGCAATTGCTCAGGGGTAAGATACCAACGCGTTAGCACTTTGTAAGCATTCTCCTGTACCAAAACACACTGAGATGATTTCTGAACTTCCAGGCAAATTTGAGTCCACTCCTTCTGTTGGAAAGTAAGGTCAAGATCTGCCTCCCATTTAAATCTATAAGGATACTATATATAACCCCCTGACCCAGAAAATAGCGGTACAAAACCGAGATCGGCCTGGGCACCCTCCCCAGAAGGACACACAGATTCTCAAGATGTTCAGAAGCCCACAGAAAGTATAAAATGCCGAAGTTGCATATAAGCAAAAAAAAATCCCCTTTAAGGCCCTCATCCCTCCCAACAAACTCATCATAGCTAGGGAACCTACCTCCTAGAAAAATGTCCCGAAAAGTATGTAAACCCCCGTAGCCCATTGTAAAAATGTACCCCGATCTTTCCCTGCTGAAAATTGTGGTTCCCCCTGTAGAGATGACTCCTCTTGACCCTTCTCGTTTCCGAACCCTACTCCACAATTGAATAAGATAGCGTAAAAAAGGGTTATGCACACCACATAATCGCTCGGTCTCAGAAAAGGATGCCCAAAGCCAGAACTTCAAGGGGCACTGCGGAAGAAGACTCTACTCCAACTGAACTCCCAATGTATCCGGCGCCACTGACTAGTCTAGCAAAAAATGAACCTGCACAGCCAAATAATACCAATGCAAGTTGGGAACTGCACGCCTCCCCGTCCTCCTTCGCCGACCAGAGCACCCGTTGAGCTAACCTAGGATGTTTACCCTGCCATATAAAGGCATGGAATGCTCTATGAAGGAATTGGAGAAGCCCAGGTGGGATCTTTAATGGCAAAATTTGAAACAAAAACAACTGACGCGGCAAAATATTCATTTTAATTACAGCTATGCGTCCCCACCATGAAAGCCATAACCCATGCCATTTTTGTAAATCAGCCCGTACCCACTTAAGCATCCCTGCAAAATTTAGTTCATATAAACAAGTTAAATCGTGTGGCAATTGGATACCCAAATACCGAATGTGCCCAGCAGCCTTCCGTAAAGGAAACATAACAAGTAAAGTCTGTTCCTCCTGCTCCATCAATGTCACCCTGAGAAACTCAGATTTATCCATATTTATTAGCAAGGAGGCCAAATTCCCGGAACACGTCCAGCAAAACTGGGAAGGTGATAACCGGATCCCGCACATAGAAAAGAACATCATCCGCGAAAAGGGCAATTTGTGTTCCGTCCCTCCCATCTGTATACCCCTAATATCGTATTGACCCCGAACCCAGCATGCCAAAGGCTCTATATAAAGAGCAAACAGGAGGGGAGACAAGGGGCAAGCCTGTCACGTACCCCTAGCTATGGGAAAAAAGCCGAATAACACCCATTTAATTTAATACATGCCCTCGGGGAAACATAAAAACTACAAATCCATTGCCCCAAAATCCCTCCCAGTCCCATCCTTTCCATTACTGCCCACACAAATCCCCATTGGACCTTGTCAAAAGCCTTTTCGTCATCAATTGACAACAACGCAATCTTATTTGCAGGTTGTTGGGAGCCCCATAACAAATGCAAGGTCCTGCGGATGTTGTCCCCCACCTGTCTCTTTTGTATGAAGCCCGATTGATCTTGGTGGACCAAATCAGGCAACACCCTTCCCAAGCACAATGCCAACACTTTAGCCAGAATCTTGGCATCTACATTTAGAAGTGAAATGGGCCAATATGCACCACAAGTTAAAGGATCCTTTCCAGGCTTTGGCAATACTGTGATCCCAGCATCCTGCATAGAAGCGGGTAATTGGCCCCCATTACAAATACGAACTAATAAATGGCCCACCTGTTCCCGAAAATGACAATAAAAACACATTAGAGAGACCATCAAGACCAGGTGATTTGTGGGTCTTCAAGTGTGTGATCACTCCCAACACTTCCCCCAAAGAAACCGGTTCCTGCAGCTGTTCCTTGGCCTGGGGTGCAAGCACTGGAAGGGACAACTGAGATTTAAAAAAAACCCTCCACATCAACACCAGTAACCTGCTCTAGAGAACCATATAAAGTTTTGAAATATGTTAAGAAAACATTGTGAATATCCTCATCTTTAATTTTAAGGGAACCCTGGGCATCTCTAATTGCAGTAACCATGGTCGCAACTCACCAAGCTCACAAGAATCTAGCCAACATGGCACTAGATTTATTGCCATGTTCAAACAGTGCTTGTTTAAGCTGGGTTTTGCAAAACTCGATGATCCTGTCGATGCGGCTCACTATATCCTCCACCTTGGCCCCTGGTAGGCAGGTTACTAGTCGATCCTGTTTTGCTCCTGCTATGTGGTTGCCGACTTGTCAGATGATGGAGTCTCCCATGATGATTGCTGTCTTCCCTATCTTCTCTTGTCTCTCTAGCCATAGGTCCTTGTCCTTGGTGTACGTCCATCTCTCTAGCCGCAGGTCCATGTCCTCAATGCACTTCTATCTTTCCTCCTCCAGGCATTGGCCTGCACTGGACTCATCTTCCTGTGGGTTCGGCCCTCCCTTGCTGTTTCCAGGTCCTGCTGCTGTGTCATCTAGTCCTTTCCTGTGATTGTCCTCCAGGTGGTCCTCACTCTCTGTGGATGTATCTTGGCAGTTCTGCTGTTGTTCCACGGCCTCTCTGTTCTGCCTCCTCGATGAACTTCTCTAACTCCCTGACTTCTTCTTCTTCGATGTTCCTCTCTTCCATGATGTTCTCCGCCTCCCTGACTTCTTCTTCGATGTTCCTCTCTTTCATGAAGTTTCCAGCCTCTCTGATCTTCGCCTCAACTGCTCGAAGTGCTTCTAGTTCTAGAACTCTGCCCTCCAGTGGCTTGACTTGCTTCTTCAGGCCCTCCAGTTCATCATCACATGCTAAAATTCTTACATTCCACATTATCTCCAAAGTAGCCACACTCTTAACTCGTATTTAATAAAGTTGTATTCCCCACTTTCTGAGAGTGCCTCAGTAGTTAACCATGTCTCATCCGAGTAAGCTGCGAGTTGAGTGTTTTATATAATGATTTATCAGATGCAATGGAACTACTCCTAGATTAAGCTCCTGAAGAAGCCTTTTGGCGAAACATGAAATCGTGTCGAGCTTAACTGCAATGGACATAACAGAATTTCTGTAAGTGGAGACAAGAATGAGAAAAGGAATATGGATTATTTTTGCTGCTGATACATTGATGATTTAAATACAAACTACAGTGACTTGCTATTTTTGATAAGGGTGAACAAAGAGGAAATTTTACATTTGATATTTTTATTGGGGTGATTGAAATTGTGTGTGGGTTCTATTATGGAGTGAGTGAGTATTATGTTAAGTATTTTAGAGATTATAATTGTGTAGAGATTATAATTGTGTATAATTAATTGAATTATTAATTAATAAATATTTATTTAATTCTTGACTATATAGCTTTCTAAATGATTTGTTAGTAGTTAACCAGAGAGATTTTCCAGCCACTGCAGGTTAATTTTGGCCACATTAATTATAAAAATTTGGTAAAGTGGTATAGACCTCTAAGTGCAAACTTACCTCAGTATGCAGCTTTACCTGAATATTAATTAGTTCAAGTTTATTTAAAAATTGATATCCCACTTATCAAATACATACATAATAATAAAATTTTAAATAAATATAGGAATAGGAATAAGCAGCCTCTGTCTCCACCTACCTCAAATAGCTGAGCTTGTGAAACTTTTCCCTAAAGCAGGGCTGGCCTGGGTAGGCTTTACAATGACATGTTCTTGTTGTCTAGCTGCTGACAGGTTTCTTTTTTGCTCCTTAGGTACTGGCTTTGAGGAGTTAATGACTGTAAATCTGGCCAAGTATAAGCCATCAGGCCAGTTTGTCACAATCAGGAGAATTAACTTAGAGGCATGCACCAATGAGATGGTGACGTTGCTGCAGGTAATACCTTGTTTTTTTATTAAATGCTAGCAATTTGCTAATGCTGTTCAGCCTCCTGTTTCAGAACCCTCATTTCCAGTGCATTAGGGATGGCGTACTGAACTATAGGGAACTCGATCCATTCTCGTGAGCATTCTGCTGAAAGATGTCAATCACAGCTTTTGAACACCTCCTCCTTTTCCCTGTTCTCTACTGCTTCCTTCAGTTTCTCTTTGTGCAGGCGAGCATGAAGGTGTCTTCTGATCGTCTCGGTTTATTTCTTTTTTTTTATTTGCATTAGTTTTGCACTTTTTCACTCTCATTGCGGCCTTTTTGTAAAGTCAGAGATCCCTTTTGTTAAGAGTCTACTCTTGCCTGCATGGAGAGGAGCAGATTTTAAATCTTCAGCTTGCAGACCTGTGTATCCTGTTTCAGCCAGCCTGCTAAAGATTCGTGGAGCTCAGGGTCTATTCCCCTAGTGTTTGCTGGCCCCTTTGACTTGGTCAGGGGCTGGAGCGCAGGCTGTTTAATCTCTAAGTGTTCCTTCAAGACGCTCATGGTGCCGGCTGCATTTCGTCCACCACCCCTTTTTTTTTTTTTTTTATAAAGGTCGGTCTTAGAGGTCTGACTAGCAGCCCGAAGTTCCCGGCAAAGTGGCTGAGTGACTGAAAGCAGAGGGTCTCTCCTATAACACCTACACTTGACAGGAGCTGAAGCAGGCAGCAGCAGCACCATCTCCCCAGCACATGGTCTGTGAGTAAGGCTACGACAGCCTGTGGGAAAAATCAGGGGAGGTCTTCAAAAGCTGTTTTTTAACTGGTTTTAAAGCTAGGGCCTTGGTCTCCCTCTAAAATCCTGTTTTTTTAGGTTTTTGGTCAGCCCTGGCTCTGTCATGTAATCTGACATATTGTAAACCCAAAACAGAAAATAAAATTATTTTTTCTACCTTTTGTTGTCTGGTCATTATTCAAATCATGTTGGTCCCAGGATCTGGTTGTCTTCTGATAACTCGCTTGCCAGAGTCTCCTGCCCATTTGTTATTTTCTTCTTTCTCCATGCTAACCATCCATCTTCCATCTCTGTTCTTCCCTTCCCTCCCCAGGAGGTCTGGCATCTTTCCTTTTTTTGTCTCCATCCCCGCAGCTGCAGCAGTGGACCCCACCATCCCCAGATCCACCATCTCTCCTTTTCTCAACTACCCTTTCATCCACAATCCCTTGTGTCCAACTTCTCTCCTTTTCCATTCCTTCCCTCCCTCCATCCCATTGTCCACCATCTCTCTCCCTCTCCTCTGTTTTAGACCCATTATTTCTTACCCACCCCAGAGAGATTAAATGCAACAGCAGTTCTTTGCAATAACCTCACACTGCAAAAATTATTTTTAAAGTATATATAGACAGCTAAAGCCATTAAGCAAAATTCAAATGAAAATAATAAATATTGCAATAATCAATATTCATATACAACACGTATTAGCATAATGTTTTGACAGTTGTGCTACACTGTTTTCCCTCTTCTTCCCGGTCTCATCTTCAAGATTGGGCCCACCGTTCTTCCCTCCCTCCATCACGGCTACCCGGTCTCCTCTTCAAAGCAACCTGCAGATCACCAATGTCTTTGGGACATTGCTGTGAACAAGGCTGACCTGTGAACTTCTAAAAGCTAAGTTACTCAGCATTTCATATTCTGCTCTTTTCACTGGTTTTCAGCATTATATCTGCTTAATTTCTCTTCTCATCCCTGTTTCTTACTAAAAAAAAAAAAAAAAAAAGCACAAAAAATAAACCCTTCTCTTTCCTCTGTTAAATCTTATTTCCTCTTCCTCTTCATAGGAAAAAGGGTAAGACTTTGTTAACTCTAATTAAATCCTGGTGCCTGTGGCTCAGGGTGACTAAAGTAGGGAAAATCCTGTTATAAATCTTGTGTTTTAGGGTAGCACTGATAGAACCTACATTTTTGTTTAAAATACTGTATTTTAGGTGGTATAGAGCCTATATTTCTGTCTTACTATTATTCAGCCATTGTTTTCTGCTGATTAGGTGGAGAAGGGAGGGGCTCTGTTTTACTTCTAAGGTTAATTGCATTATCTTTGGGACAGTGCTGTGAACAAGGCTGCCCTGTGAACTTTAAAAGCTAAGTTACTCAGCATTTCATATTCTGCTCTTTTCACTGGTTTTTAGCATTATATCTGCTTAATTTCTCTTCTCCTCCCTGTTTCTTACTAAAAAAAATATAAAAAAACACAAAAAAATAAACCCTTCTCTTTCCTCTGTTAAATCTTATTTCCTCTTTCCCTTTCCCTTCATATGAATAAGGGTAAGACTTATAGTCCCACCAACCCCAGGGACCACTATTCATATATAGAGACCCATATAATCAGGACTACTCAAATCAAGTCACTTCACAACCAATCAAGATGACCTTTATTCTATGCAATCACTGTGGTGCTTTAATTCCAAGACATACTATTTGGAGGCTTAAGGCTTGCCCCATCTGTCTTCAACTTGCCAGTATTAAGGAGGAGCTCTGCAAACTTAAACAGGAATTGAATACAATTAAAGCAGCTTCCATCACTCCACAAAATCATACCAACTTACCACCTCTACCTCAAAGAATAAAACAGCCCAGGAATAAATGGGTCACAGTAGGCTCAGGAAGACTGCGACATGTAACACAGAAACATCCACCTTCACTAATATTATCTCTACAGAATTCCTTCACTCCACTAGTGCACTGCGATACTCAAGAAAACAGGGAGGTGGGACTGGAACCAATGAAGGTAACTCAAGAGAACAAGCGCACCCTAAGTACAAATAAAAAAGCCAAAAACAGAAAACTATTACTGTTGGGGGATTCCATCATCAGAGACATTAACCTTGGAACACAGGGCGAGGAGACCAAATTAGTGAAATGTCTTCCAGGATCCTCAGCTACCAGGAGTTCCAGGCAAATACTGACTATAATTAAGGAAGAAACTAAGGATTTTAACACTGATGTTGTTATCCATCTGGGAACAAATGACCTGGCCAACAACTCCACACTTGCAGCACAGAAAGCTTTTCGGGAGCTTGGTGAGGGCGTGAAACCTTTTGTAAAGACTTTAGCTTTTTCTGAAATACTGCCTGCCTATAGAAAGGGAGAGCAAAGAGTGAAAAACACAGAGGACTTTAATAGATGGCTCAGAGCCTGGTGTCATCAAGAAGGCTTCAGGTACATAGGAGGATGGGGAAATACATGGAAGGACAAGAAGCTATATTGCACTGATGGGCTACATATTACTACAGCAGGAAAAAGAAACCTTGCAGAGAAATTTAGACAATATTTTTCTAGGCATTTAAACTAGAAGGTGGGGGTGGTGTATGTACGAAGGACAATTATAGAGAAAACCCCCGGCAAAAGAAAAGAAGTGATAGTAGTAAAGGCTGCAACATAAGCAATATCAGCAACTCATTTCTTAGTATTGCAACGGAAAGTGAAACGACACAAAAATCCATACGAAAAAGGAGATTATCGCTGAAAAATAGCTGGAAAGCGATGACCACAAATGCTTGCAGTCTAAGCAACAAAATTCATGATCTGCAAGCCCTGATGTTAGAGGCAGATCTAGATATTGTTGCTATCACAGAGACATGGTTCAGTGAATCACATGGATGGGATGCAAACATACCGGGATATAATCTTTTTAGGAAGGACAGAGATGGTCATAAAGGTGGAGGAGTAGCTCTCTATGTAAAGATCAATATCCAAGTGACCGAAATGCAAGGGACCTGGGGAGAGGAAGAAGCGATATGGATTGCTCTGAAAAGAAAAGATGGAACTTCTATTTACGTGGGTGTAGTCTATAGACCTCCGACTCAATCGCAGCAAATTGATAAGGATCTGATTGTGGATATCCAAAAGTTTGGAAGGAAAGAGGAGGTTCTGCTGTTGGGAGATTTCAACCTGCCGGATGCGGATTGGAATGTTCTGTCTGCGGAATCGGAAAGAAGTAGGGAGATTGTGGATGCCTTTCAAGAGGCTCTGCTCAGACAAATGGTGACGGAACCCACAAGGGAAAAAGCGATATTGGATCTGGTCCTCACAAATGGAGAGAGTATCTCTAATGTTCGAGTGGGTGCTCACCTGGGTAGTAGCGATCATCAAACGGTTTGGTTTGATATATCAGCTAAAGTGGAGAGCGGCCGCACGATACTTAAAGTCCTAGATTTCAAACGTACGGACTTTAATGCAATGGGAAAGTAACTGAAGAAAGAGCTGTTAGGATGGGAGGACATAAGAGAAGTGGAAAGACAGTGGTCTAAGCTGAAAGGAGCAATAAAAATGGCTACGGACCTTTATGTGAAGAAAATCAATAAAAACAAGAGAAAAAGGAAGCCGATATGGTTCTCCAACCTAGTGGCTGAGAAAATAAAGGCGAAAGAGTTGGCGTTCATGAAATATAAAAAAACCCAAGAAGAGGAGAGCAGAAAGGACTACAGGGTGAAACTGAAAGAAGCCAAGAGAGAGATACGTTTGGCGAAGGCACAGGCGGAAGAACAAATGGCTAAAAATGTAAAAAAGGGAGATAAAAATTTTTTCTGATATATTAGTGAAAGGAGGAAGATAAAAAATGGAATTGCTAGGCTAAAAGATGCTGGGAACAAATATGTGGAGAGTGATGAGGAGAAAGCAAATGTGCTAAACAAATACTTCTGTTCTGTGTTCACAGAAGAAAATCCTGGAGAAGGACCGAGATTGTCTGGCAAAGTTACACGAGAAAATGGAGTAGATTCTGCGCCGTTCACGGAGGAGGGTGTTTATGAGCAACTTGAAAAACTGAAGGTGGACAAAGCGATGGGACCAGACGTGATCCATCCCAGGATACTAAGGGAGCTCAGAGAGGTTCTGGCGAGTCCTATTAAAGACTTGTTCAACAAATCTCTGGAGACGGGAGTGATTCCTGGGAATTGGAGGAGAGCGGATGTGGTCCCTATTCATAAAAGTGGTCACAGGGATGAAGCAGGAAACTACAGGCCGGTGAGCCTCACTTCAGTTATTGGAAAAATAATGGAAGCGTTGCTGAAAGAAAGGATAGTGTACTTCCTAGAATCTAATGGGTTACAGGATCCGAGGCAACATGGCTTTACAAAAGGTAAATTGTGCCAAACGAACCTGATTGAATTTTTTGATTGGGTGACCAGAGAGCTGGATGGAGGACATATGCTAGATGTAATTTACTTGGATTTCAGCAAAGCCTTTGATACAGTTCCTCATAGGAGGCTGTTGAACAAACTTGAAGGGCTGAAGTTAGGACCCAAAGTGGTGAATTGGGTCAGAAACTGGCTGTCGGACAGACGCCAGAGGGTGGTGGTTAATGGAAGTCGCTCGAAGGAAGGAAAGGTGACTAGTGGAGTCCCTCAGGGTTCGGTGCTGGGGCCAATCCTGTTCAATATGTATGTGAGTGACATTGCTGAAGGGTTAGAAGGAAAAGTGTGCCTTTTTGCAGATGATACCAAGATTTCTAACAGGGTAGACACCGAAGAGGGAGTGGAAAATATGAAAAAGGATCTGCAAAAGTTAGAGGAATGGTCTAATGCCTGGCAACTAAAATTCAATGCAGAGTAATGCATTTGGAGATTAATAATAGGAAGGAACCGTATATGCTGGGAGGAGAGAAGCTGATATGCACGGACGGGGAGAGGGACCTTGGGGTGATAGTGTCCGAAGATCTAAAGGTGAAAAAACAGTGTGACAAGGCAGTGGCTGCTGCCAGAAGGATGCTGGGCTGTATAAAGAGAGGCGTGGTCAGTAGAAGGAAGAAGGTGTTGATGCCTCTGTACAGGTCATTGGTGAGGCCCCACTTGGAGTATTGTGTTCAGTTTTGGAGACCGTATCTGGCGAAAGACGTAAGAAGACTTGAGGCGGTCCAGAGGAGGGCGACAAAAATGATAGGAGGTTTGTGACAAAAGATGTACGAGGAGAGACTGGAAGTCCTGAATATGTATACCCTAGAGGAAAGGAGAGACAGGGGAGATATGATTCAGACGTTCAAATACTTGAAGGGTATTAACGTAGAACAAAATCTTTTCCAGAGAAAGGAAAATGGTAAAACCAGAGGACATAATTTGAGGTTGAGGGGTGATAGATTCAGGGGCAATGTTAGGAAATTCTACTTTACGGAGAGGGTAGTGGATGCATGGAATGCGCTCCCGAGAGAGGTGGTGGAGAGTAAAACTGTGACTGAGTTCAAAGAAGCGTGGGATGAACACAGAAGATTTAGAATCAGAAAATAATATTAAATATTGAACTAGGCCAGTTACTGGGCAGACTTGCACGGTCTGTGTCTGTGTATGGCCGTTTGGTGGAGGATGGGCAGGGGAGGGCTTCAATGGCTGGGAGGGTGTAGATGGGCTGGAGTAAGTCTTAACAGAGATTTTGGCAGTTGGAACCCAAGCACAGTACCGGGTAAAGCTTTGGATTCTTGCCCAGAAATAGCTAAGAAGAAAAATTAAAAAAAGAAAAGAAAAGAAATAGCTAAGAAGAAAAATTTAAAAAAATAAAAAAAAAATTTAAATTGAATCAGGTTGGGCAGACTGGATGGACCATTCGGGTCTTTATCTGCCGTCATCTACTATGTTATGTTACTATGTTATGTAGCGAACTTTGCAGGCTGCCATCGACCTCCACAGCACATTCCCTCTTCTGCGGTCCCGCCCCTCCTCTGATGTACAGGATCACGGCAGAGAGAACGTGCTACGGAGATCAACAGAAGCCTGCGAGGTTCGCTATAGCCAACCAGCGATCCTTTGCAGGCTGCTTTGAAGAAGAGACCGGGAAGCTGGCATGGAGGGAGGGAAGGAATGGCAGGCCAAATTGTGGGCCAAATTTAATTACCCTGCGGGCCAAATTTGGCCCGTAGGCCTGAGTTTGACACCCCTGGTTTAGATTTAGTATTTTAGTCTACATTTCAGAGCATAAGATCAGATTAGGGCACAGATAGCAGTTGAGGAAAGTCTTTAGTGTTTAGCTCCCACTCATCCCTGGCGTGATTTCTGATTTATAGTTCCTTGAACCAATTAGAAGGCTAAAAAAAAGTAATTAGCTAGTAATTAGCTCTTAAGAAATAGTCTAGGCAATCCTAGGAAGGTAACTTACCAATTACAACATTACAAAATAATAATAAAAATTAAACATTACTACCAAGGGTGATATGCTATAGATCTATAAAATACTGAGTATAGTTGAAAGGGTAGATGTGGAACACTTGTTCACTCTTTTCAAAAATACTAGCAATGAAGCTACTAAGTAAAAACAATTTTGTTCTCGAACCAGTGCTTACCCACCCTGAAACTTTAAAGGCCAGGCTCTAATGGTATGCAACCAAAACCAATCATCTAAGACTCATTGTTAATG
Source organism: Geotrypetes seraphini (assembly GCF_902459505.1). Classification (NCBI taxonomy): domain Eukaryota; kingdom Metazoa; phylum Chordata; class Amphibia; order Gymnophiona; family Dermophiidae; genus Geotrypetes; species Geotrypetes seraphini. The sequence goes on along the minus strand of NC_047096.1, from coordinate 82,273,206 downwards.
GCGCGGTATTGTTTAGTTGCGAATATACCGCTGCCCCCATTAATATTGACTCGAGTACATGACAAAAATACTCCAATCAAATGCCTCCAATATGATGTGAATGCATCTCTACAGGCCCTAACTCTAGTATATGCCGATTGTAATCTAATCGAATGCATCCAATCTATATATGCCTCCATTACACCCAAAGATACCTCTATAACTTGTGCCGATCTAAATCTAAAGCCCTCCATCTTAGAGTGAATATACCTCTGTAACCCCCACTTCACTTCCCCAGTGTATTGTGAATGCACCTCTATTTCCCTTACTCCACCCTTCAGTATAATGTGAATGTACCTTTAATCCTGTCCCTCCAAAATATTGTGAATGTATCGCTGTAACCCGTTCTGGGCTCCTGGGAAGGACAGGCTATAAAACTAAATAATAAATAAATAAAAGAAACTGGAGAAAATATTTCTTCACACAACATGTAATTAAATCAAAATTTGTTGCCGGAGCATGTGGTGAAATCAGTTAACTTAGCGAAGTTTAAAAAAGGTTTGGATAATTTTCTAAAAAAGAAGTCCATAGACCATTAGTGAGATGGCTTGGGGAAATCCACTGCTTATTCCTAGGATAACAGCATAAAATCTGTTTTACTACTTGGGATCTAGCTGGGTACTTATAACCTGGGCTTGATGGACCTTTAGTCTGTCCCAGTATGGCAATTCTTATGTTCTTTGTATTTATTTATTTTTTAAAATTCTTTATTCATTTTAACAACTTACAAGTGTAATCGGAAATAACATTTAAACTTACAAACATCTTGAATTTCTGTTACAATCATTTTAAATTAATGAAATTTATCCCCCCCTCCTACCCTTACCATATCATATGTAATCACGTATATCAAATAATATATTCTTTTCTACTAATCCAAACAATTAATATAAGATTAGAACCCCCCCACCCTCTCATTTGCAATTGTATAATTAAGGGAAAAATGTTATTTACTCGTTACAAAATCTTATGTTCTTATTTAAACTGTTGTTTTTATTTGATATGTTTTACTGTTCAGTGGCAATATTCGTTCATTTATAAATCACAGTTTCATTATTGACTGTTATAACGTTATATGAGTAGATCAGAACCTTGGTTTTGGGGAGTTCCCCGTGTCACTCCTTCTCTTGTCTTTTACTCTAGAGCTCTCACATGCTTTGATATGAGCTGAAGGGGGCAACAAAGACTGGGAAGGAGGATGAGGTGTTCAAAAGCTGTGATTGACATGTTCTGCAGTATGCTTGTGAGTGGCGCTGTCCGACAAAAGGTGTGGCAGGCCGTACTGGAACGGATAGTGTGCTGAATACATTGTAGATTTTTCTACATGCAGACACCTACTTTTCATATGATTCTGAGTAAATCTAGTTAGCAATACAGTTGTGATAAATAGGGCCAATGCACAATTAAGAGCATATGAAAAGTTAGGTACAAAGATATAAAAATATTGAATATGGATTGCAGCCAACACCAGAAAAGAACATTAGGGGTTAATAGTAAGAAAAAGCATAACAATATTATCTTTATGTAATTTGCTGGTTAAACTGGAGTTGGGGAAACTAAATAGATAACACATTTGTAGAGGTATTACAATTATAAGTGCTCTTTCTCTATCTCTCTGTTCAATATTCTTTGGGCTCCTTTTACTAAGGTGCGCTAGCGTTTTTAGCGCATGCACAAAATTACCGCGTGGTATGCTTCTAGAATAATGCCAGCTCAATGCTGGCGTTAAGGTCTAGCGCCCGGGACAATTTAGCACGCGTTAAGGCCCTAACGCACCTTAGTAAAAGGGGCCCTTTGTCTAAAACATTTCAATTTCGCGCCTAAAACCCTCGTGGTTTAATTGATGACAGATATTCCTGAGCTGGCTAGCTCAGAGAATATTTGATTTCACATTCCATTACTTGGTAAAGAAGACAGCCTAAATCTCTTAAATGTGCTCTAAAGAATTATTGAATATGAATGTTTGGGACCCCAGATGAATTCAATCAAGTGTTTGCACTCTTACTAAAACCCATTGGGGGCATGTTTAGACAGGATAATAGTAGATTTTCCTGTTTGCTTGTGAGAATGGATTGAGTACCTGTGGTCAGCATACCATCCCTATCTACTGGATAAGATATAAGAACCTAATCTCTTTTTGCAGCCTCCTCTGAGACAGAAGACCTATGTTAACAGCTCCCTAAGGAGGAGCTCTTAATTCTCTTATGACATCTTAGGGTTTCAGAAACTGAAAATAATGGCAATGCTTCCAAGAGATCAAAAATGTGTTGCTCAAAAAATATTAACTAGGTCTGATTTCAAACATTAGGTTTTAAAGCAATGTATCACAAACAGAGAAGAGCAACTAAAATGGTTAAGGGGCTGGAGGAATTGCAGTACAGTGAGAGATTAGAGAAACTGGCCCTCTTCTCCCTTGAAAAGAGGAGACTGAGAGGGGACATGAGCTAAACATTCAAGATAATGAAGGGAATAGACTTAGTAGATAAAGACATGTTGTTCACCCTCTGCAAGGTAAAGAGAACGAGAGGGCACTCTCTAAAGTTGAAAGGGGATAGATTCTGTACAAACGTAAGGAAGTTCTTCTTCATCCAGAGAGTGGTGGAGAACTGGAACGCTCTTCTGGAGGCTGTTATAGGGGAAAACACCCTCCAGGGATTCAAGACAAAGTTGGACAAGTTCCTGCTAAACTGGAATGTACACAGGTGAGGCTGGACTCATTTAGAGCACTGGTCTTTGAACCTAAGGGCCGATGCGGGAGCGGACTGCAGGGCACGATGGACCAATGGTCTGACTCAGCAGTGGCAATTCTTGTTCTTATGTTCGCCGCAGCATAAGATGCAGATGTGCCGTGAGATGCCAGGGAGGAGGAGAGGCTCCAGCACCAGCTGACTGCCTACAGGATGTGCCTCTCATGGCAAGAGGCACATCCTGTAGGCAGTCAGCCGCTGCCAGCTCCTCTCCTTCTTCCTGGCTCCTCTCCTCCTCGCCGGTCCTCTTCTTTGTCCTCACCCCCCACTGGCAGCTCAGGGCCCTGTCTGGAGTGTCTCCGCACACGCACGGACATCATCATGGCAATGTCCTTGCACTTCCAGGTGCCTTGAGCCGGCCTCCAGTTTAGTGTGCCATGGCTCATAAAGTTTGCGAGACACTGGTTTAAAGAATCTTTGTTTATAAATAAGTTATTCTTGTTAAGAATTGCATTTTTAATGAATGCAGATTAATGCAGGGGTTTGGGCAGGAAAGAACTGTTGGTTGTATACTGAAATAGATACAGTAAAACCTTGGCTTGCAAGTAACTTGATTTACAAGTGTTTTTTCCAAGACAAGCAAAACATTTCATTAAATTTTAACTTGATATACAAGCAATGTCTTGCAATACAAGTACATACAGTATACACACATCACAACTGAGCCGATGGTTCTTCTCTCTCTGACGCTGCAAGTGTAGTGACTGTTCTAAACGAGCGAGATCTTCCAATACAAGTACGTGTAGTATTTTGTATTAAAGTTTTTGGGTTGTGGAACAAATCATCTGAGTTTCCATTATTTCTTATGGGGAAATTTGCTTTGATATATGAGTTCTTTGGATTACAAGCATGCTTTTGGAACGAATTATGCTCGCAAACCAAGGTTTGTACACTTAATTTCCCTAATCCGTGTATCCTTTTCCTGATTTTAATGCCTTGTGCCAATATTTGTGAGGTTTTGCCCTCCATTCGAGTAACCCATTGCAACAGTTTTGTTTCCTATTATGTGTATCCTTATTCTTTCAGAGTGAACTCCATATCTCAAAGCTTTTCAATCATTCTAACATTGTGCCTTATAAAGCCACCTTCATAGCTGAGAATGAGCTCTGGGTAATCGCACCCTTCATGGGTTATGGTGAGTGGAGGCAGCAGCTCCTGTCTTTTTCTTTTGCATGTTAGTAGTTTCATGTTCAATCCCAGAGCTTTTGGGCAGACTCTAGAGAAATGATCACAAATATGTCCCCATTTAATTGGCATCTGATGGGTATTTAACCCTGTGCAGAACATTGTCCCATAATGTTCTGGAGAACAAAAAAAAGAGGCAGTGGAAATGTGGCAACCAACAACATTCGTGAAGCAGAGATCTGACACGTTTGATACTGTCCCCTGAGGAAGGCGATGCTGTCGCCAAAACTTGGATCCTAGTCGGGACTTTGTTCTTATACATTTTAGTGGCTTATTTTCAAATAATAGACTTGTATCCATTTGTTGGTTGCGACATCTCCAGTGCCTCTTTTTGCTGTTCTCTCCATAATGTGCTGGGGCAGACTTTGTTTCTTGCATCAAGTTATTCAGTGATGCCACCTAAAAGGTTAACACCATTAAAATATGTATAATTTCTAATGGTTTAAATTAGATATGTCAATATATACTTTCCAATGTGGCCTGATAGCAACCTCAGCTTGAGACTCTAGAGAATATATGAATTGAGCCTGCATAAAGATGTGGCATCCTGTATAAGGTAGGACACTGTGTGTGTGTTTTGCTTGAAATGGATATATCTTTTATGCAAGGAACTTGCTGGAAATTTATTCTTATCTCTCTGAATATTCAGTGCCAGCTATTGGCTGGGAACCGACAATGACTATCCAGGATCAGCTGCTATTCAGTGCTGGTACTCGCATAGCTAAGCAGGGAGAGATAGGAGTCTGTACATTAGGTGATCAATCCATTCTTGTGAACCACTTGCCAAAGGATGTCAATCACATGTTTCAGCTTCTGCTCTTTCACAAGTGGAGTATAGCTCCCTCTTTGGGTTTTCCTTCTGCAAGCAAACTAAGAAGCGATGTTATAATTTGCTCTATTTGTTTTTTGTTATTTTCCGGCCTTTTTACTCAGTTTTCAGGAGGCTTTGGTGGCAGAGGACCATAAATAGGATATAGGGACAGAACAGCCGGCGGAGTCCATCTCAGTCAATTTCAAGTCCTATTGAGGGATTTTGAAGCAGAGAAAGAAACTGCACCACTTCTGTCTTCAGCCAAGCCTACTACATGCCCCTCAGACCCTATTCCCACCCCTCTACTCAACCCCATTTCACATACTGTTATCCCTCCCATATGACATATTCTCAATCTATTTGTTTCCACTGCAACTGTCCCTGCTGCCTTCAAACATGTGGTGGTTAAACTGTTTCTCAAAAAACCCTCGCTGGACCCCTCCTGCCCGTCCAACTATCACCCTGTCTCCATTCTTCCGTTTCTATCCAAGATACTCGAGCGTGCTATTCTCTGTTGCTGCCTGAACTTCCTTTCAAGTCAACATGCCAGTTTTGTGTTGGATGGTTGGCTGAGGAGTGTATGTGTATTGTGCGCATGCGAGGGAGGGGAGGGAGCCTTGGACTTAGCCTCCTCAGAGTCCTCTAGGGCTGGGGAACTGCAGGGGGGCTTATGGTAGGGAGAAAATCCCTTCCAGAGTCCTCAAATAGTAAAGGGATGAAACGCAAATTTGCAGACACTGCAGAGCCGAAGTGAAGCCAATCTGAGGTCCTGCAGGGGTCCTTGGGGCCTCCTGTTCAAGGATGTACACCAGAATTTGTGAATCTTCTGTGGAAAGCTTATTTGACAAGCGTGGGATGCACTATGCTGCCTGGGAAACCAGAACTGAATGCAGTACTCAGGGGAGGTGCACCATTGATTGATACAGAGGCATTATAACATTCTTAGTCTTGTTAACCATCCCTTTTCTAATAATTCCTAGCATCCTATTTGCCTTAACCGCCACCGCACATTGGGTGGAAGGTTTCAGCATATTGTCCAAGATGACATCCAAATCCTTTTCTTGAGTGCTGACCCCTAAGGAAGCCCCTAGCATCCAATAACTATGATTTTGATTATTCTTCCCAATGTGTATCACTTTGTATTTGTCCACATTAAATTTCATCTGCCATTTGGACACCCAGTCTTCCAATTTCCTATTATCTTCCTGCAGTTTTTCACAATCTGCATGCATTTTAACAACTTTGAACAGTTTAGTGTCATCTGCTAATTTAATCACCTCACTCATAGTTCCAATTTCTAGATCATATATAAATAAGTTAAATAGCACTGGTCCCAGCACAGATCCATGTGGCACGTGGTTATTTACCCTCCTCCCCTGAGAAAAATGGCCATTCAACCCTACCCTCTGTTTTCTGTCTAATAACCAGTTCTTAATCCACAATTGAACATTGCCTCCTATACCATGACTTTTTAATTTTCTCAGGAGCCTCTCATGAGGAACTTTGTCAAAAGCCTTCTGGAAATCTAGATATACTACATCAACTGGCTCACCTTTATCCACATGTTTATTCACACCTTCAAAGAAGTCAGTCAAATTGGGGAGGCAAGACCTACCTCGGCTGAACCCATGCTGACTCTGTCTCATTAAATCATGTTTGTCTGCATGTTCCACAATTTTATTTTTTATACTTGTTTACACTATTTTGCCCAGCACTGAGGTCAGGCTTACTGGTCTATAGTTCCCTGGATCCCCCCTGGAAGCCTTTTAAAAAATCAGTGTAACATTGGCCACCCTCCAATCTTCTGGTACCACAGATGATTTTAATAACAGGTTACAGATCACTAACAGCAGATCAGCAATTTCATGTTTGAGTTCTTTCAGTACCCTGGATGTATACCATCCTGTCCAGGTGATTTATCACTCTTTAACTTGTCGATTTGGCTTAGTACGTCTTCCAGGTTCCCCAAGATTTCTTTCAATTCCTCCGCCTCATCACCCTTGAAAACCATTCATTCGGTTTCTCCACTATGGCTTTATCCTCCCTGAATGCACCTTTTATTCCTTGATTGTCCAAAGGTCCCACAGATTCCCTCACAGGTTTTCTGCTTTTGATGTACCTAAAAGAATGTTACGATGAGTTTTTGCCTCTTTGGCAAGTTGTTTTTCATATTCTTGTTTAACTTTCTTTATCAATGCTTTGCATCTAACTTGCCAGTGCTTATGTCTCTTCTTATTTTCTTCATTTTTCCATTCTTTCATGGATGTTTTCTTGGCTGTAATAGCCTTTTTCACTTCGCTTTTAAACCCCGCCGGCTCTTGTTTTCTCTTCTTTCCACCTTTGTTAATACGTGAAATACATCTGGTCTGTACTTCCACGATGGTATTTTTCATGAGTTATAAGGCAGAACAGAAATGTATGTTATTTTCGGGGAAGTTCCCGTGTCCCTCCTTTTCTTTTTTCCTGTTAACAGTGGAGATCTATTCCTTTGGTACAAATTGAAGAGGGAGCTATACTTCACTGGTGAAGAAGGAGGAGCTGAAAGATGTGATTGACACCCTTTTGCAAGTGGTTTGTGAGCAAGGATTGATTACCTAAAGTAAGGATCCTGTGTATATTAACAGAAAGTTAAATGGAGCTGAATATTGTGGCAAGCAGCAGCCCATAGAATTTTAATGTTGAAGGTTATATCCAATGTGTAAAAACACCTGTAGTAGTAATGTTGCTCATTGAGGTTTCTATATCTACCACTGACTTTAATTTTACACTTCTCTTACAAGGCTCAGCTAGAGATCTTATTGGTACCCACTTCATGGATGGAATGAGTGAGCTGGCAATTGCATACATCCTACAAGGAACACTTAAAGCCCTCAGCTATATTCACCAAATGGGCTATGTACACAGGTAAGGAGGAATACCTACTTCTTTGCATCCTACAGATCAGGCCAGAACGTGTGGGTTATATCCATTGACCAGAGGATGGGGATAGAAAAAAAGTAGTTCTGTGATTCACCCCTAGCCATAGAACACACTCATTTTCTGTCTCAGCAGTTGATGACAGTGTACTGTGCAGCTCCTTAGCTTAAAATAGCTTTATCGATTCCTAAACCAGTTTCTGACTAAATTTGTTGAGCTCAATGGTCTTTCTGATGAATATGAGGAAGAGGAATGAAAGTAGCTTTCTGTAGACAGGCCTGGGCATCTCAAAGCCCATTTCCCTGAATCCCCCTGGTGCCTCTTATTTACAATTAGTTAAGTATAGGGCGTTGCTGAAGCTAGAGGTCAGTACTTGATGGTACTGATCCTCTCTTCTCTTCCCTTAATGTCACCTAAACCAGTGGTCCCCAACCCTGTCCTGGAGGACCACTAGGCCAATCGGGTTTTCAGGCTAGTCCTAATGAATATGCATGAGAGAGATTTGCATATAACGGAAGTGACAGGCATGCAAATCTGCCCCATGCATATTCATTAGGGCTAGCCTGAAAACCCGATTGGCCTGGTGATCCTCCAGAACAGGGTTGGAGACCACTGACCTAAACTGTTGCTGCTTCAGCTATGCTCTTCTAACAGCAAGTACACTCAGGGCTTAAACAATAAAAATAGTAAACGCTATCTAAACTCTTTGATGTTGGTGGTGGTATTTTTGCTGTATCAAACCAATAACCTCAGTACTCCCACTACCCAAAAGAAAATCCACAAACAAAAACTGGAAGGTAAAACCCAGCACTTACAGATATATTAATAACATTTTTTTAAAAATCATAAAACTGAGTCCATAAAAACAATAATAGCTGGAAATGGTAACAAAGTCCCAAATATGTACCAGTCTGTATTCTGACAAACCTAGGGCCAGTCCTGTTTTTGTCCCAGGGAAAAGAAGCAAAATGTCCGTTCCCTGACCTGAAGAGCTGACCAAATTAATGGCAAGAGTCAGGAGTTAGCTGACTACTCTTTTGATAGAGAATACGAACAGGATGAAGACTGGTTTTCCAGCAACAAGCAGAAGAGCACAGCACAAAATAAACACATTACAAAGCCAGCAAGATTTACTGTTTATAAGGAAAAGTCTGTTACCTTAAGACAGCCTCAGTACAGGCAATATAGGGAGAGAGCCAAGCCCCATCCTCCTTCCCAGGTACAGGGGGTATGGCTCTGACAGATATAAAGAGCAAGACCTGAGTCAGGAGAGGGAGGAGGGACAAAACAGTCAGAGTGATTCACCAGGGCCTGAATTAGGCCGGGATGAGAAAATGCCAGAGAAAGGTCCATCCCTGTCTCAACCTAGGGTGTGTCCTGAGGTCTGGGAGGAGATGGACATATCAGAATGGCCAGTGGATCCAGAACCCATCTCTGAAAGCATGGAGGTTGGTCCTTAATATGAGAAGCAATGCCAATGTTTGTTTGTTGTGCTAGAAAGGCAGAAACCTCTGCTGAAGACAAGAGGGTTATTTTTGCATTTGTTTTTCCCTCTTAAAAGGACTGTGAATTGTTAAGCAGTGGACGCTATTTTTCTGTTGGGTTTTTTTCTGGCTCATATTTATTTATTTCTATATATATTTATTGAACTTTCAATATAATCAAGCATAACTTATACAGAAAGGAAATTCAGCAAGAAAATAAGTAAATAGACATTGTAAAACATCAAAACATCAAATATAAGCTTAAATCTCTACTCAAGTCCTCAAATGGGATCCAAGGTGGATGATGGGCAAATAATAATAATAAAAAATAAATTACAAAGATATACTAGTTGACTGAGGTAGTACACCCTTTCTTAAACTTAGTACTCATGTTCCATCTTTCTCCAAACATGAAGTTGAGAGAAAGGTTGTCAGTTGAGATGGCTCAAAGAAAACAAATTTATGTGAACAAAAGTAGCTGAAAAATTAGTCTTTGAACAATTATCAGACTTCATTGAATCATCAAACGCACTGCACCCTAACCAAACGGGCTTTCGAAAACATCATAATACAGAATATTCAATGTTAGGCCTTGTAACCAATATCCATTATTACCTAGACCACCACAAATCGGTTGCTCTTTTTTCCTTAGATCTCTCAGCAGCCTTTGACACTATAGACCACATTCTTCTACTCAATCGTTTGGAATCTTTTGGTATTGGTGGACAGGTACTAAAATGGTTTACATCTTTTCTCTCCAACCGATCTTCAACGGTTACAGTCAAAGACGACTACTCTACTTCTTACTCTTCACCTTTTGGTATACCCCAGGGCTCTATTCTGTCGCCTCTTTTATTCAATATCTTTCTCTCACCTTTACTTACTATCTGTCAATCACTGGGCTTTACCTCATTCTCCTATGCTGATGACATCCAAACCTTCACCGTTTGACCCTGAAAATGATGAAGAAATTACAGCTATTAACACTAAATTGGACACAATAAAAAATTGGCTCTGCCACAATAAACTCTCATTAAATACACAGAAAACACAAACTATGTTATTTACTTGGAGAAAAGACATTACACCAATTTCTCCATTTGTACTTGATAATACCCCAATTGAATTAGTATCAACCGTGAAAATCTAGGCATAATCATTGATTCAAATTTATCTTTTCACGACCATATAAGTCAAACTATTAAATCCTGCTTTTATAAACTCCGTTTGATACGATCTATTTCTTCTTTTCTAGAACCAAAATCTGTCAATATCCTTGTTCATTCTATGATTATCTCTAAATTAGATTATTGTAATTCTTTGCTATTTAATGTATCCCAAAAAGAAAAGAAAAGACTCCAAATAATCCAAAATACTGCCATAAAACTTATTCATAAAGCAAAAAAATACGACCACGTAACACCACTATTAATTAAGTCACACTGGCTGCCTATTAACCACCGAATAACGTTCAAAATAGCTTTTCTAGTCTTCAAGGTACTATTATTCAATGCGCCACAATTCATTTCTAGAATGATTATTCCATACCATTCGACCCGATCCCTTCGATCCTCTCATCAAGATTTATTATCGGTCCCCTCCTTAAAAATTATGGGAACAAGGAGAAATGATATGTTCTCTGTTTTAGCTCCCCAACTCTGGAACACTCTGCCTCTTTTTATTAGAAAAGACAAAGATCTTATCTCCTTTAAAAAACTTTTTTATTCAATGACGCCTTTGTGTTTTTCCCCTAATATATGTTTTTTCTTCCCTATTATGAGAAATTTTTGTAACTTTTTCCCCCTCTCCTCCTTGTCACGTTTGTCATTAAACTATATGTACAGAGAAATCATTAAATTTCTAGATATTTTTGTTTTATATTTACTGTTAATGATTTATGTGTTCTGTTTTTAATTTGTTTTTTTGTTTTATATATGATGTTAACAACTCTTGTTTTCTGTTTTTAACTTATTATTACTAAGATTGTTTGTCTCCCCACAATTTGTTTTTTAATTGTACATCGCTTAGAATGTTTTATATAGGCGATTAATCAAATAAACGTGAACTTGAACTTGACCGATAATTAATTACATATTTACATGGATGTCGCAAATAAAATGTTGCCCCTAGAGCTATAACACAAGGTTTCCTTAACAAAAATTTGCGTCTCCTTCGCTGGGTCTCCTTGGCCAAATCTGGAAACATCTGTATTTTGCAACCTAAAAATTATTTTTGTTTATTTTTAAAGAAAAGTTTTAGCAACCAGTTTTTATCTGGTGCGAGAGCTACTGTTAAAAGTAAAGTTGCTGGAGCCACCAATTCTTTATCAGATGTTTCCAAAATATTAAATATGTTCATTAAATCATGTCCCAAATTCTGTTGTTGTTGCTGTTCTTGTGTCTTATTTGGAAGGTAATAGACCTATGTAAATGGAGGTAATGTTTCTTCAGAAAGCTCCAATATTTCCATCATGTAACGTTTCAACATTTCTCTAGGGGCTATCATAGGCACCCTGGGAAAGTTAAGAACATAAGAAGTTGCCTCCACTGGGTCAGACCAGAGGTCCATCGCGCCCAGTGGCCCGCTCCCGCGGCGGCCCATCAGGTCCGTGACCTGTGAAGTGGTTTCTGTCTAATCCTATAACCTACCTCTACTTCTTTCTGTACCCCTCAATCCCCTTATCTTTTAGGAACTTATCTAGACCTTCCTTGAACCCCTGTAGCGTGCTCTGGCCTATTACAGCCTCCGGGAGCGCATTCCATGTGTCCACCACCCTCTGAGTGAAAAAGAACCTCCTAACATTTGTTCTAAACCTGTCCTTTTTCAATTTCTCCGAGTGCCCCCTTGTGCTTGTGGCTCCCCACAGCCTGAAGAATTTGTCCCTGTCTACCTTCTCTATACCCTTCATGATTTTGAAGGTTTCTATCATATCTCCCCTAAGTCTCCGCTTTTCCAGAGAGAATAGCCCCAGCATTTCCAATCTGTCCGCATATGAGAAGTTTTCCATACCCTTTATCAACTTTGTCGCTCTTCTCTGGACTCCCTCAAGTACCGCCATGTCCTTTTTGAGGTACGGCGACCAGTACTGGACACAGTACTCCAGATGTGGGCGCACCATCGCCCGATATAGCGGCAAAATGACTTCCTTCGTCCTGGTCGTGATACCCTTTTTGATGATACCCAACATTCTGTTCGCTTTCTTTGAGGCTGTCGCACACTGTGCTGATGCTTTCAATGTTGTGTCTACCATCACCCCCAGGTCTCTTTCAAGTTTGCTCACTCCCAGCAACGATCCCCCATTTTATGGTTGAACATCGGGTTCTTTTTCCCTACATGCATGACTTTGCATTTCTCAGTGTTAAAACTCATTTGCCATTTTTTTGCCCAGTCTTCCAATCTCGTTAAGTCCCTTTGCAGGTTTTCACAGTCTTCCTTGGTTCTAACCCTGCTGTAGAGTTTGGTGTCGTCCGCAAATTTAATGACCTCACAGTTCGTCCCTGTCTCCAAGTCGTTAATAAATATATTGAACAGGAGCGGTCCCAGCACCGACCCCTGTGGGACTCCACTCGTGACCCATTGCCATTCTGAGTAATGGCCCTTTACTCCAACCCTTTGTTTCCTGCCTGCCAACCAATGTTTGATCCATCGGTGGATATCCCCTTCCACCCCGTGGTTCCACAGCTTCTTAAGCAGCCGTTCATGGGGTACCTTGTCGAAGGCTTTTTGGAAGTCAAGGTAAATGATGTCAATGGATTCCCCTTTATCCATCTGTCTGTTTATTCCCTCAAAGAAGTACAGCAAGTTCGTGAGGCATGACCTTCCCTTGCAGAAGCCGTGCTGGCTTGCCTTCAGCTGCCCAATTTTTTCTATGTGGCCGCAGATGGTGTCCTTAATCAGTGCTTCCATCATCTTTCCCAGAACCGAGGTCAAACTCACCGGTCTGTAGTTTCCCGGGTCACCCCTTGATCCTTTCTTGAAGATGGGCATGACATTTGCTATTTTCCAGTCCTCTGGGATCTCCCCTGTTTCTAAGGAAAGGTTACATATTTTGCGAAAAGTTTCTGCTATTTCGTTTCTCAGCTCTTTTAGTACCCTTGGGTGGATGCCGTCCGGACCTGGTGATTTGTCGCTTTTTAGTCTGTCTATCTGACGGAGGACTTCCTCCCGGCTTACTTCTAGTATGACCAGTTTCCCATCCTGGTCTCCATGTAAGATCTCTTCGGGTTCTGGAATATTGGATGTGTCCTCTCTCGTGAAGACTGACGAGAAGAACTTGTTTAACCTTTCAGCTATCTGTTTCTTCCTTTACCACTCCCTTCCTGTCTCCATCATCCAATGGTCCCACTTCCTCCCTGGCCGGTTGTCTCCCTTTCAGCCTAGCATCCTCTGCAAGAGTTTTCACAAAATGTCTGGTAGTTATAACACCAACACTACGGACTTATGGTCTCCAAGTGTTTCCCTATCTAGACTATTGCCTAATAAAAGCCACATCTCCTCAGACAGTCTGCTTGGCGAAAAAACTGTCCATAGATTTTTTTTCAAAAGCTCGGATTCAAAGTCAACTTTCCAGGTCTCAACTACAACCCTTGCAACGTCTACAAATTATAGGAACCATACTGGATACCAATCGGTTACAAGTTTATCTTCCTCAACAGAGACCTGACAATTCATCTTTACGATCAAGTCTCCACTCTACAAGCACTGCAAGCCAAAAAGATGATGGGATTTATAGGTCACATGGTGTCCACATTACCACCTACATATCAAGGTACCTCAGTGGTCTGACCTCTCAGTGGTCTCAAGCCTTCAACCCCTTATCCTAGAAGTTCAAGGTCACTTTACCACTTCAATCATTTCTTTAGTGGTGGATGAAACCTGTCAATTTTTCCAGGAGTCTCCTTTTTCAGGTTTATCCACATCAAAAAATTCTCACCACAGATGCGTCCATGTATGCTTGGGAGGGCTTACCTGGACGACCTCAAAATGCACAGTTTTTGGAATTCGCTACAGAAATCATTACATATCAACCTTCTAAAATTAAAGGTCATTCAAATGCTCTCATCACTTTCAAAATACTCTGTCCAACCACGTTGTCCTAGTTCAAACGGACAACCACGTCGTAATGTATTACACCAACAAACAGGGCGGTATGAGTTCTCTCCTCCTTTGTCAAGAAGCCCAATACATCTGGAATTGGACGATTCCTCGCAACATATTTCTAAAGGCTATATATGTTCAAATGAAACAGAATATCCTGTTCAATAAAAATATTCTCACATCCCTCCCACCTCCCCGGGTTGGCTTCTTAGCTTGCTTACCGAACTGAGGTACCGCAAGCCTACGTCGGGCGGGAAGGCACGCGCTCATGTGCGGAGCGGGCAGTTAAGTTTCTTAAAACTTAAAGTGACAGTTCACTTTCAATACTGTCCGTACTGGGCTCTGTGGATGACGTCACCCCACATGGGAGAATATCTGCCTGCAGTCCCAGGCCAAGAAAGCAAACTGTGCTTGGAATTATTAGAAAAGGGATAGTAAACAAGAGTAAAAATATTATAATGCCTTTATTACTCAATGGTATGAACTCACCTTGAGTATTGTGTTCAGTTCTGGTCTCCTTATCTCTAAAAAGATATAGTGGCACTAGAAAAGGTTCAAAGAAGAGCGACCAAGATGATAAAGGAGATGGAGCTCCTCTTGTATGAGGAAAGTCTAAAGAGGTTAGGGCTCTTCAGCTTAGAAAATAAATGGCTGAGGGCAGATATGATTGAAGTCTACAAAATCCTGAGAAGTGTAGAATGGATACAAGTGGATCAATTTTTTACTGCATCAAGGGGACACTTGATGAAGTTACAGAGTAATACTTTTAAAACCAATAGGGGGAAATATTTTTATCACTCAAAAAATAGTTAAGCTCTGGAATGCGTTGCCAGATGATGTGGTGAAAGCGGTTAATGTAGTTGGTTTTAAAAAAGTTTGGACAAGTTCCTGGAGGAAAGTCTATAGTCTACTGTTGAGACAGACATGGGGAAGCCACTGCTTGCCCTGGATCAGTGGCATGAAATGCTGCTACTATTTGTTTTTTTTTTGCCAAGTACTTGTGACCCCTGAAGGCTATTCTTCTGTTCTTATAGTATATGCTGAAGCCCCTATGCATGACCAATGCTTTGCTAGGACATGATACTCTTCAAAGGTGGATCACAAGAGCTACTTTGTCTTCATCTGCTGGTTGATGGACATAAGCCACATTATTAGGTAGGACATAAGGAAAAATGATAATGGGAAGAAGAGGATAATGCTTGTTATGGTGTCGTTGGGTAAAGGGGATGGGACTTAGTTACAATCAAAACAGTTTACTGATTTTTTTTAGACAGGTTCTTCTTTTGGACCTGGGGCAATGAAGTGTTAAGTGACTTGGCCAGAGTCATGGTGCTGAGGCAGCTGCTCCAGCCACTATCATGTTTTTATTTTCAGGGAAAGCCAAGGAAGACCTGGATGTTTGATTCTTGGCTTGGGGACCTATCCTGAGAAGAATTTCTGTTGCCCAAGTGCAGGGTACCATTGGAGCAAGAGGCTTCTTAATCGTCATGCAGTCTTAACACCATGTTTCTGCAATGTGGATATCCAAATAGAGGCAAACACCAGCTCATCCTCTTAAATGGTTTTCTTTTTCCCTTTCTTCTTGTTGCCTGAAGGAGTGTGAAAGCAAGTCACATCTTGATATCAGTGGATGGGAAGGTTTACCTCTCAGGCCTCCGCAGTATTCTTAGTATGATTAATCATGGGCAGCGTCTGAAAGTTGTGCACGACTTCCCCAAATATAGTATCAAGGTTCTTCCTTGGCTGAGTCCCGAAGTCCTCCAGCAGGTGAGCTTCAGATTTTGATTCAGTGACTTTAGCAGATCTTTCCTGTAGTTTCTCATTTTGTCCTAAAACAACAAATCTGATATTTATAGTAAGCTTTCTCAAGTCAAAGCGTGTCTTACTATTCTAATCAAGGGGTTCGTTGCTGTGTCGATTTGAGTTTTGAAAGTTTAGCAGTAGGCCATGAGAGATTCTAAGAATAAACCAGAAATCACGCAAAATATTTAAAACTGCCCGAAATCTAACTAACCTTGTATTCTGTCCCCTGTACTGTACTACCTTGTAAGTGAGAGCTTTTCAGACCATATGAATCTCTCTTGAATGTATGAAGAGGAGCTTGTGTGATTTCAAATGCTCAGATGTTATCATTTTTGGTTCATTGTTATGTGGTCTAATACAAGCTTCAGATAATATTGCACTGCTTTTTCAATGCATATGCTGTTCTCATCCAAAAACAAATTAAAAAAATCCTAGGGCAGCTAACAATGCTAAAATATATTAAAAGTATGTTATGCATATACTATTATAAATAACAAAAGGCCAGGACAATTCCATAAGTATAGCATTCCAAGTTCCACCCTTATACCCTAATGAAAAGTCTCAACCTTTTCTTTCCAAAGGAAGCAACTCCTTTTGCTATTGCTCCTTTAGGAGCAGTGCTCCATGGTCCTAGTGACTAAATTTAAGGCCCATGATTACACGATTTCAAAAGGAGTTTTGGTCCATGGCTCCTGTACCTGGACTGCTGCAGTAATGAATAGACTGGGTCTGGTCATCCCATGATCCTACTGAGAGGGGGTAGGCTCATCATATATCAAGGTAAACAGGAGCAGAGAGTGCATTTTCACTCAGGGCTGAAGAGCAAAAGCAAGGTCGAGCAGATCCTAAATTTGCAATCTCTTAATACAGAAGATGTACCGTACGTATCTAATAATAAACCTTCATTAAAGGGACACACTAGAGAGGAACCAAAAAAGCAGTAATACTTACCCTGACTGAGCAATCCACCACGTGTGCCACTGACAGCATAAGCCTGGTTCTCCCATTCATTTCTATAACAGCTATGATGAGCTTCTTCAGAGGCGCGCCTCATCAGAGCGGGAATGCTGAAGCAGCTGTCAGCGGCACACGTGGAAGATCGCTCAGTCAGGGTAAGTATTACTGCTTTTTTGGGTTCCTCTCTACAGCGTCCATTTAAAACTGTTTTTTATATTTTATACTTTTTTATTTTTAAGTAATGTCTCCTTTAAAAAAGGATAAAACATACATAAGTCCGCTTTCCCATAGCTAAAAAAAAAAATATGCCAAGGGCAGCTGCACCGTCTCAGCAAACCCCTATCAGGGAGAGAGCTCTGCACACATGTCCATCTTCGACGCCATCTTGACCCCTTGATATTATAATCTTACTTTTATTGACTGTTTTTGTGTTCTGCTTCCTCTTTGTGTACTGTGAATTAAATGGCCCTCATGGCCAAAATTGATGCAAAATTTAATTTCTTGATAATGGTGTTCCAGGTCATGTGGTGAGACTAATATGATAATACACATCTAAGTCCCTTGTAACTATACAATGCTTCCTATTTCACCACTGTCAATTTTTCTGATATTTTTATATTGGCAATTCTTATCCTGAAAACAAGTATAGATCCCAGAAAACTTTGGGATATAAGTAACCCTCCCCTTTGCAATCTGCGCAAAACTCTGCTGCACGATTCATCTTCTACCAACCTCACTATGCTCATGTCACCCCTCTCCTTAAGTCACTTCACTGGCTCCCTATCTGCCATCGCATATAGTTCAAGCTCCTATTGCTGACCTACAAGTGTGTTCATTCTGCTGCCCCTCAATATCTTTCCTCGCTTCTCTCTCCTTATACACCTCCTAGAGAACTCCATTCCTCAGATAAGCCACTCTTAGCTGTACCCTTCTCTACTGCCAATTCCAGACTTTGATCCTTTCATCTAGCTGCCTCCTATGCTTGGAATAAATTTCCCGAGTTTGTCCACCAAGCTCCTTTCCTTACCTTGTTTAAAAGCAGACTGAAAATCCACCTTACTCCTCTGCCCTCCACCACCACATCCAATATTACTCCCTCTCATTTCTCTCTTCCCCATGCATCACTACCTCACTCCTCTACCACTACCATGTCCAATAATTCTCTCTCCCTCCCTATGCCCAACAATTCTCCTTTTTCTTCATCTCCCCATGTGCACAATCTCTTTTTCCTCTCTGACTCAATTCTCCCTTTCTATTCCCTCCCTCACTCTCTCCATTCTTCCATCCTATGGTTCCCCTCCCTCCTTCCCTTCATTCTGTGTCTCAAGTTCTTGCCCCCTCCCTCCTTCCTTCCATCATTTTTCCAAAATTTGTGATCCCTCCCTCTTGGGACCCAACATGACCTTCTCCCTCCTTCCCTCCCTCCAGCGGGTGTTTAACTTCTGGCTGGCTCCCTTGATGCAGTTGTTATTCTGGTCAAAACCGTGGGCGGTGGCTCCTCACAGCGATCCACGGCTGTGTTGGAAGCTTTCTCTCTGACACATTTTCCTTATTTGTCCTGGTGGACTCATCTAATGTACCTGGGGCAGTGGAAGATTAAATGACTTGCCCAGGGTCACAGGGCATTCAGCGCAGCTCCCTGTGCTAAAAACTGCTATTGTGGTTTAGTAAAAAGGGAGGGGGGTATATTTGTCTATTTTTGTATGGTTGTTACTGAAGTGACAGTGCATAGAGTCATCTGCTTTGACCTCTTTGAAAAAACCCCGGAATAGGAATGATTATTAACATTTTTTCTGCGTACAGTGTGCTTTGTGGGTTTTTTTTAATTTTATTGTTGGTAGATCATTTTGACTTGGTCATTTTAAAAGTAGCTCGCAAGCCCAAAAAGTGTGGGCACCCCTGGTCTAGAATGTCTCACCTATCTACTGGAAAAGAGCTTACCAGGGTAAGTTCATAAACTCTTTTTCACAGCCCCTCTGGCTTTATTAATCTAGGTAACAGTACAACTTTGCATGCTTTTAGCAGCAGTTGACCAAAATGATGTAAAAATAGAAATTTTCTCATCCTTTTTTTTCCTGATTATAGAATCTGCAGGGGTATGATGCCAAATCAGACATTTATAGTGTGGGAATAACTGCCTGTGAGTTAGCAAATGGCCACGTCCCATTTAAGGATATGCCTGCCACCCAGGTAAGGTTTTGCTCTTGCTCCATAGGTTTGGTTCAGTGGGAGTACTCTTTTGATGAGGGAGTTGGGATACTGAAGATAATTCTCAGAATGCATACATTATTTACTCTGTGCAGGGCCAACCCAAGGGTCTGGTTCCCTAAGCAAACCTTCTCATTATATGCTGCCTGTCTCTCTACCCCCTCCTTTTTATTTGATGCATTGCAGCTCAGGGTACGCCAGCCCCCACCACCTGAGTTGAGTATCTTTCCCTACATATCCTCTGTTCTTCAGCATCTCTCTTGTTCCCTTCCTCCACTCTGCCCACCCTGTGAGGTGTTCATGCCTAGTCTTCCCTTCCTTCCTCTAGGACTGCAGTAGCAGCTATAGAAAATGCTAGGACAAGCAGGCAGCATATTTTCACATGTGAGTGACGTCATCCATGAAGCCCAGTACAGACAATGTCAGAAGTGCTTTGCCACTTTAAATTTTTAAAAACTTCACAATTGCCCGCACCGCACATGCGCAAATGCCTTCTCACCCAACATTGGCTCAGTTTTTCATTTTTTACGGAGCAAAGAAGTGCTGTGTTTTTGGACTCCATCCAAAATCACGTTGCCTTCCCGTCAATGTTTCTTTCTTTGTTACAGTGTTCTTCGGTTTGTTTTTTTCTTTTTTGTACCTCTGTTGGGCCTTTCAGCCCTCTTTTTTCCACCTCACCATTTTTTTGTCCTTGGTATCACTATTGAGTCTTTTGACTTCGCTGCCGAGATTTTTTTGTCCATGTCTAAACCTTCGAGCAGTTTCAAAAAGTGATGTCAGTGCCTGTGCCCTATTTCCATCACTGACCCACACAGTTGGTGTTTACAGTGTTTGGGGCCTGAGCATCGAGTAGCCACTTGTACTCGTTCTACACTACAGAAACGCTTGTTAAAGACTTGACTTATCCAGATGGAAAAGCTGTTCGGCTCGGCCATGAACTCCAGTGATAAATCTGAGCCATCGACATTGGATGCTGTTCCTCCATTGGGCAAGCTTGCTAAGAAGCCATCCTCTTCCCAACATGTGGCGCAGGCCTCTACAGCATTGAGTCCCTCGATGCAGGCCAAGAGTCGATACCATCAATCTCCTTTAGTGCAGGCACTGTCTCCTATGGGGCGTGCATCTTTGTCTAAGTCTCCCACCCTGCAGCACCAATGGTATCGGCTGTTGAGTCAAGGGTACCGGTGCAAGTCTTCAGAGAACAACTGAAGGAGTTCTTTCAGAGGGAGCTCGGTGACCTATTTAAGTTGCATTTGGCACAAGTGCTTACATAGACTCCCTCGGTATTGACCTAGCCTGAGCTTAGCACATTGAGGCCACATGGTACCGGTACGAGGTCTGCATCAAAGCATCAACATTCTACATCGCAGCATATGGTACCATTCTATATCAACATCATATAGTACCACTTCCCATTCTTCTTGATCCACGAGATCATCGCACTGTACTGACTCTCCACATTGTATCAACATCGCTCGTCAATGTCCTCGGATTGGTACCGATGTCGAAGAAGCTCTTCTTGATGCTCTCACACTCATTGGACTCCTCAACCTAGAAAATCTTCGTCCTACAGAGAATATCTGGTACAAGATGATGATTCTAATCTGTCTCAACACAATACTGATACCGAGTATGAGCCTGCATTATCTGCTCCAGAATCCTATGGCATCCCTTCAGATCCATCTCTTCCTCCTCCCAGACAAAGATCTCCTCCAGAGGAACTTTCATTTACCAAGTATATCAGGCAGATGGGGAAAGCTCTGCCTATCAAACTGGAGTCAGATACTGAGCCCAGAGCAGAGCTCCTTGATGTCTTAGATCAGGGGTGTCCAACCTGTGTCCCAAGGGCCGCATGCGGCCCTGTGAAGTATTTTGTGCAGCCCCGGTCGAGGGTGATGCAGTGTTTTTCTCTGCTGCCCCTGGGTGTTTACCGTCTTGCAGCTCCCTCCTCTGTTTTGCTGCAGCGTTTGCACATTTGTGCGGTCCCAGAAAATTTTTTTTTCGGACAAAAGGTTGGACACCCCTGCCTTAGATTATGATGAGCCACCTAAAGAGCTTCTTAAGTTGCCTCTGTACAATCTTCTCAAGGATGTACTCTTTAAGAACCGAGAGATCCCTCTCTCTGTAACTATAGCTCTTAGAAAGATTGACTCTCTTTCTCAAATACAATCTTGTCCTGAATTTGATAAACCGCAATTATCACATCAATCGTTGCTCCTTGAATCAAATGTTAAAAATCCTTCAGCTTCAGGTTCTGTGCTACTGCACCACCAGGATATGAGGGGTCGTTGTCTTTACCAGAACTCTATGTTTGCTAACCGAGTTCTCAATTACAACTTCTACATGTCTTTTTACTTTAAACAGCTCATAAAGAAGTTGGTTAATTTTGAGCAGTATATTCCACAGTCTACTTCAAATGCAAAAATTTATGGCAAGAACAACACTCAACACATTTGAGATAACATCCAAAGTATCAGCAATGTCTATTGCTATGAGATGTTTTGCATGGCTGCAACTCTCAGGCAAGGATATTAATCTTCAAGACAGGTTAGTCAATGTTCCTTGCCTCCTTGAAGAGCGACAATGTGGAAGATGCTACTTAAAGACTTACTCGGCATGAACAGTTAGAATACTTTAACAGGATCTAAGACTAAGGCTCAACCATCTAAGCCTTCTCAAAGATCTACTTCTTTTTCCTGTAAGAGGCGTTTTCCAACAACATTCTCTTCTAAGCCTCTGCCACAGAAGAGGCAGAAACAACAGAAGCCATAGAAGCTCCAGTCAGAAGCCATCCCAGTCTTTTTGATTTGATTTTAGAGAACATAGCCAAAATTCCTCTTTTTCAGCCTCTTCCCCAACCCATTGGAGGTCAACTTCTGTTGTATCATTGGTGCTGGACTCTCACCATCACGGACACCTGGGTCCTCAAGGTCATCAAGGAAGGTTACTCTCTCCATTTTATCACCATTCCTCCAGCTCATCGTCTTGAAGCAGATGCATTTCTTCTGGATTGATCAAACAAGTTCCTCTATGCATTTCCACCAATCCCTCTCATTCTAAAGACCTTAGTCAAGGACAAGTCAGCTTTCATGATCCTGATAGCTCCTTGGTGGCCCAGACAACCTTAGTTCTCCCTTCTACTTCAGCTGAGTGCCAAGGATCCAGTTCCTTTACAGATATTTCCTTCTCTGCTCACTCAGAGTCAAGGATCTCTTTTACATTCCAATCTGCAGTCTCTGCACCTGACAGTTTGGTACCTCTTAGTCTGACTTCAGCAGATTCTAATCTTTCTGACTCAGTCAAGTCCATTATAGCTGTTTCCAGAAAGTATTCTACTCAGCGATGCTATCAACATAAGTGTACATGCTTCAATTCCTGGTGTAATCTCCATTACCTGGATGCTTTCTCCTTTTTTCTTCCTTCAGTGTTGAACTGTCTTCTCCATTTATCCAATTGTGAACTTAAGACTACTTCGGTCAGAATTCACCTCATTGCTATTAGTGCTTTCCATTCTCATAAAAACATAGAAACATAGAAAGTGACGGCAGATAAGGGCCAAGGCCCATCAAGTCTGCCCACACCAATGACCCTCCCCTACCTCCCTTTGCGAAGAGAACCCACCATTCGATCCCATTTAGCTTTAAAATCAGGCACACTGCTGTCCTCAATCACCTGTATCGGAAGACCATTCCATCGATCCACCACCCTCTCGGTGAAGAAGTATTTCCTAGTGTCGCCATGCAATGTCCCTCCCCTGATTTTCCATGGATGCCCTCGTGTTGACGTGGGTTCCTTGAAGAAGAAGATATCCTCCCCCACCTCGATATGGCGCGTGAGGTATTTGAATGCTTCGATCATGTCCCACCTCTCCCTGCGTTCCTCCAGGGAGTAGAGCTGCAATTTATTCAGCCGTTCCTCATACGGGAGATCCCTGAGCCCTGTGACCATCCGTGTGGCCATTCGCTGGACCGATTCAAGTCTCAGCACATCTTTGCGGTAATGTGGTCTCCAGAATTGTACACAGTATTCCAGGTGGGGTCTCACCATGGACCTATACAATGGCATTATGACTTCGGGCTTACGGCTAACGAAACTCCTGCTTATGCAACCTATGATTTGTCTGGCTTTAGATGAAGCTTTCTCCACCTGAGTAGCAGTCTTCATGTCCTCACTGATGATTACCCCTAAGTCTCGTTCTGCTACAATTCTCTCTAGGATCTCACCATTAAGAGTGTAAGTCTTACATGGATTTTTGTTGCCAAGGTGCATGACCTTGCATTTTTTGGCATTGAAGTTTAGTTGCCAGGTCCTGGACCAATTCTCCAGTAGGAGGAGGTCGTGTGCCATACTATCGGTCTTGGATTTGTTGTCAGGTCCTGTTATGTTCTTGTCCACTATATTGCATAATTTGGCGTCATCAGCGAATAACGTTAATTTACCCTGAAGCCCCTCAGCCAAGTCCCTTATGAAGATGTTGAATAAGATTGGGCCCAAGACCGAGCCCTGCGGTACTCCACTTATCACCTCTGTCGTTTCGGAGGGGGAGCCATTCACCACCACCCTCTGAAGTCTACCTCCTAGCCAGTCCCCCACCCATGTAGTCAAGGTATCACCCAAACCTATAGAACTCATCTTGCTCAACAACCTGCAGTGTGGTACGCTATCGAATGCTTTGCTGAAATCTAAGTACACGACATCCAGGGACTCCCCAATATCCAGCTTCCTTGTCACCCAGTCAAAGAAGCTGATTAGGTTGGATTGACAAGACCTCCCCTTTGTGAACCCATGTTGACGGGGATCTCGCAGATTCCCCTCGTTCAGGACCGTATCCAATTGGTGTTTGATTAGAGTTTCCATTAGTTTGCTCACTATTGATGTGAGACTCACTGGTCTATAGTTTGTAGCTTCCGTCCTGCTTCCTTTTTTGTGAAGTGGAATGACATTAGCCGTTTTCCAGTCTAGCGGGACTTTTCCTTTGCTAAGGGAGAGATTGAAGAGTGTTGATAGTGGTTTTGCCAAGGTGTCTCTTAACTCCCTGAGTACTCTGGGGTGTATGTTGTCTGGCCCCATAGCTTTGTGAACCTTGAGTTTGGATAGTTCACTGTAGACACTACTGGGCGTAAACTCGAAGCTGCAAAATGGGTCTATCGAGCTATCCCCTGTTGGTAGCTGAGGGCCGGATTCCTGCGCCTCATGGGTGAAGACTGAGCAAAAGTATTCATTTAACAATTTAGCCTTCTCGGAGTCTGATTCTACATAGTTCCCGTCCGGTTTCCTAAGGCGTTACTATCCCTCCTGTGTTCCTGTTTCTATCACTAATATACCTAAAGAATGCTTTATCGCCCTTTTTGATGTTCTTTGCTAGATTCTCCTCCATCTGCAATTTGGCCTCTCTGACTGCCGTTTTGACGGCTCTTGACTTGGCCAGATAGTCTTCCCTGGAGCCCTGCTTCCCTGAATGTTTGAAGGAGATGAATGCTCTTTTCTTCTCTTTTATGAGATTGGAGACCTCCGTAGAGAACCACTGCGGCTTGTTTTTTCTTTGCCGTTTACTTACAGATTTAATAAATCGGTTTGTTGCTTCGTGTATGGTAGCTTTCAGTGTTGACCACAATTCCTCTACATTATCAGTCTCTGCTTGGTTTTGCAGCAACTGATGGATGAATTCCCCCATGTTCTCGAAGTTGGTGTCCTTGAAGCTGAGGACCTTGGTTAATGTGTTGGATTTCTCCTGTCAACAATAAACCTCTGGCCACTCATCCACTTGTTTCCCGGTTTATGAAAGGAGTTTTCAACTCCAAACCTTCACTCAAGCCGCCTCCAGTTGTCTGGGATCTTAATGTAGTCTTAGCCAGTCTGATGAAGCTGCCATTTGAACCACAGGCAACTACTCATCTTAAGTTTCTCACTTGGAAAGTGGTCTTCTTGATCTCTATCACTTCCGTTTGTCAAGTAAATGAACTTCAGGCACTGGTTTGCGAAGCATCTTTCATAGTATTTTATGATGACAAGGTGGTTCTCTGGACCCATCCTAAATTCTTTTCAAATGTAGTCATGGAATTTCACCTGAATCAATCCATTGTGCTTCTAGGTTTTCCCAAAGTCTCATTCTCATCCTGGAGAAATAGCTCTACACACTTTGGACTGTAAGCATGCCTTGATTTACTATATACAAAGGACTAAGCCACACAGGTCTAAGCTTCAACTGTTCATCTCATTTGATCTTAATAGATTGGGCCTCCCTGTCACCAAACAAACTATTTCCACATGGTTAGTGACCTGTATTTCCTTCTGCTATGCTCAGAAGGAAATGCAGGCCGCTCGAGGGATGTTTTAAAGCACACAAGATCTGAGATATGGCAGCATCAGTGGCCTTTTTGCGTTCCACTCCTATTGGAGATATTTGCAAAGCAGCTTATTTGGTCCTTAATTCACACATTTACATCTCGCTACTGTCTAGAATCCTATTCCAGACAAGATGGTCGTTTCAGCCAAACAGTATTATAGAACTTATTTTCTTCTTAATGGTCAACTCTCCCTGCATCCCATTACAGTAAGCTAGGGAGTCCCACATGTGAGAATAAACTGCCTGCTTGTCCTAGGATAAAGCACAGTTACTTACTGTAATAGGTGTTATCCGGAGACAGCAGGCAGCTATTCTCACAATCCACCCACCTCCCCTGGTTGGCTTCTTAGCTTCCTTACAGAACTGAGGTACTGCGAGCCGACGGGTGGGATGGCACTTGCGCATGCGTGGTACAGACAGTCACAAAGTTTCTAAAAACTTAAAGTGGCAATGCACTTTTGACACTGTCTGTTCTGGGCTCCATGGATGACGTCATCCACCTGTGAGAATATCTGCCTGCTCTCCCCTGATAAAACCTATTACGGTAAGTAACTGTGCTTTGTGACCAGCATGAGGCCTTCAGCATGTTCAGATGCTCATGGCCTTGTGCTGGCCACCATACATTTTCTCTAGTTGCTGACTACATGTTGCTGCTCAGAGGAAGGAAGGTAGAGCCTGAACACATCAGAGAAAAGAAAGAGAGAGAACCTGAAGACCAGGCTAGTGCTGACTGTGGCTTCTCTCTGGCAGGTATCTTTGGTACTAATAAAATTTTCTTCTTTTTTGAATGGTGACAGACAACCTCTTTGAAATTATTCTTAATTCCAACTTGACGACTACTTTTTAAATTTTTTGTTCCACCTGTACTTTAGATGTTGTTGGAGAAGCTGAATGGAACTGTTCCCTGCCTGCTAGACACCACCACCATCCCTGCAGAGGAGCTGACCATGAAAACTTCTTGTTCTGTCCCCGATTCTGGAATAGTCGAGAGTTCCATTGCCAGCAATGTACGGACAGCCAACGGAGAACAGCACCCCTACAACCGCACCTTCTCACCCCATTTCCATAGTTTCACAGAGCAGTGTCTACAAAAGAACCCAGCCCTGAGGTATCACAATACTGGACAGGGATAGATATTAAATCACACTTTTGATGTACCAGCGATGGAGACTGGGAGATAAGGGCACCTGAGTTACATTGTCTCTTGATGACATTCCAAGGGTTTGTCCTTCCATAAATTGTCTTTCAGTTATGATAGTAACACAGATAGGTGGAAACCCTTTAAACTTCAGACAGATGCAACTGACACTTGGGCTGGTGTAAGCTTTCTGCCCGGTAAATATAAGAATGGAGAAGTGCTTTGTCTTTCTCCTTTTATTATGGCTGAGGTGGAGTCTTTCAGTGACTTTACTTGCTGAGTGGGTTACTAGTCTCCTTGTTTTTGATCCAAGAGTACCTCATTGACCATTAGTGTCTTCCATTTGCCAAAGGGAAAAAGCTGAATTTGATTGTAGGGCTGTTTTTTAATCGCACTTTGCACTGAGAATATAGAGGGGAATAGTGTGGCACAATGGTTAAAGCTGCAACCTCAGCACGCTGCTCCTTGTGACCCTGGCCAACCACTTAATCCCCCCATTGCCCCAGGTACATTAGATAGATTGTGAGCCCACAGGGACAGAAAGGGAAACTTGCTTGAGTACCTGAATAACTCTTGTAAACTGTTCTGAGTTCTCCTGGGAGAACAGTATAGAAAAATGAATGAATGAATAAAATGCAAATAAGATACAGGACATGCATACACAGAATACACCTGCATTAGTGGCAGCAGAGGTATCCTGTTTCAGGCTTCAGCTGCAGGTCATGACTGATGTTCTTTCAATTTTTCTTTACAGGCCAAGTGCTGCTGCCTTACTCAGTCATTCCTTTTTCAAACAGGTAAAAGAATTCAGTTACTGTTTTTCCAATAAAGGGCATGTCTCGGCTCATGAGTGATAAGAACATAAGAGCTGCCTCTGCTGGGTCAGAGCAGAGGTCCATCGTGCCCAGCAGTCCACACCCGCGGCGGCCTATCAGGTCCACGACCTGTTAAGTGGTCCCTGCCTTTTCCTATAACCTATCTCTAAATCTATCTGTACCCCTCAATCCCCTTATCCTTCAGGAATTTATCTAAACCTTCCTTGAACCCCCATAGCGTGCCCTGCCCTGCCCTATCACAATCTGGTTCTTGAGGGTAGACAATTGGCATTAAAAATTTACTTCAGATTTAGGTCTCCTTTTATCAAGCCCTTTTCATCACATGTTAACCCCTGCGCTGGCCAAAAACTACCACCTGCTCAAGAGGAGGCGGTAGCGGCTAGCGCGGCCGGCTGTTTAGCGCACGCTAAACCACTAACGCAGCTTGATAAAAGGAGCCCTTAATGTTAGATACATGAAACTTTCCAGGGTTAGAGGAATTGAGCTCCTGCAATCTGACTCCAAGCAGAACAATTCAAGAACTACCTTGCAGGTCTCAAGTGGGTAGGATTGTCAGCTACTATCAGATTCGTCAGAATCCTTTCCTTGTTGCATGCAGAGACTTGTCTTGTTTTTCTTAGGAAATTCATTTGGAAAATCAGAATTCCAGTGCAATAGGTGAGAGATTCTAGACAGATGCAGAAGGAATCCATTCTGGATTTTTTTTCTCTGTGCCTCTGCTATACTTCACTGTGCTCTTTAGCTCCACCTACAGTTTTTCCTTTTGCAGGGGTGTGTTCTGCTCTCTCCATTTTATTATTTTTTTCAGTGTTTTTTCATCCCTTTTGGGGGTTTTCTTGTGCTTCGAGTGATTCTTCAGCTCTGTCTGCATTGAAATCACACAGACTTTGGTCTGTAACTGGCAGGTCAATGACGACAGATAAAAGACCTGAATGGTCTATCCAGTCTGTCCAACCATACGTGCTCCATTAATTTAAATGGTCCTTTTTCTTAGATATTTCTGGGCCAGAATCCCAGAGCCCTGCCTGGTAGTATGCTTAGGTTCTATCTACTGGAGTCTCCATCAAAGCTCACTCCAGCCCATCTTAACCATCCCAGCCATCGAAACCCTCCCCAGCCCGTCCTCAATTGAATGGCCATATATGGGACACAGACCGTGCAAATCTGCCCAGTATTGGCCTTATTTCCTTCAATATATACCCATTATTTTCTGATTAGAGATCCTTTGTGTTCATCCCATGCTTGTTTGAACTCTGTTACCGTTTTCCTCTCCACCACTTCCCTCGGGAGCGCATTCCATACATCCACTATCCTCTCCATAAAGAAGAATTTCCTAGCATTACTCTTGAATCTACCACCCCTCAACCTCAAATTATGCCCTCTGGTTTTACCATTTTCAAGTTTTATTAAAGTTTGATAAACCGCCCATAAAATTTCTGAGCAGTGTACTATAAAAAATTGTGAGTTTGGGTGACAAACAAAAAAACCAAATCAACGCACATAAACGAAGGGTAATGGGAAAGAT
This sequence comes from Geotrypetes seraphini, assembly GCF_902459505.1. NCBI lineage: Eukaryota > Metazoa > Chordata > Amphibia > Gymnophiona > Dermophiidae > Geotrypetes > Geotrypetes seraphini. The sequence goes on along the minus strand of NC_047096.1, from coordinate 82,244,114 downwards.
ATACAAGTCATATAGTAAAGGAAGCCACTTAAGAATTGTACAATAGGGGGTGAGTCCTGTCAGTGAGCAAAGATTGAAGCAGAGGATTATAGGTTGTAAGCATCTTTAAAAAGAAATGTTTTTAATTTGCCTTTGAAACGTTCTAAGACTGATTTTTCCCATAGTTCCAGAGCCATTGCATTCCAAAGTGTAGGAGCTGTAACAGAAAAAAATTGCTGTTCTTGTTAAGCTATGTAGTCAAATTGAAGGAACAGTTAAAAGGTGTTGAGAGTGTGGTCTGACAGTTCTCGACAGAATATAAGGGACGAGAATACTGTTCAGGAATTCTGGGAGATTAGTGTAACGAGTTTTGAACATAAGGCGTAAGGTTTTGTATGTTATTCTGTGGGTTATAGGTCTAGGCTAATAGGCCGAGAAAAGATTTTGTTCTAAGTTAATACCTTTCAAGTATTTGAACGTCTGAATCATATCTCCCCTGTCCTTCCTTTCCTCTAGGGTATACATATTTAGGGCTTCCAGGCTCTCCTCAAATACAAGCGGACTTATAAAAGATAAAAAATTTAAAAATCCTTAAAAAGACATTTACACTTGAAAGGCATCTTTGAAAAGGAATGTCTTAAGAAAAGATTTAAATTTCTCAAGATTGATTATCTCTCTTAGAACATTTGGTGCCGAATTCCAGAGGGTTGGGGAACTACTGAAAAGATAGTGTTCTTCTAGTGTTAATATGGTTCAAGGTTGGGATTGCTAATAAATTTTGCTCCAAGGAATGAAGAAAACGTGATGTAGCATACAGTATCAAAAATTTATTAATGAATTCTGGCTGTCCAGTGTTAATTGTTTTAAAAGTCAGTAATAGAGTTTTATAGATGATACGGTGATGGATGGGAAGCCAATGGGCTTTTATCAGAGGAGTTACATGGTCAAATTTTTTGGCCTTATAGATGACTTTTACTGCTGTGTTCTGGATTATTTGTAGACATTTTAACTATTTTTTTGTAATACCATGGTATAAGGCATTGCCATAATCCAGACAAGAAATAACTAATGAATGGATTAAAGAATTTAAAACCGATATATCAAGAAATTTAGTTAGAGAGCGTATCATTTGTAAACGATAAAAACATTTTCTTATAGCTGTACTTATATTATCATGGAAAGTGAGAGATTCATCCAAAGTGATACCCAGAAGCTTGATACTACGTACTGTGTGTATTGGAATAGATTTGATTTTAAGAGAGAGGAGAATTATCTTTCTTGAAAGGAAAGACCATTGTTTTGGTTTTTGTGACATTAAATGATAATTTGTTCGAGTTTAACCAGTCATGAATCTTATCGAGCTTTTTGTTGATGGAAAGAATATCGTTTGGATCATCTAAGTTGAGGGGATGTATTAATTGGATATCATCTGCATGTGCGAAGACGGTAAAACCAATTGATTGTCCTAGCGTGATTAATGGAGCCAGGAAAATATTAAAAAGAAGTGGGGAGAGTATGGATCCTTGTGGTATACTGAAGTTGTTTGTGAATGTGTAAGATTTGAAGCCGTTGAATGATACTTTTGAGGTGCATTCCTTGAAATCTGAAATAAACCAATTAAGGATTTGGCCAGTAATCCCTATTTCCGCTAGTCATAAGAACATAAGAACATAAGCATTGCCTCCGCTGGGTCAGACCCGAGGTCCATCGCGCCCAGCAGTCCGCTCACGCGGCGGCCCAACAGGTCCAGGACCTGCATAGTACTCTTCTATCTATACTCTTCTATCTATACCCTTCTATCCCCTTTTCTAGTAGGAAATTGTCCAATCCTTTCTTAAACCCCAATACCGTACTCTGCCCTATTACGTCCTCTGGAAGCGCATTCCAGGTGTCTACCACATGTTGAGTAAAGAAGAACTTTCTAGCATTTGTTTTGAATCTGTCCCCTTTCAACTTCTCTGAATGCCCTCTTGTTCTTTTATTTTTCGAAAGTTTGAAGAATCTGTCCCTCTCTACTCTCTCTATGCCCTTCAAGATCTTGTAAGTCTCTATCATATCCCCTCTAAGTCTTCTCTTCTCCAGGGAAAAGAGTCCCAGTTTCTCCAATCTTTCAGCGTATGAAAGATTTTCCATCCCTTTTATCAGACGTGTCGCCCTCCTCTGAACCCTCTCTAATAATGCCATGTCTTTCTTAAGGTACGGCGACTAATATTGGACGCAGTACTCCAGATGTGGGCGCACCATCGCCCGATACAACGGCAGAATAACTTGTTTCGTTCTGGTAGTAATACCCTTCTTGATTATACCTAGCATTCTATTCGCTCTCTTAGCGGCCGCTGCGCACTGTGCCGTTGGCTTCATTGTCATGTCTACCATTACCCCCAAGTCCCTTTCTTGGGTACTCTCTTTCACTAACATCCCTCCCATCGTATAGTTGTACCTCGGATTTCTAGTTCCCACATGTAATACTTTACATTTCTCAACATTGAACTTCATCTGCCATCTCGTCGCCCATTCTCCTAGTTTGTTCAAATCTCTTTGCAATTCTTCGCAGTCCTCTTTAGTCCGAGCTCGACTAAATAGTTTGGTGTCGTCTGCAAATTTTATTATCTCACACTTCGTCCCTGATTCTAGATCATTTATGAATATATTAAATAGCAGCGGCTCGAGCACCGAGTCCTGCGGGACCCCACTCGTTACCCTCCTCCAGTCCGAGTAGTGGCCCTTCACTCCTACCCTCTGTGTCCTACCCGCCAACCAATTTCTGATCCATCTATGTACGTCTCCTTCCACCCCATGGTTCTTCAGTTTCCGGAGTAGGCGTTCATGGGGCACCTTGTCAAAGGCTTTTTGGAAATCTAGATATATGATGTCTATGGGGTCTCCTTTGTCCATCTGTTTGTTAATTCCTTCGAAGAAGTGCAATAAGTTCGTTAGGCACGATCTCCCCTTGCAGAAACCATGTTGGCTGGTTATCAGAAGTTCGTTTCTTTCAAAATGTTCATCGATGTTTTCTTTTATCAGTGCTTCCGCCATTTTCCCCGGAACAGAGGTCAGACTCACCGGTCTGTAGTTTCCCGGGTCTCCTCTTGATCCCTTTTTAAAGATAGGTGTAACGTTGGCTATCTTCCACTCCTCCGGGATCACGCCCGTTTTCAGGGATAGATTATAAATTTGCTGCAGTAGTTCCACTATTTCCTCCTTTAGTTCCTTCAGAACCCTTGGATGGATTCCATCTGGACCCGGGGATTTGTCAGTTTTTAATTTTTCAATCTGCCTGCGTACATCTTCAAGGCTCACTTCCATGGATGTTAATTTTTCTGCTTGATCTCCATTGAAGAATTTATCGGGTTCCAGTTTGTTGGATGTGTCTTCATTTGTAAATACGGACGAAAAGAACACGTTAAGTCTTTCTGCTACTTCTTTCTCCTCCTTCACCACACCCTTCCTGTCTCTGTCGTCCAGCGGCCCCACCTCCTCCCTAGCCGGCTGCTTCCCTTTAACATATCTAAAGAACGATTTGAAATTCCGTGCTTCCCTGGCTAGCCTCTCTTCATACTCTCTTTTGGCTTTTCGAACCACACGGTGACATTCCTTTTGATACTTCCTGTGCTCTTTCCAGTTCTCCTCAGTTTTGTCCTTTTTCCATTTCTTGAATGAATTTTTCTTGCTTCCTTCACTATTTTAGTTATCCACGCCGGGTCTTTTGTTCGACTCTTTTTGCACCCCTTTCTGAATCTGGGGATATACAGATTTTGCGCCTCGCTCACCATGTCCCTGAAAAAAGACCAGGCATTTTCTACCGTTTTCCAGTTCCTGGAAGTGTTCCTAAGTTTCTTCCTTACCGTTTCCCTCATTGCTTCGTAGTTTCCTTTTCTGAAGTTAAAGGTTGTCGCTATGGTTCTCTTTCCTTTCGGTATTCCAACCTCAACCTTGAACTTGATCATATTGTGATCGCTGTTTCCCAACGGTCCCACTACTTCTATTTCCTTTGCAGGTCCTCTTAACCCATTTAGGATTAAATCCAGAGTGGCATTTCCTCTCGTAGGTTCTCTAACAAGCTGCTCCATGAAGCAATCTTGTGTAGCCTCCAGAAATTCTGTCTCCCTAGTGCATCTTGAGCTTCCAAGACTCCAGTCTATCCCGGGGTAGTTGAAGTCTCCCATAATAACCGTGTTACTGCTTTTACATTCTCGCTTCATCTCGGCTTCCATTTCTTCATCTATATCTCCAGTTTGCCCGGGTGGACGATAAAATAGGCCCAGTTTTATTTCAGGCCCTTTCCTTCCCGGTATTTTAACCCATAGCGATTCCAGCTTGTCGGTCGTCTCTGCTGTGTCCATTCTTGTCGATTGTATGCTTTCTTTTATGTATAGGGCTATTCCACCACCCTTCTGGCCTGATCTGTCCCTGCGATAGAGCTTGTACCCCGGCAGTGCTGTATCCCATTTGTTTTCTTCATTCCACCATGTTTCAGCGACTCCAATGATGTCTATGTCCTCTGCATTGGCCATGACTTCTAATTCCCCCATTTTATTCCTTAGGCTCCTTGCATTAGTATATACGCAATTTAGATCCTGGTATTTCTTTATCTTCATTTCCTTTCCTTGTGCTTCGGTCCTTGGTTTCTTTTCTTTTGTTACAATCTTCCTAACCTCCTCTTCTGGGTTAGTTGACTCCTGTAATTTGTCCCTTGTTTCTTCCCAGTCTTTTTTCCCCTCAGTATCTTCATGGGATACTTTCTTCCGAATCATCGACACTTGGTCAACTGTCGGCTTTCCCCTTCTTCTTAGTTTAAAGTCTGTTCTATTCCTCTTCTGACGTTATTTGCTAGAAGTCTAGTTCCCGCCGCGCTCAGGTGCAGTCCATCTCTCCTGTAGAGCTTGCTCTTGCCCCAGAACATTGTCCAGTTTCTCACGAAGTAGAAACCTTCTTCTTCACACCATTTCCTCATCCACGCATTTATTGATTGTAGTTCCTCCTGCTTCTTGACATCCGCCCTCGGTACCGGTAGGATCTCTGAGAACGCTATCTTCTTGGTCCTCATCTTCAGCTTCGTTCCCAGGATCTTGAACTGTTCTATCAGCGTGCTTCTCCTGTAGTCTCTCCTACTGACATCATTCGTCTTGATGTGGATCACTACTGCGGTCTCTTCTGTCTCCGCTCCTTCCAGGATCTTCCCAATTTTGTCTACGATGTCCTTTGTTCTCGCTCCCGAGAGGCAGGTCACCTAAGTCGATGAATTAGCAAAGGATGATTGATTGTATCAAAAGCAGAATATAAGTCAAGAGAAATTAGTAAGATAGAGTTATGGTGGTCTAGGTGGTAATTATGTTATTTTAGAAGAACAATTAAAGAGAGTTTGGTAGAATGATGTTTTCTAAATCCAGTCTGATTTGGATGTAAAGCATTGGTGCTTTCCACGAAATCGGATATCTGATTGAATACGATCTTTTCAGTAACTTTTGATAAGAAGGAGATATTAGTCTCTTCCGGAAGACACTTCCACACATCTACCACCCTTTCTGTAAAAAAGTATTTTCTTATATTATTCTGGAGCCTATCACCTCATAACTTCATCCTATGCCCTGTATAAGACTCTGGTGATACCTCATTTAGAATATTGTGTACAATTCTGGAGGCCGCACCTTCAAAAAGGAATAAAAAGGATGGAGTTGGTCCAGAAAGAAGACTACTAAAATGGTGCGTGGTCTTCATCATGAGGCATATGGGGACAGACTGGATCTGTATACTTTGAAGTAAATGCAGGAGAAGGGAGATGATAGAGATGTTTAAATACGTACGTGATGTAAATGCACATGAGTCGAGTCTCTTTCATTTGAAAAGAAGCTCTGGAATGAGAGAGCATAGGATGAAGTTAAGAGCTGATAAGCTCAGGAGTAATCTAAGGAAATGCTTTTTTACAGAAAGGGTGATAGGTGCATGGAACAGTCTTCCGGTAGAGATGGTGGAGACTGTGAGAGGAAGAGATAATGGTTACTGTGGATGGGCAGAATGGATGGGCCATTGGCCTTTATCTGCCATCATATTTCTATGTCTCTATCATATGTCTCTATCATATGTCTCTATCTATGTCTCTATCATATCGGCCCTTATCTGCCGTCTATTTCTATGTTTCTATGTTTCTATGTTTATCTCCCCTCTCTTGCTTTTCCTCCGAAGTATACAGATTGAGATCTTTAAGTCTGTCCCCATATGTCTTATGATGAAGACCATATATCATTTTAGTAGCCTTCCTATGGACCGACTTCATCCTTTTTATATCTTTTTGAAGGTGCGGCCTCCAGAATTGTACTTGCAAAAGGAAGCATAGAGCTGAAAAGCTAGTGGAACACATTAGTTTGATAAAATACTGCCTATAACTTGTTGACCCTTATTTCAACTTCCTTAGCAACAGCAGCAGATGAATCCAGAGACCAATGGGATAGCACACATCTACCAGCAGGCGGAGGTAGAGAAACTGATTAACAACCCTCCGGGAGGCAGGCATACATATGTGGTCGATGCCAGGAACTGGATAGCCTGAAACAGGAGGTCGGGAGACTGCAGGTTAGAGTCCAGGAGCTGGAGGGACTCTGCACCATGGAGGAGCAATGCTGGGAAACTAAAGACACCACTAGAGAGAGCCACATCGCGGAACAAGTTAGGGAGCTCAAGAAATTCATTGAGGAGGCCTGCAGGATGGTGGAGGCACAAGAACACCAACACACCAGGAGAGAACCGACAGTTGGACGACAGGAACCACCAGACACCATGGGAATAGGACCTTGCGGAGGACCTGGGCAGACAGAGGAGGAGGAGACCCAACAGAGCCAGGAGAAAGGACTAGCGGACTGCGCAGATGACACAGACCTGAGACCTTGCGGAGGACCTGGGCAGACAGAGGAGGAGGAGACCCAACAGAGCCAGGAGAAAGGACTAGCGGACTGCACAGATGACACAGACCTGAGACCAGGGGCGGAGACACAGCAGAACCCAGAGGACGGACAAATGGACTGCACATATGACACAGATCTGAGACCAGAGAGACAGTTGAAGAAGGGGAGATCGGCTATCGTGGTTGGAGACTCAATCCTGAGAGGAGTAGACAGTCACATAGCCGGAGGGAGAGAGGACCGACTGGTAACATGTCTCCCGGGGGCAAGAACAAAAGACATCATCAACAATATCGAGAGGATTCTGGAGGGAGCTGAGACGGAGGAGACAGCAGTAGTGATCCACATCGGAACCAATGACATCAGCAGGAGAAACTTCAACAGGTCTACACTAACTGACCAGTTCAGGATCCTGGGGAGGAAACTGAGACTGAGGGCAAGGAAGATAGCCTTCTCAGAGATCCTGCCAGTACCGAGAGCGGACACAAGGAGACAGAGCGAACTACAAGCAATTAACGTTTGGCTGAGGAGATGGTGCGATGAGGAGGGTTTCCACTTTGTTAGGAACTGGACTACTTTCTTGGGGAAGAACAAGCTCTACAGAAGAGATGGACTGCACCTTAGCACAGCTGGGACGAGGATGCTGGCATGCAACGTCCAGAACGTCATAGACTTGGCTTTAAACTGAGGAGAAGGGGAAAGCCGATAGTCGATTTGACCTCGACACATCGGACATCAATACCTGACAAGGATACTGATCTGGGACATTGTAAAGGAGGGCTCGGGACTGAGTGTGTATTTTTTGAAAAAGGACCTAAGGACGCATTGCAGGGACTGAGGGCACAAATGGAACTGGTAAGCGGCACTAACACAGAACAACAGGAGCCAGAGGGGCAAAGACTTTGTGAAAAAGAGCCCAGGACTGAGTGGGAATTACGAGAACAAGAGGTGCAGGGGAAACAGGCTGAGGACGTCACAGACACACAGCAGCAGGAGGAGGATGAAGCTTGGGGGCTGGCAAACCATGAGGAGGACTGCAGGGGTACCAAAACAAGAGGAAAACAAAAAGATAGGGCAAAAAACTGGGTCTTAAACTGCCTATACACAAATGCTAGGAGCTTGAGGGCCAAAATGGGAGAACTAGAAATCACTGCCAGCAAAAAGGACCTAGACATAATTGGAGTCACAGAAACGTGGTGGACTGAGGACAATCAATGGGATGTGGCCATACCAGGGTACAAACTATACAGGAGAGACAGGACACATAAAAAGGGTGGAGGAATAGCGCTGTACATAAAAGACTCCATACCCTCAACCAGGATGGAAACAACAGTACGGGCGGATGGCTTGGAATCACTATGGGTTAAGCTACAGGGAGGAACTGGGGCAGACATTAAATTGGGACTGTACTACCGCCCACCAGGACAACATGAAGAAATCGACCAGGACCTGGAAGCTGAACTGAGGCAGGTATGCGGAAGCAGAAATGTGGTGGTGATGGGGGACTTCAACTATCCTGGGATAGACTGGAGTATTGGGCACTCAAACTACGCAAGGGAGAACAAATTCCTAGAGGTCACGAGGGACTGTTTCATGGAGCAACTGGTCACGGAACCAACACGGGGTGATGCCACTCTTGACCTAATCTTCAACGGACTAGGGGGGCCAGCAAAGGAGGTGCAGTATTAGCACCGCTAGGTAACAGCGATCACAACACGATCCAGTGCAGGCTAGAAATTGGATCATCAAAGGGGAAAAGAACCACGACGACGGCACTCAACTTCAAAAAAGGAAATTATGATGCCATGAGGAAATTGGTGGGAAAGAAACTCAAAGGCAACATAGGGAAGATGGAATCCGTAGAAAAAGCCTGGACCTTACTCAAGGGAACTGTGCACGAAGCGCAAAACCGGTGCATCCCCAAGTTCAGGAAAGGGTGCAAAAAAAATAGAACAAAAAACCCAGTGTGGATAACAAATGCAGTGAAGAAGGCGATAAACGACAAGAAAGCATAGTTCAGAAAATGGAAAAAAGACCAAACAGAGGAGAACCAAAAAGTGCACAAAGAACACCAGAAGGAATGTCACCGAGTGGTTAGAAAAGCAAAAAGAGAATACGAAGAGAGACTGGCAGAGGAAGCAACAAACTTCAAGTTGTTTTTCAGATACGTCAAGGGGAAGCAACCGGCAAGAGAAGAAGTGGGACCATTGGATGATGGAGACAGAAAGGGAGTAGTAAAAGAAGAGAAAGAAATAGCTGACAGTTTAAATGAGTTCTTCACGTCAGTCTTCACGATGGAGAATACAACCAACATTCCGGAACCCGAGGAGATTGCAATAGGAGACCAAGATGATAAGCTGGTCAATTTAGAGGTAAGCCAAGAAGATGTACTCAGGCAGATAGACAGACTAAAGAGCGACAAATCGCCAGGTCCGGACGGCATTCACCCAAGGGTACTCAAGGAACTAAAAAACGAAATAGCGGAGCCACTTCGACAGATATACAACCTATCCTTAAAAACCGGAGAGATCCCAGAGGATTGGAAAATAGCAAATGTTACGCACATCTTCAAGAAGGGCTCAAGGGGCGACCCAGGAAACTACAGGCCGGTGAGCCTGACCTCGGTCCCGGGAAAGATGATGGAGGCACTGATTAAAGACAGCATGTGTGAACACACCGAAAAAAATGGGCAGCTAAAACCGAGTCAACATGGCTTCTGCAAGGGCAGGTCATGCCTCACAAACTTATTGTACTTCTTTGAGGGGGTGAACAGCCAGGTGAATAAAGGGGAATCTATAGAAATCATTTACCTTGACTTCCAAAAAGCCTTCGACAAGGTACCACACGAGAGACTGCTTAAGAAGATATGGAACCACGGGGTGCAAGGGGAGGTCCACCGATGGATTAAAAACTGGCTGGCAAACAGGAAGCAGAGGGATGGCGTAAAGGGCCATTACTCAGACTGGAAAGGGGTCACGAGCGGAGTTCCGCAGGGGTCGGTGCTAGGACCGCTCCTGTTCAATATCTACATAAACGACCTAGAGGTGGGAACCAAGTGTGAGGTCATTAAATTTGCAGATGACACCAAACTATACAGCAGGGCTCAAACCAGGGAAGACTGCGAAGATCTCCAAAAGGATCTAACGCAGCTGGAAAAGTGGGCCGAAAAATGGCAAATGAGCTTCAACATAGGGAAATGCAAGGTCATGCACGTGGGGAAAAAGAACCCGATGTTCACATACAAAATGGGGGGAACACCACTAGGGGTCAGCAACCTGGAGAGAGACCTGGGAGTGATGGTAGACGCAACACTGAAGGCATCGGCGCAGTGCGCCACAGCCTCAAAGAAAGCAAACAGAATGTTGGGTATCATTAAGAAGGGTATTACGACCAGGACGAAGGAAGTCATCATGCCGCTGTATCGTGCAATGGTGCGGCCGCATCTGGAGTACTGTGTCCAGTAGTGGTCGCCGTACCTCAAGAAGGACATGGTAGTACTTGAGGGAGTACAGAGAAGAGCAACTAAACTGATAAAGGGAATGGAAAATCTCCCATATACCGACAGATTGAAGCAGTTGGGACTTTTCTCCCTGGAAAAGCGGAGACTTAGAGGAGACATGATAGAAACCTTCAAGATCCTGAAGGGCATAGAAAAAGTAGACAGGGACAGATTTTTCAAATTGTGGGGCACCACAAGTACAAGGGGGCACTCGGAGAAATTGAAAGGGGACAGGTTTAGAACAAACGCTAGGAAGTTCTTTTTCACTCAGAGGGTGGTGGATACATGGAACACGCTTCCAGAGGCTGTTGTAGACAAGAAAACATTAAATGGTTTCAAAGAAGGTTTGGATAGATTCCTAGAAGAAAAAGGGATTGAAGGGTATAGATAGGTATAGACCACTACTCAGGCAATGGGCCTGATGGGCCGCCGTGGGAGCGGACCGCTGGGCAGGATGGACCTATGGTCTGCCTCAGCGGAGGCAACTTCTTATGTTCTTAACAGGTGATCCTATTGGCTGGCACTCCTCCTGTATCTGCAGTATGCTGTATCTCCCAGCAGGTGATAGTCACTATTCAACTAGCTCCTGAATTCTGGCTGTGATTGGAAAAGTATTTTCTCCTGTTGAGGTTTCTCTTCAGTGAAACAGGGGTGTCTGGCTGAACGGTGCCGGCTTTAGGGGTTACACCTGGGCCCCCCCCCAGGTCCCTGCCTCACCCTCCCTCCACTGCTAGAGGGTCTGACTGGGTCTCCATTTTTTTCTTCTTTCCCTTCTCTGTTTAAAAAAAAAAAAAAAGGGAGACCACAGGTTCTACATTCTGCCCTGTTAGTGCTGCACAACCAGTTTTTTTACTGTTGTTTGAACTTCAGGTTCTGTTTGGGAGTCTTAGTACTGTGGATTCAGTCAACGTACGTTTAAGGAATGGATATTTTATTGAGGCTCGCTTTCAGGGCACAGTATTTGTAGAATCTCTGGATTGGCTGCACCATCTTTGCTATGCGGATCTGATGAGTCTTTCGACAGCCAGACTGTTGAGTTTCCTGGTATCTCACCTAAGGTCCGAACAACATGGATATTCGTACTACTTTGGTATTATGACCTTGCTTTTGAAAAGTCATGGCTGAGGTGTAAGGGTTATGGAAAGCAGGTTGTTTCTTCTCTTATCCAGGCAATACAGACGTCTTCACCTGTGGCTTCTGCTTCCTTTTGGAGGTTTTTCCTTTCTTGGGTACTTCTCAACATTTGCACCCTTCCAGAGTTCTTTTTTGGCACAAGTGTATTGCCAAGGACTTAGCGTTCAATTCCCTTCAGCTTCAAGTGCCATTCTTAGCTTGTTAAAAGGGCTAGGTAGATTGCTCTTTGCTTACTTCTCAGCTTCATGTAGTTCAGTTCCTAAACGGAGTACGGTATATTCGTACACCTCTTAGAAAGCCTTGTCAAGAGTACAGTCTTAAGGTACTTCTTCGCAGTTTACCGAAGGCTTCATTTCATCCTTGTCTTTTGAGACTCTAAAGGGCTGTGCCATTGAACACGGGGTTTCTTGTGGCCATGGCTTCAGCTCGGCAGTTTTCTGGGTTGTAGGCCTTGTTTGGCGGGGATTCCTATTTCTGATTTACAAAATCTGGGGTGTCAGTTCGGACGGTATCACAATTTCTTACTAAGGAGGTGTCATCCTTTCTTTTATGACACTCACTTTTCCTTCCTTCTTCCTGAGAGGAGACATGGGGAGACGTGCTTTTATTCACTGCATTTTTTGAACGTGCGTAGCGTTCTCCGCGAGCTAGGTTTCGAACAACTTTTAGTTGTTTAGATAACCTTTTTGTATTCTTCAAGGGACGCCTCAAACGTATGGCGGCGTCCAAAGCCTCCATCGCTCGATGGATCCAGGAGGACATTATTTACGCTTACTTGATGGCAGGGAAGCGGTTGGCAAAAGAACTTCATGACCATTCCGCCAGAGTGATGGCTACTTCTTGGACTCGGTCCAGAGGTTTTTTCCTTGGAGGAGTTTTGTCTCGCGGCTACTTGGTCTTCCGAGAGTGCTTTATCTCAGCATTACCAGTTGGATGTGGGGGGCGCATGCAGTGGATGCGTTTAGTGCTTCGGTTGTTGCAGAGGTGGCGTTTGCTTCCCACCCAGTTTGAGGATTGCTTTGCTATATCCCATTGGTCTCTGGATTCATCTGCTGCTGTTGCTAAGGAAGGAAAAATGATGTTCTTACCTGTTAATTTTTTTTCCTTTAGATGCAGCAGATGAATCCAGAGCCCCACCCTTTCTGGATATTGTCTGTTGTTTTTTTCTTTTGCAACTTTCGAAGTTTGTTGTTATTGATGGTTGTATTCTGTATTATTGCCTTTTGAGATTTGTTATGGGAAAGAAGTTTTTTACATGCTATGCCTATTGATGGTTACAGATACTTGGGCAAGGATCTATACTGGAGATACAGGAGGAGTGCCAGCCATTAGGACTACCTGTTAATCAGTTTCTCTATCTCCGCCTGCTGGTAGATGTGTGCTATCCCATTGGTCTCTGGATTCATCTGCTGCGTCTAAAGGAAAGAAAATTAACAGGTAAGAACATAATTTTTCCATATTTTCATATTCTGAAATCATTGTGGTGCTATAGCTTCATTTACTATTGTCCAGAAAGCTCACATTTTCTAAATGTGTAGGCTGAATTGTTTACTGTGTTGTCTGTCATTCTTTTTTTTTTTTTTCCAGATAAAACGACGGGCATCTGAGGCCCTCCCTGAATTACTCCGCCCTGTTACTCCCATAACCAACTTTGAAGGTGCACAGGCCCAAGACCCCAGTGGGATTTTTGGACTGGTTTCTAATCTTGAACAGCTTGAAGTGGATGACTGGAACTTCTAGTGCATCATAGTGGCTTTGAGTCATCTCACAGACATTTTATTTCAGGATGTTTGAAAGTTTATGGTATTCTTTTTGCTGGTATCTCTTGAACAAGGAAATGTTTACAAAGATAAGAGTTGGTTCTGGATGGTACCTTCAGCAGGTTTCTTTGGGAAGTGAATGTCTTGTGAGAGCTCCTTGATCTTGGCACTGAATCATTACCCAGATGAATACTTCAGCTTCCTAGAGGTAAAGTATATTTATAAGTTCAGGAGAATATACTGTAGGACCCTTAGTTTGTTGCCCACTACTTTCCATTCATTTTGTTAAAATGCTCCCGCTACTCTCAGTATTATAAATAGGAAAGGTATGGGTCAGACTCTCCATCAAGGGAATGTGCACTGGAGATTGGCACAGGGACAAATTTGCCCTGTCCCTGCTGGATCTCTCTACCCTCACTCTGTCCCTGTCCTGCAAGCTCTGTCCTCATCTGCACAAACCTCGAACACTTTAAAATCACAGTCAAGAATAGAGAATGGCATGGGGACAAAGTTTTCCCCGTCCCCGTAGGAACTCAATTTCCCGTCCCCGTGATTTTGGGATTCTTCTGGACTAGAGAATGACAAGGGGACAAAATTGTCTCCATCCCCGTGGGAACTCATTTTCCTGTCCTGGCGAGTTCTTTTCCTGTCCCTGCCCCATTCCTGTAAGCTCTGCCTTAACCGCACAAGCCTCGAGCACTTATGATTTTAAAGTGTTTTAGGCTTGTGCAGATGTGGACAGAGCTTGCAGGAATAGGGCAGGGACAGGAAAAGAACTCATGGGGACGGGGAAAATTTTGTCCCCTTGTCGTTCTCTAGTCCAGAAGAATCCAAAAATATTTGTAATATGTACCACCCTTTCCATGCATCTCTTCTCCGCCCCTTTTCTCAGTCATTTATAGCAGAGAGAGATTGAGAATATGAAAAAGAAATGTGCAAATCCCATATCCTTCTTGTCCACAGGGCATTACAGTTCAGATGATTTGTACCCTTTTTGTGCTGTTTTAACTTTTATGTATGTGCATAGTTTGTAAACCGCCTAGGAATTAGGCAGTATAGAAACTTTTAAAATAAATAAATATCTTTCTCTGTAGACAAGCAGGATAGAGTGATCCGCTCAGCTGAGGACTATGTAAAAGGAAACATTGCAGGAGAGATATTTCAAAGCATGTGATGGCAGTTATGGTTATCTAGGCAATAATTTGGAGTGAAGAAATGTAGAGGTGCCTGTGAGGCTGCTCTAAAACAGTCTGGATATTTGTGCTTGCAGTTGATAAGAATCTACAGATTGCAGAAGGTCTGAATGTACCCTCTAAAAGGTAAAGAGTTTTCTTGAGCCTTGGCTGATCAGATCTGTTGGTCTATAAGAGACAAAAGACTGGGGTTCTGGGTCTTAAGCAAGTGAAGCAACCGTCAAACGTGGAGTGATCCACTCAGCAAGAGTGGTGGGATTGATGTGAAATTGCGAGATAATTTTGGGTACATAATTTAGATGATTGGAGAGCATGTCTATGCAGATGAAAATTGGAGGGGCAGGAAGGTTTATTATTCTTTTCATTTTCTTAATTATAAACTCATGCACTATTTCATAACAGTGATATACATCAAGTATACGAGAGCTTTTTGTGTGGTGTATAGGGTGGGGAATAATGTCAGAGGTTCAGTGGGTACTGATGGAGACTAAGGTTGAGATCCTATGCTGGTTGCAGCTGAAGGACCTTAAAATAAGGAGGTTGATAGATGGGTTTTCCCTCCTCAGTGTGATGGAAAACTGAAATTGCTGCCTAATGATGATTGAAGTTCCAGGAGATATTGTAGGAGGAAGTCAATTGAATGCCATTCAAGGTTGCAGATGCAACAGGACACCACCAACAAGACGACTTTTTTTGTAGGAAGAGATGGGATTGAAGAAACTGTGAAGCATTCAACATCCAAGCAGTGAGTGTTTAGACTTCAAGGTGAGATGCAGTTGCATGCCATTGTGTTTTGTTACGACAGCTGGTTGGAGGGGAAGGCGGAAGAAATTCATGGCAACTGGGGCAGGGGACCTTGAAAATGAAACAAAAGATAACAAAAGCATAAGCCAGGTGAGAGCCCCAGTATATCAAAAAGGCATCTTTGGCTATTTCTTTGTTCATTAGGTTCTTTTAGCAGAGAAGGGGGGGGGGGGCACACTTTTGTTAAAGTGTGTCAAAGATAGATCAATTTATTGGCATACCCCACCTAGTCATGCTGGTTGAAGGTAGGAAGCAGTAAGGAATATCCTCCAGATTCTGTGTATGTCTGAGCAAATGCAGTGAGAGATTGTTATTTTTAGAAAATGATACAGGGACAAATTAGTCCCCATTTCCGCAGGATCTATCTCTATCCTCTTCCTGTCCTCGTGAGTTCTGTCTCTGCCCTTGCCCCATCCCTGCAAGTTCTGTCCTCATCTGCACAAACCTCGAACACTTTAAAATCATAAGTGTTCAAAGTTTAAAAAAAAAATCATAAGTGTTCGAGGCTTGAGAGAGCTTTCATGGATGGGGCAGGGGTAGGGACAGAATTTGAAAGGACAGGATGGGGACAAATTTGTCCCTGTGTCATTCTCTGTATGAGCAGTATGTTATGGTGAATTGCATCTAGAAACATTATATCACTTAGAACCCCAAGAGATTGATGTAATTGCTGATGTACATCGCCTAGAACCTGGAATAGGCGATTAATCAAATTTTATAATAAACTTGAAACTTGATGTCGAGGAGTCATTCCTTGGAAGAATCTAATCTACTTTGTGGGGGCTGAAGATGTTTCTTCCAATGGGTGCATAGATGACAGGAATTTTAGGATAGAGCAGGAAAAGGTAGTCTTTGCCTTGGAGAGCTTCAGCATAAAATGTCTAGCTCAAGGCTTAGGTTGGTGGTGGCCAATTGAGTTCCTGTGACTTCTAATGATTATCCCGGAATGAAAGAGTTTCTGCATTTGAGGAATTCTAGGCATGTGATGGTGGTTTGAGGGACAGTCCACATTGCATTCTGAGTGTGTGCTGAGAATTACGGTATGTTGAAAAAAAAGATCTGTTGCAGGCTCATCTGGACTGCAATAAATTTAAGCTTTAGTCCTTTTCTTTTTGTTTCTCTTTAGCTGTTTTGCTTTTAAGGCCAGACCCTGTCTGGTTCCAATCACTCAATGTGGATTGGCTGTAATTATAATTTTAAGTTTCCGAGTGCTACTAGTAAAAGATTTGATGATAAATATCCGTCTCTTTTAAAACATTTTCTTGGCAAATCCAGCCATTTTTCTTTCATTACAGGTTTTTTTTTATACTTTACATTCCTAGGGGCAATTGTGTGCTAAATAATGTAAAATTCTGCACAGAAGTTTTGAGAATTATACAAGTTCAATTCCTAGTATTCTCTGCCTTCTTCCTCCTTGTCATCAGCACCAGACGGGGGAGGAGGGAGGGAAAGCAGAACAAGTGAGCAGGACTATCATCTCTGTTCTTTGTGCCTGTGCAGAATTCTACTGTGCTCTGAAATAATTCTAAGTATCTTTACTTAGTTTTTTTAAAATGGAAATAACTTTTACTGCAGGACTATCAGTGTAAGAGAAAAATTTTCATTAGCATATCTTCCCTTACTTTATACAAGGGGGTGCTGAAAAGTTCTCAGCCCAACCAACTTTCCAAATTCTGAGCATTATTTTGCCACTGTAGCTGAAAAGAGTGTTATTTTGCAAAGTGCCAGTTTACAGAATTGTAATGCTATGTTTTGACATTGTTTCAGATCATTGATTGAACCGTGTCAACAAAAAGTATGGCATTTTCAAATGTGGAGCTCTGAGCCATCATGAAGTTCCTATTCCTGCAGAAGAAAACTCCAAAGGAAATCCATGAATATATGATGCAAACATTGACAAATGCCCATCATACTCTACAGTCAAGAAGTGGTGTGCAAACTTTCAGCATGGAGATTTTGAAACCGAAGATGCAGCAAGGTCTGGGAAGCCTCAAAGGGTGTCAACTCTTGAAGTTGTTGACATGTCCATGACCTGATTTTGGCAGATCAGTGAATGTCGGCTAAAACAGTTGCTCAGACACTACAGATATCCAGGGAACATGTTTGGTGTATTATTCATGAGCAGTTGGGTATGCAGAAGCAAGTGGGTGCCCAAATGTTTGAATTCTGATGAGAAACAATGTCGAGTGGACAACTTCCATTTTGATTTTGTAGCACTTTCAGCAAGCTGATGCCAGCTTTTTTAGAAAGACTAGTTACTGTTAATGAAACATGGAAGGCTGGCTTGGTCTATCACTGAAGGTTCACAATAACTTTCAGTAAGCTGCTCCATCAGCAGATCTCTTCACTTTTGGCTCACAAGGGAACCAGTCTTCATTTTTCAACTAGCCCACTGTATCTACCTGGTTACACATAGTGCATCTATTCTGTAAGGTATGTTGTAATACATGGGCCTTCAGCTTAGACAACAGATAAGTGCTTATCAAAAGCATACTTTGTGTGTTGGAAAGTCTGAACAGTTGGTCCAAGTATACAGTGTATTAAGACTTAGCAATAACAAGGTTTCCTTTTTTAAAATCTTTCAGACAGCACCATAGCTGAGACAGATGTAATACAATTACATTTAATTTACAATAAAAATTTCAAGGAGATTCATAGCAAGAGCAGATGCAACTATTCGGTTTCCTTTTCATGGTCAGAGTGAGCAGACTGCTGTGCTTTGCATTTCTCTAATCTTGCAATCAGGTCTGCAAAAGAAAAAGAGGATAGAGGAAGAATTTATTTTACTAGTTAACCAAAAAGCAGCCCATAATGTTCTCCCTGTAACACTATAAAATAAAGGTGAGACAATTCCTTCATAGAATAAAACTATCAAACTTCAATTTAAAAAAAAATTCAGACAAAGAGAATGTTAAGTCTTCTTTACAACAGATGAGGAAATTACAATAGTCTATATAACCAACAGCAAATATAATATTTCATTTAGTAAAAACAAGGCTCTCTTCATGGCACATTGAAACTTTCTTTAAATATTATGCGATCATACAAAATTGAAGGGAGAAAAAAAAGATTTATTTTTAAATCAACCGATTCACTGTTCCTAGAGACTGATCATGGTTAGTCTGTCAAACATCAAGAATACTTTTACCTACGCTGAAAGAATTTAATCTGTCTTAATCCACCTGGCAGGAAGCTGGAATAAAAGAAGGGAAGAAGTATTTTTTTTTACATACTGAACTTCACTTTTAAAATGCTATAATTAAAGTTGTGTGTTTGTTTTTTTTAATTATAATTGTATAAACCAGTGGTTCTTGACCCTGTCCTGGGGGACCCCCAGCCAGTCAGGTTTTCAGGATATCCCTAATGAAAATGCACAATATCCAATAAAACTTAGGACTTATCACTACAATTCAATAGTTTCACTAATCGACTGATTAGATAATATACACTATATACATAATAAATATAAAGTATAATCTTTTTATTATACACTTAATAATTTATCAATTTCATCCTATAAATACCTAATTCAACACATACTAACATCCAACCCCCCAAAAAAAAATTCATACAATCAATCAAAAAAAAGTTTTTATAAATCCACCTATCAGTTGAGAAATACTTGGAATGTCCACCTTGTGACTCAAATCAGTCAACTTCCTATATAGTTTGCTCAATGAATGTAATATGATTGCCTCCACAATCTGTCCAATAGTGTTTCGAGCAAGTGACACATTCGACAGATTGTGGGGAACAGCAACTTTGTACGCAATTTGGACAGATTGTGAAGGCAATTATATTACATTCATCGAGCAAAATATATAGGAGAGGGCATAGGATGAAGTTAAGAGGCTCCGGAGTAATCTAAGGAAATACTTTTTTACAGAAAGGGTGGTAGATGCTTGGAACAGTCTCCCAGAAGAGGTGGTGGGACAGAGACTGTGTCTGAATTCAAAAGGGCCTGGGATAGGCACATGGGATCTCTCGGAGAGAGAAAGAGATAATGGTTAGAGTGGATGGGCAGACTAGATGGGCCATTTGGCCTTTATCTGCCATCACATTTCTATGTCTGTCTGTGCAAGTTAAATTGTAAGCTCTATTAAATGTCAAAATGTACAGCACTGCATACACCTTTCAGCGCTATATAAGTGATAAGTAGTAGTAGTGTTTTTTTCTTCTGGGAGCTGTAGAGGGGGGAAACAGCAGTTTTTATAAGGAAATCCCTGATGTGTTAGAATCAGCCAATGATCCTGCAGGATGTTATCTATTCTTGAGGCTTCTTGTGCAGCGTCAGGATTATCTGCTGGTGGCTTAAGGGGCTAACAATCATGATTCTTAGTTTATGCAACTTGGTGCAATTATGTTCTCCATACATGGGCCACCTTGTATGGGAGATTTCAACCTAGTTATGGACCCACAATTCAGATTTCAGAAAGATTTATCCAAACCATTCATTCAAGATATGGCCACATGCAAGTTTGGGGTTTGAATGCTTTTATTTGTTCTTAAGTATTTTGAAGTTTATTTTGACTTATTTCGTAAGCTCTTATTAATTTTATTTTATTGTCTGTTGTCCTCCATCTGAACATGTATGTCATTTTGTAAGCCACCTAGAATTGCTTAAATAAAGCAGATTATAAATGGTTAAAAAATAACTACTAGATCAGATTTTCCTTTAGTTCAGAAATGGTTGGCGTTCCTCAAGTACCTGAGAACTACAATACCATAGCACTGAAATGTCCCACTGAGCACCAATGGAAATACTTACTTAGTAACCACAGGGTCCTTAAAGGAATATCAGCAGATGAAACACTTGAAGGGCAGCTGTTCTTCATCGCTGCTCACCTCAAAATTCTCATCATCTGCAGAAAAAAAAATAAGGCATTTTCCTAGAGCTGAACTGGTTTTATAAAACTCATGTCTCTCATTTTCTAATAATTTTTGAAACATCTAATTTCAGTCAAATTTGTGCCAGAACTCCAGTGCCTGGCTCACCTCTAGCTCCCTCAATGCTCCCCGTATGCAACTCCAACTTGATGGAAATGGGTTTCTTTACCAAACAGGCCAGTGCAAAGCTATGCCTGCCCCCCTCCTCCTCACCCAGCCAACACAGAAACAAAGTAAGAGCTATGAGCCCTGCCCTAAATAGAATAATGTGTAATCATCTGCTCTTCAGCAAATAATGATGGACATTCTGTGCAACTGATTTCTGAGCTAGTCTAGTAACTCCAAGAACCAGCTAGAGAACTGATAATCCCATTGATTGCATGCATGGTAGATTTAACAGACATTAAAATACAAATTATCTGTACATGTTGATTTTTCTTTTAATTTTAATTAAGGGGAGGGGGTGCTCGTACTAGACAAATGTGTCTAGCTGGGCTCTGCAGCTACCAGCTTTAATATCGGCAGAATTCGCCATACAGCTCTAGATCCCAAACCCAAGCACAGTTTATAAGCCTCCGGATGTGGATAAAGATGAGCCAGTATCTAGATTTTCCAAAAGCATTTGACAAAGTTCCTCATGAGAGGTTCCTGAGAAAATTAAGGAGTCATGGGATAAGAGGCAATGTTCAGTTGTGGATTAGGAATTGGTTATTGGATAGAAAACAGGGTAGGGTTAACATAGCCAGTTTTAAGAAAGGTTTGGACAAGTTCCTGGAAAAAAAGTCTATAGTCTGTTATTGAGACAGACATGGGGGGAAACCATTCCTTGCCCTAGATTAGTAGCATGGAATGTTGCTACTATTTGGATTTTTGCCAGGTTCTAGTAACCTGGCTTGGCCACCGTGAAGACGGGCTAGATAGACCAATGGTCTGACCCAATAAGGCTATTCTTATGCATGAGTGCCACTATATCTTGCTCCTGAGAGGTTCCAACACACCCCATTCTTAAATTATTCCTGTATGCCCAATTCTCACCATCCTCAATCAGAACAAGATCCTTCACTTACTGCCGCTATATTCACTGCTTCGTGGCCTGCCAACCCCACAAGTCTACACACTTAGCTTGAAGGACCGGCTTAAATTTTTTGCCCACTACTGAACTCTCCACAGCTAAACAAGTTGTCAAGCATGTTTACCCCTGAATATTTACCATAGGGACTGCTTATTATTGCCAATTAGAGCAGGGCAGATGGGACTTAACGACTATTCAACCATTTAGGCAGGTGGCCTCGCTTCTTTCTCATCTCACCCTTCCAACAAATATTCCACTCTCCTTGGGCAGCTCCACCTCAATTTATTTAAAAGGAGATCTTCCCCAATGGTGACAAGATTTCCAAATTTGTAAAAATCACTGTTTGCGTTTAAGAGTCAAATAAGTGACCTTGGCCTCCCAAGAAATTTTATTTCTCCAGCAATATGATAGGGGTTCTTGGGAGATCCACAATTGCATAAGAATAAATTACTGGGTCAGACCAATGGTCCATCTAGTCCAGAATCCCATCTTCACGGTGGCCAATCCAGGTCACAAGTACCTGGCAAAAAAACAAATAGTAGCTACATTCCATGCTACCGATCCAGGGCAAACAGTGGCTTCCCCATGTCTGTCCTAATAGCAGATTATGGACCTTTTCTCTAGGAACATGTCCAAACCTTTTTAAAAACCAGCTACGTTAACCGCGCTTACATTTCTTCCCAAGCAAACTCGATTTACAGAATAGTAAGTACTTGCCCTTCCCCTCTCCCTCAACTCAGAAGGTTTCATAGTGTCTAATAGCAATACTACAGGTATCAGTGGAACTCTGGAACCCAGTATGTAAGCCATATTTCTTCCCAAAATTGTACCTTGGAGCAACTCCACATTGCATAAAAAAAAAGTAGTTCTCTACCCTTTGGCATTTAATACACAATGAAGAAATCAGCACTCCAATTTTTTTTTTTTTAGTATTTTTATTTAGATAATTGCAAAAAAATACAGAACAAAATATTCAATCAAACTGATAGAAAAAAATCACCACCAACCAATAAACCAGAAGACATCTGCTGCTATATATGTAATTGAACAAAAGAGAACCCCACCCCCAGACAGGTTCAAGGACCACATATCAAAACAGCAAGCAACAGGAAGAATACAATAGGAGAGAAGAGGAAAAAAAAGAAACAACTGCAAATCAGGAAAATGAACATCAAGAAGAGGATAGTTGAGCTTCTTTCCAGGTAATATAGTGATCCCATACCTTATAAAAGGACACCAGATGATCAGACTTTAAGGCAGTTAATTTGGTCATAAAAAAAGATGAAATCCAATCAGTGTAGTACTGCGTAGATTTCCATGCTCTGGCCAACACTAGCTGAGCTGCCACAAAAATGTGAGAGGCCAGCTGGTGAGCCAAGGTGCAAATCCCAGACGGGTGAACATGCAACAGACAATGTTCCGCACACCCTGGGTAATGCGCACCTGTAATCTGTAGCACCAAGGCATATACCAATTTCCAAAAGCCACCAATTTTAGGGCAGGCCAATACAATTATGAAACATATCCCCCTGAGCACCATAGTCCTGCCAACAAGCCCCATCACCCAGGCAAAACCATGCTCAAATACGAGCCGGCGTATAATACCAGCAAAACATGTCCATTTTCTCAAAAAGAACTATCAACAGATACCTTAAGCAAACTAGAAAGACTACGATCCCACTGCTGATCAGTAAAAGTAACTTGAAGATCCTTTTCCCAACGTTTGTAAACTAAAATTGGATCAGCAGAATTCACCAAAGCCAAATAAATTCAGGATACAACCCCCTTGCTAGCATCCTTATATAATGCAGTGTTCTCCCTAGCGTCTTTTAGCCAGGTGCTCCGCCCGGCTAATTTAGGTGAGCGCCTGGCTGTCTTCCTTGAATAACGTGCTTCCTCCCTAGTCAGTGTCTCACCTTTAAAACACTCAAATGGTAGCTCTGTGAGAAGATCCCCAAGGAGGCAATGGTGATGTGTAAGCAGTGCAGAGGTTTTTAGTGCGGGCCAGCGAGGTAAGTGCTCCGCTGCTCACATAAATTCTATGAGTGCTGGAGCATTTACTGTGCTGGTCCGCGTTAAAAACCTGTAACGCTGCTTGATAAAAGGCACCCAAAATGACGTCTATCACAAATGAAGGGCCAGAAAATACAACGTATGCTAAAACAGGAGTAAATATTGAAAACCGAAAAGAACAAATCATATGATGAACAGAGATGCTAAAATGTGATGTGTAAATAGCAAGAAAAGCCATGTGGATATATAGTGAGTGCAAGTCAATACAGTAAACACCCACATATACATAGCAAAATAAAAAAAATTCAGCTTGTGGATAAATTGTGGGCAAAAAAGTAAAAAATTAAAATAAGCTGATACTGCTGGAAAAAAATATGTATAACAGATAGGAAATAGTAATATCTCCATCTGGTGGAAACAGTAAAAAAAGACAATGAATGTGAATGGACTGCAAAGTAAAAGATACAGTATTTCAATTACAATGGCGCCATCTGGTGGACAAGTAAAAAAAAAAAAAAAGGCAATGAATGGACTAGCTCCCTGCACTAAAAACTACGATAGCAGTTTGGATAGAATAATTTATCACATGGACAAATTATGATGTATATTGAAACCTTTATTAGTATGTGGATCTGTGAAGGAATCAATGCATACCACATGTTTGCAGACAGAGCAGCAACCGCAGGCTCATTGGCCAGTGTGTGCAGGTAGCTGAGTGTCTGAACCAGGTAAAATAGATGGCATCAAGATCTCACATAGATTCCTGTTTCTAGTATGGGCAATAGTAAGCCTCACCTTTAAAGTATGAATGGCGACCAGGCAACATCAACAATATTTTATATAGGGAAGAAAAGAGACTGTTATCAGCTTAAAACCCTTCACTATTATGGTCTGAATGCTGATATTTATTATATTGCCTTTTTTAAACATTACATATTACAACTGTTTTAAACATTTATTTATTTAATACATCTTTTTGTCACTTGCAGCCCATTCGTTGTCCTTTGTGATGGTTTCCACCAGATGGCGCCATTGTAATTGAAATACTGTATCTTTTACTTTGCAGCCCATTCATCATTCATTGTCTTTTCTTTCCAACTCCACCAGATATACATATATTTTCCCCATCAGTTTCAGCTTATTTTTTTTTTTTTTTTTTTCTTGAAAATTTATTGAAGATTTTCAAAAATACAGAAATAAAAAATAAACAAAACAGGTCAACAATAAATGGTTACCATAATCAAGACAAAAGAATTCTAGAAATATATATAAAGGAAAAAATTATGTGTATATATATCACAATAATATTGTCATTGGATTCTTGTGATAATCAAAAAGAGATAGGGGAGGAGAGTGATAAAAAAGGGGAAGAGGAAAGAAAGGGAGAGGAGAGAGTGATAAAGAAAAAGTCGAAGGGGGGGAAGAGGATCTTAAATCAGGGGAAAGAAAAAAGGGAAAAAGGGGGGAAGGAAAAAGAGAGATCCCCCAGAGGCCAAAGAGAAAAAGAAGAGAAGGAAGAAAAGAGAAAGAAAGTGGAAACAGAGAGCAGTAATATACTCAGATGTATTGAGTTCTCAAAGAGAGTCCAAATAATCTGTAAAAGCGGCCCATTTAGTGTGAACATTAGCAGAAAGAGGCATTTCGGAGGAGATCAATAACTCGCGTTTATGTTGTAATAAGACTGATTGGAACCAAAAATGAACAGAAAGCGAGTCAAAAGATTTCCAGTTAGAAAGTATAAGTCTTAACGCAATAATAAGGAGTGTATCAAACAAAGAATGTTGAGCTCTAGAAATAGTAATGGAGGGAGCCTCTGATTATAGTATTATGATATCTGAAGATAAATCAGAATGTAATTGGAATATTAATTGGAAAATGGACCAGACATCTGTCCAAAATCGTTTTAATGAGGAACATTCAAATATCATATGTAGCAAGGTACCTGGTAATGATTTACAATTCCAACATTTATTTGAGGGAGCAAGACCAGCCACATGCAATTTTTGAGGAGTCCAAACAGTCCTATGGTGCAGAAAATATAAAGACTGAATAGAGTTGGCAGAAGGAATCGTTCGAATAATTTTAGACCAAAGGATTGTCCATTGCCTATCATTTATAGGAAATCCTAGATCAAGATCCCAAGATCTACGTAGGGAGGCATCAGTAGTAACGTGGGATGTGAGAAACAATTTATATATTTGTGATGCCAGGTGCCCAGTAGAGAGTAGTTTAGGACATAGGGAAATCAGGGACGGAACCCCCAAAATAGTGGTACGTAGAACATTTGATTTTTTGATTACACTAGTCAGTTGTAACCATTGAAAAAAAGATGAGGCAGGGAGAGCAAAATTGTTTTGTAGCTCTGCGAAGGTCAAAAGTTGTAAAGAAGGCGTACAAATATCTGCTAAGGACCAAATCCCTTTTTGGGCCCAGGTAGGCCAATATATTGGTTTATTGCCAATCAAAAAAAGTGGATTTCAGCTTATTTAAATTGTATGTTTATTTTCTCGCCCACGATTTATCTACAGGTTGATTTTTATTTTATTTTGCTATGTATTTATGGGTGTTTTCTGTATTGACTTGCACTCACTATATAGCCACATCGCATTTCACCTTCTGTTCATCATATGGTTTGTACTTTTCGATGCTTTCTCCACTTGACTTATTTGCATATTTTGTCATACTATGTGTTGTCTGGATCTTCTGTTGTGATATATGATGACTTACCCACTCTTCTATAGGGCCAATTCTTTTCTGTGCATGTCCCTAGGGGCTTTGGTGCATTTCTCACGGGGGACTCCCTACTGCAGCTTTGAAAGGGAAGCCCTTGGGGATTTTTTAAGGTCTTCGGGCATGCGCAGTTCCTTTTTCACACTGACCTCTTTTGGTTCCATTCCAAACTGGTTGCATCATTAACTGTGTCATAAAGTTTGATTGTATTTGTTTTTAAGGTGAGGCAACGTCGACAAGAACAGAGTCATGAGCTTGATGCCCTTCACCTTTTCTGTCTGAATACTGAGACTTTAAAAAATATTATATACAGTATTACTTTTTTAAACATTTATTTTTAAACATCTCTTTTCACTTTGCAGTCCATTCGTTGCTTTTTTTTATTCCTTCCACTAGATGGCGCTATTACCACATTATTTGGAATATCTTTTACTTTAGTCAATTCATCATTCATTGTCTTTTTCACTATTTCCACTAGATGGCGATATATACTACATTATTATCCAGTATTTCCTATTACACATATAGGTATCTTTCCAGTAGTTTCAGCTTATTTTATTTTCTCACCCACAATTTGTCTACAACTTGATTTTTGTATTTTGCTATGTAGATGTGGGTGTTTTCTGTATTGCCTTGCACACACTAACCCTCTCTTCTATTAAACTGCACTAGCAGTTTGTAGTGCGGTGAGCTGCGCTGAATGGCCTGCACTGCTCCCAACACTCATATGAACTCTATGAGTGTCGGGAGCAGCATGGGCCATTCAGCGCGGCTCCCCATGCTAGAAACTGTTATCACAGTTTTGTAAAAGGAGGCCATAGAGTTCCTATGAGCGTCGGGAACAGCACAGGCCATTTAGCGTGGCTCTCTGCGCTAAAAACTGCTAGTGCAGTTTGATAGAAGAGGCCCCAAGTCATTGAGATTTGTGTGTGTGATAGAGGAAATATAAATTCCACTTGATAAAAGCATTTTATCTGCAAAGGACTGCATAGCTCACATCGATAACTCAGCTTTTTTTATATGAAAAGTGGGAAGACTTGAAGTTCCATCTCAGGTCTTTTGGTACAGCTCTCATTCCACAGTGATAGTCCTCCTCTGTCTGACAGCAGTGACTCTGGGCAACGGCCAGGAATGGATTTCCGATGGGTGATCTGTGCCTAGAGATGTCTTTTGCCATGACTTTAAAGAGGGAGCTACATCTGCTTTCTTCTGCACAGGCTTTAACCTGAACTATGGTTAATTGGAGGGGGTTCCCCACCCCCTTTATTTGGTTTTAGAATTTTAATTTGTGAACCTCTTTGACCTCTATTACAAATAAGTTCAGAATAAATAACTGAACTGTACAGGACTCCAGAGTCTCACAGAGTCCACTAGCTCCAGAAACTGATGAAAACAGATAAAAAGCTCTAATAGGAGGGGGAGCTCATATCATGCTGGGAGGAATAAAGATTAGAGCAGGAAGAGAAGGCAGCCAAAAATCAGCTTAGGGGCAAGTGAGATGTGAATGGAGCCTACCCCTGCCCCCAACCCAGAGTTCTATTAATGGACCTCGCTCCTGCCCCGCAACATCGCCCTCTGTTACACACACAGAGTTCTTCCAAAGCATCTCCTCCTATTCTAGTATACTTGCTCTGCCAATGCACCTCCTTTCTGCTCTGCTGTTCCAGTTCTGAGAGCCTCACACAGACAAAGAGATCCCTCTGCCAATGCACCTCATTCCTGCCCTGCAGCACCCTCTCTACTGCCTTCAGCTACCTATTCCATTCATTCTCTACATGTATCATTTCATTTGTCATACTTGTGTATCACATTCTTACAACTTCTATATGTGTGATGGTCACATGAGACTCTGCTGAAAATCTGCTTTACAGTTATCTGTATTATGTTCATGCTGTTATGACTATCAGGGGAACACTTGCATAGGGCTCTGAAGATCTGCTGTTCAACTGTCTGTGCTGTATAACTTGTGCATCTTCTTAGAAAATTTTCAGGAGGAATTCGAATACCGAGGAACATTGGTTATTTTACTGGTTTTTGAGAAGGACCTGAATTTAATTATGAAGGCCTTTTTTCGATTTCCCCATAGACTTTTTATGGGACAAAAATTTAGAATTTTCCCAGATGTTACTAAAATAACACAGGACCACAGAAAGTTGTTTCTAGTTATGAGGGAAGAAGCTGTAAAAATGGGAGCAAATTTCTTGTTATCCTATCCATGTAAATGTCAGATAAAATATGTATTTGTTGGGCCAGAGCAGCTTTGAACCTTTTTGGATGAAAACAAATTAATGCAATAGTATTAGAGCTGTAAAGAAAAGAAGACCAATTTATACCGGATTAAGCTTTACTTGTAAGTGTGCGATGTCTTCTACTGCGAGCCCTGCCACCTGCCTTGCGGGCCCCTGGCTAAGCACCATCTGGTGACCCCTGCTCAGGGCCAGTTGAGCTGCAGGCTGAGCCCCCACAAGATCGCCACCTGCATGGCCCACGAGCTGGAGAACCACAGCATGTACCTTCTGCTACCAGTGCCTGGAGTTGGGCAAACATTCCAGGGGCCATGTTGAAGCTGCACAAGGTGAGTGCATGTAATTAATGCTGGAGGGGTGCGGCAGCAACCAACACAATCCATGCATTGGCACTCCAAACGGGTGGGCCACCTCGAGGGATGGCATGATGGGCAAACTGCAAGCATAGAGAGGCTAAATAAATAGCTTAGCCCGCGTTGAAAGGATAATTGTGCTACCCTGTGTTCATTGGGTTGATTTTGTGGGCACGGTGGGGGCGGAGAGCAATGCTGCACGCTGCAAGCTTCCCTGAGTACTTATCAGCTTGTGGGGGTTGTGTGTTCTCACTGCTTTTCCTTTCTCACAGTGCATTGCCAAAATCCAGGCTTCTTTTCTGCAGAAAGGGGAATTAGCAGAGGAGTTGTGGACGTGCTAGGCAGTTTGGCTACTGAGGGGAAAGGCAATACCTAAAATGTAAACTAGCTTAAACTAATCTGACCTTTCAGAAGGAAGAGGGTAACAGGAGGGGCCTAGTTACTAACAATTGTATCCCGTTTGGTGCCTATGGCAATGGAAAAATACGAGTTCTCATTTTAGATTTTTATTTTACTGGCCTTTTCCTTCCAAATCTTTCAGGTGCACTGTTAATCTCTGTGCAATCAAGTTGGAATTAGGTCTGGATGCATTCTAGCTGGATATAAATCTAAATTACTCAAAATTGATGGGAACTTAGTTTGCTAATTGAACTATCAATAGGATTCGTTTTACTTTAACACAATTTTACAGTGTTCAAACAAAAATAACTTTCCTTTTCTGATTCATTTGTGCTGTGTATTGGGTTTTCTTTCTTCCTATGTTGTCATCCCAGATTGATATCAAATACTTAAGCAGGTAGGGGTGAGTGAGGGACGAATTTAGCAGGTTAACAATTGTACAAGGTGGTTAGGAAATGCACTTTACTCTTCATTTCATAACTTTTAGAAACAAAGAATTTCAGAAGGGACATTTTCAGAATAATGGACAGGTAGAATTTTGTAAATGAGAATAATATGCATTGAAAAACAAGTACTGCTGTGAAGAATATACAATTGATCGGTTTTCATAAATAATTGCAGACTAAAATCATTAGGATAATTTTGTGAGTCTGTTTCCTCATGTATGCTTTTCAGCTTTGCTAGTGCCCCCATGACCCTTCATTTGCAACTACAATGTGCTGCTGAAACGTTTTCAGCCCAACGAAGAGCAGTGTTCTCCCTAGCGCCTTTTAGCCGGGCGCTTCCCCCTCAGCGTCCTCCAGATTCCCCCTTAGTTTCACTGTCTTACCTTTAAAGCTAATTAAGGCAGCCTGCAGAGTTAACCTAGCAGGCTGCCGTTGGTCTCCACAGCACATTCCCTTTGCCGCGGTCCTGCCCCTGGGTTTTGGCCAGGTACCGTGACCTGGATTGGCCACCATGAGAATGGGCTACTGGGTTTGATAGACCATTGGTCTGACCCAGTAAGGCTATTCTTATGTTCTTAACGTGCTGCAGAGGCCAATGACAGCCTACTAGGTTCGCTCTGCAGGCTGCCTTAATTAGCTTTAAAGATTGGTCCTCGATAAGTGGCTGTCACAGTGTGGAAGATGACCTCTCTCGCTGGGTGTGGGAAGCAGCTGAGGTAAGGCCCCGCCCATTGCGAGGGCCCCAGCGGAATTGGAATTGCCATAGAGACACTGGATCTGGGAGGGAGAGACAGAAAAAGACCTTGAGGAGGGACGGGAAAGCAGACTTGAACCAAAAGGGAGGGGGAAGACAGGGCAGATGCTGGACTAGAGGGGATAGATAGGGGAAACACCCTGAACCAAGGAGAGAGAGATGCCAGGACCTGGAGAGGGGAAGACAGAGTGAGAGAGACAGAAAGACCTGGATCAAAGGTGGGAGGACTCAATATGTTAGAAGGAAGATAGAGAGAGGGAGAAACCTGAAACAAAGGGGCAGAAGAGAGGGGAGCAGATGTTGGACTTAGGGGAGTATAGAGGGAGGAAAGAGAGAGAGAGACTGCAGAGAGATGGACCAGGGAGGGAGGAAGGAAGAGAGAGAGAGAGAGAGGTAGAGAAAGGAGAAGAAATGCTAGACATGGAGGGGGGGGATGTTGTAAGCAAAAGAAAGACAGAGAGAGATAGGCCTGGACCAAGGGGGAAAGACAGGAGGCAGATGTTGGACTATGGGAGGTGCAGACAGAAGAGACAGAGGGAGAAAGACCCTGAGGAAGAACAGAGAGATGCAAGATCATAATAGAGGAGGGAGAGATAGGGAGACATGTTACCAATAGGAGTGGTGGAGAGAGGAAGAAAAGTTGGACTCATGGAGGGACAGAGAGAGATGCTGGTTGGGGGAAGGGAATGTACAGTCAGAAGGAATTCCTCCCAGAAACTAATTAAATCACCAGACAGCAAAGGTAGGAAAAATTATTTTCTTTTTTTTTTCAAATTCTTTATTCATTTTTCCAACTTACATCAAGAACACAATATTACATCATTTAAACATTGTAAAAATTACTTGTATTTCTTCTAACATCATCTTATTTTCAATTTCGTGATCAAAATGTGTCAGTTTTGAGAATTTATAATCTGCTGTCATTGCATATTTTAAAGGCATCTACCTTGACCTCTTTGAAAAATAAAACAAATATAAATGATAATTAACATTTTCTCTGCATAGTGTGCTTTGTGTTGTTTTTTTTTAATTTTGTAGTTATCATTATGAATTAATAAGATTATATTGTGTGTACATGAAAAATGAATGGAAAAAAATTGCATTACAAGTACTATTATAATGGGGGTGGGGGTCAGGGGTGGATCTTGGGCTGGAGTACGTGGTTGGTATTTGTTAGACTTAGGGGGTACTTGGCTTGAAGAAGTTGAGAAACACTGGTCTAGATGACTATGGAATTCACGCAATAAGGGCCCCTTTTACAAAGCTATAGTAGCAATTCTCCCATGGCAAATGCACGTCCGTTCAATTCTTATGGGCTTCAGTGCATTTGCTGTGGCAGAATTGCTATTGCAGCTTTGTATAAGGAGCCCTAAGGCAAGAACTACTGTCTCTGTTCATTAGATTCAACATGAGTTTGAAGTTGGTTGAGTGGTTTGAAGTTGGTTGACTACCACTCTCAAGTACGGTAGTTTTGAAAGAAATGGAAGGTTTGATACTGGCCGGTAGTTATTTGGAATAAGAGGATCTGCATTACTTTTTTTCAAGGGTGGCTTAAATGCTACTGGAACACTGCCTAAGTGTCAAACCTTAAAGGAAATCATATTGAGCATTGGAAAATAATAATAATTAATTAATTAAAATAGTGCACATTTAATTTTTCCCGCCACCAAATTTCCCCGTCCCACCCCACCCGGCTACTTTTTCGTACCACCCGGCTGGATAAATTTCTGGGGAGAACACTGTAATGCCTGTTCTAAGTGTGTTTCAGCCAAGATCAATTCCTTTGACTAATGATGGTTAAAAAAAGTACATAGCTGGGTATAACGAAAAGAATCACTCTCCGGGAGACCACATTCCTTCTGTAAAGTTTGAAAAGGAAGCACCCTCTCCTCCTCCCAAAGTTGTCCTATGGTGTATAGCCCATGCTTACCCCATCCCAGAAAAGAAGAATCAATAAAAGGTGGCTGAAAGTGTGGCAAATAACCTAAAGAGCTTTGCAAAAAAATATGTTCGATCTGGGAAAAATTGACTGCTAGGCACGATGGACTTCAGGTCTGACCCAGTGGAGGCATTGCTTATGTTCTTATGTTCAATCTCCTGGGCTCTTTTGTAAACAAAGAAGCAACTAGCAGGGAGGAAATACTCTGCAGAATAGTACTTGGTTGCTCTTTAATGAAGGCTCTCAATAAACTATTCAAAGGCAAGGAGGTAATACTCCAAACAAAGATTCGACTTGTCAATGCACTCATTTTCTCAGTGGTCAGTTAAGGATGCAAAAGCTGGACACTAAGGACAGAAAGAAGATTGACTCATTTGAGCTTTGGTGCTGGAGGATTTTAGGCATGCTGTGGACTGCCAGAAGAACAAACAAATCGATTCTGGAAGAGATCAAATCAGCTATGTCACTCAAAGCCCTAATGATGAAGTTATAACTGTCTTATTTTGGTCACACCATCAGAAGAGACAGAGATCACTTTAGAAGGACATCATGTTTGAGAAGATCGAAGGAACCAGTCGAAATGGGTGACCTGCAATCAGATGGTTGGACATGGTGAACGCTGGAGGACCTTTCTGGACTAGTACAAAACTGATTTCTTTTTAGATCCGCAATTCATCAAGTCGCTAGGACTCGAGCACAAGTTAATGGCACCTAACTACAACAATAAATAGGTTAACCATTAATTAAGTAAACTATAATTACATGCATCCTAATTGCTCTAGCAATGTGTACCATATTTGCTCTACTTACACACCTCCTAGATAATTCTAGTTACTCTCATCTTAAGTTATTTTAGAACTGTTATTATATTCATCATATCTTAAAGAGATCTGGAAGATCTCCTATCGTATTCTAATGAGAGGGTGGGAGCCTGCTGTTTTCCTCTAGTAGCTTTCTCCCTCTGTCAGCTCAGTTTCAGTTGAAGTAGTCTGAGAAAAGGATAGTCTTTATCCCTTTCTTTAATTTTTTTGTTTCCTTTTCTAGCTTTAGTTCTTTTGGTAGGGCATTCCACCACGTTGGAGCCATTACAGAGAACATTCTTGCCCTTGTGATGTCTTTAAAGGAGGGTATTTGAAGTAGAGACTCTTGGCTTGAGCATAGGGCATGTGAAGGAGTATGGCTATGTATTCTGGCTGCAAGATATTGCAATTCTGAGAGGTGGATGATGGTTTTGTGTGTCAGTGCCTGAAGGCTAAGAAGAGCAGCGGCAGCTCTCTAGAGGGCGCCCTGTTACTGGTGATCACCGAGCCCTGTTGAAGGCTGGTAACCAGGACCACAGCAGGCTACCCCAGAGGCTCTTCTTGAAGGAGGAAAAGGATACCGGAGACTAGCAGCGGAGGAGTGATCTTGGGAGGGCCAAGGCTCTCAGAACTAGGGGATAACCACCAAGAGGCTGCCACAGGAGCAAGCCCACCAGTCAGGAAGAACAGCACCCACCTACTTGAATAAATTAATGTAAACCGTTCTGAGCTTCCCTGGGAGAATGGTATAGAAAATTGAATATATTTATAAATAAAAATACCCCGAAGAGCTTCCATGGATTGGGTGAGAACTTGGGGACTGGGCAAGGCTGGATTGGAAAGGGAAGAAGCTATGTCTACCTAGGGGAAGATTCTTAAAACGTAAACATGCCTTTAACATGCTTACTAAACCAGTTCCAGCTGGATTAGTATGCATTTTAGCAACGGATTATCAAAACGGCTTACCATGATCTTTTCTGAGTTTCTTAGCAGTCTCTGATTCTGCCATGGAAATGTAAGGAGGTCAGGTATATAAGAATAAAGTTATTATTATTATTATTAATATTAAAATGAACATTCTGAGTGATTCTCTATTATTGCTGAGTGATTCACTAACCTCATTGTGCCATGTTTGCAGCCATAATTTGCCGACAGGTCTGAGCTATCATAGCCTTACTTTCTGATCAGTGCCTGAGTACTGATTGGTTCAGGCACTGACAGGAAAGTAAGGTTTGACAGCTCAGACCTCCCCCCACCCAATGCAAATTTTTTAAAAACTCAACAAAAAATTGAAGATTGGCAGGAGAGATGTCCACTCTCTCCCGCTGTGCTTGTGCTACCTACAGCACCCACCAGTGGCAGTGGGAGAGATGCCCACTCTCTTCCGCTGCATCGCACAATTCCCTGACATTGCTACTAACCCTCCCCTCGCAGCGGGAAGAGATGCCCACTGACATTAGTGTTCCCCCTCCCCGACAGTAGGAGGGAGGTCCACTCTGTCCCGCCAGCACCCAACCCCACTAACTCCCCCCATGCCCATGAGTACCCTCCCCCCTACCTTATTGTCAAAGTCTGTCTGGAGGGATGCCTCTTACAAAATGGCAGGCCTGTCCCTTCCCAGTGCATCCTGGCATTTGGCAGTGAGGAGTCTGTCTTTGATTGGCCCAAGGGCTTAAAGGTCCAGGCACAAAGGGTTTGAATATCTGAATAGTATACAAACGCTGTTAATTTATCTGTACTAGGGTTGGTTTTAAGTGTGGAAGTATTGGAATTGTTACAATCTATTCCTGACATTTTGTTTATTGATTAGGCCTATATACATAGTTCAAATAAATCAGTTTATTAGGGAACCTTGTTCACAGTGGCTTTTTGGGACTTTTCCTTGGGAGGGGGAGGGAGAAGAGGGTGAACCCACCCACTAACACTTCTTTTCTCCAGGTGGAGCCAATGAGCGCTAACCAAATGAGGGACCACCTTCAGGGGACTCCAGCCAGGTTGGGCCCTGGACCTAGAAGAGCCACCCTGAAGGGGGTGAGACCCATTACACAGGCGTGCTGAAAGTGCTCTGATTTTAGTCCCTGCAGGAGGCTTTCAGAGTTGTAGTGGGTTAAATACCTAGCAGAAGCTTTTTGTTTGTTTGTTTTTTAACCTATAGACTGGTGAACCATGTTTTGATGAAATCTGAGCATGTTGTTAAACCAAGGTGTTAGGGGGCTCCATTTTTCAGTAGCTCAGATCTGTGAATATACAAATGAATCGTGATTTTGATGGGCAGAACAGGAACACGGAGAGAAATATAGATCTGAGCCAAAAAGGAGGGGACCGGCAGGGGGTGAAGGAGAAAGCAGAGGAGGCGGGAGGCAAAGCGGATGTGGAGGGAGCTGCTCAAAGGGAGGATGTGCATGGTGTGAGGAGGTGGAGGTGGCAGCGCAACACACAGGAAGCTGCGGCCACCGCCACAAAGCGGCATCTGGCTTCGGTCCTTTCGGCCACCGAGAGCATCGTACGGTGAGTGCAGCCTCTGGGCTGGAGGGGGGAAGGGAGGGACGGCCATTCACGTCGAGAGCAAAAAGCCCGATTTGCAGCGGTACAACAATGGCCGAAATAGAATTCAAGATTTTGAACAGGGTGGGGGAGGCTGATCAAGGCTTCAGCAGTGCAGGGCCGAAAAAAAGGAGGGGGACCTGCCTCCCCCCCCCCCATTTCTACCACACATAAAACAACTTAAAATCATCAAACACAGATGAAGGGATCACAAATAGTAGAAGAAATGGGATCCCTGGAAAATTAAACTCAGCCAGGATTAGGACCCAGCAGCTATGCACTTCCTTTTTGTACTGAACAGGTCCAGGTCCCCCTTCCTTGCTGCCCTGACACTTGAACACTACCTCCTGGCTGCCAGACTGGATGAAAGGGCTTTGGCATCCCAAAATTGGGAGCAGGAAAGAAAGTTTGGACTCGGGGCCACTGCCCACCCTCAACTGTCTGGTAAACCACTGAACACAATACAAAAATCGAACATATTCCACTTTCTTCTACCTTTGTTGTCTGGACATGTTATTTTTCCATCACGTTGATCTCATTTTGTCTTCTGATAATTCCCTACCCATGCTGTCCATGTCTTTTTTTCCTCTCTCCTGTCTTTTTCATTCCCCCTCTACACCTGTCTGAAATACTGATCTTTCCTTTTTAGCTCTTCCTGCTTTTTTTCTTTTCTGCATCTCCATCCACTCAAATTTCACCCTTTTCCTTTTTCATCTACCTACCAATTTTGCATCTCTCTTTCTCACGCTTTAGCTTTCCCATCTCACATATTCCCCATCCTCCTATTCCCTTCTATCTTTCATCTACTCATTACCACATTTCTGCCTCTGTATTTACTATCCTCCTCTCATTCTTCTCCTTGCCACACAACCATCTCTCCCACTTGATTCCAGAATTTCCAGTATATCCCCTCTTTCAATTCTTGTAACCCAGCATCTCCTATCTCTATCACCCTCATGGCCTAACATCTCCTTATCCTTTATTCTTCCACTACTTTGTCTTTCCCTAATGCCGACCTTGCATCAGTGATGTCTGAAACTATATTAAAATCAAAATTTTAGCTTCTTGCATCATAGTGCAAACCGAAGAAAATATTTCTTCACACATGAAATTAAACTCTGGAATTCGTTGCCAGAGAATGTGGTGAAATCAGTTAGCTTAGAGGGGTTTAAAAAAGGTTTGAATAATTTCCTAAAAGAGAAGTCCATAGGCCATTATTGAGATGGCTTGGGGAAATCATAGTTTTGTTTTTTTCATAGTTTATTTAAAATTTGATTACTCACTTATCCACTGCTTATTGCTAGGATGAGCGGCATAAAATCTGTTTTACTACTTGGGATCTGGGTTGGCCACTGTTGGAAATAGCATACTGGGCTTGATGGACCTTTGGTCTGTGCTAAGTATGGCAATTGTTTAATTGCCGTCTAAATATTAAATAAGGTTGAGGCTTTTTCTCCACTTGAAGTAAATGTTTTTTTCAGTGGGTACTTCCACCACTTGGCTAATAACATTTTTAATTTTTTGATTTAAACTACTCTATCGTATCGCCCCTCTTGCCTTTCTTCTAAACGGAGATGTTTAAGTCGCTTTATGACTTATCATTTTAGTAGCCTTCCTCTGGACCAACTCCATCTTGTGTGGTCTCCAGAACTTTACACAATATTCTAAATGAGGTCTCACCAGAATCTTATACAGGGGCATCGTTACCTCTTTTCTCCTGCGGGCCATTCCTTTCCCTATGCGTGCTGTAAGCTTTTGCCATCACCTTTTCTACCTGTTTGGCCACCTTACGATAATCACATACAATCACACCAAAGTCCCACTGCTCTTTCATGCACAAACATACTTCACTCTCTCATCTAAGGGCTCCTTTTATCAAGCACTCAATACCGCGCACTCAACCGCCTGCCGCACTAGTTGCTTACGCCTCCATTGACGAGGCATTAGTTTTTTGGTGAGCCACAGGGGTTAGCACGTGATGAAAGGTCCAACGCGCTAATCCCCGTAGCGCATTTTGATAAAAGGAGCCCTAAGTCTCTTAAACAAGAGATAACGTCAGTCCATCTGGATATTGCTATAAGTCTCATTCAGTGGACAGAACTCTACATGGGTAGCAAATCCTTGTGTAAAATGTAGGGTTCCAAATGTCCGGATTTACCTGGACATGTCCTCTTTTTAGAGGATTGTCCAGGTGTCTGGATAGGTTTTCAAAATCCAGCAGTTTGAGTTTTGAAAAGGGTTGAGCTCAAGACCGTGTCTGAAGGGCCTTTGTGGTATTTAGTATTTCTTTTGAATTCCTATGAATAATGTATTTAGTTTATAGTTTATTATTTATATTCCACCTTCATACTAGGCGGATCACAACATTACATATATAATGGAATACAAAAACAAACTGCATACAAGGGTGTTTCAAAAAGTACCAGCAGGGAAGATACAGGAAGTGTTGACACTGCCTAATAGATGGCATGGCGTGCTTAATTGGTAGGGCACCATATACAAAATGGCAGCACCTTTAGCTGTTTACACAGTAGAGGAGCAGTGAGATTTTTCTGGTCAGAGGGTGTGAAACCTTGTGACATTCATAGAAGAATGCTGCAACAATATGGAGGTGCCTGCATTGGCGAGTGAAGTAGATACGTTTAAAAATGGGCGAACATCAATCCCTGATGAGGAACACTCCGGTCATCCCATGGCCCTTGCTAATGAGAAGGTGGGTCATGCTGATGCCATTATTCGTGAAAACAGGTGCATTTTTTTTTTAAGTTCTGGACAGTGAATTAGATGTCAGTATCGGATCCGCACATACCATTGTCACACAGGTTCTCAAGTATTGCAAGTTGTGCCTAGGATGCTGATTGATGAGCACAAGATGATTTGTGTGAAGACTTCCACAGCCTTTTTGGCACGGTATACAGGGGATGAAACCTGAGTGCTTCACCTTGAGCCTGAAAACAAGAGGCAGTCTTCACAATGGTGTTGCACATCATCTCCAGTCAAGAAGTTCAAGTCTCAACCCTCCGCTGGAAAGGTCCTGTTCACTCTCTTCTGGGATATGAATGGACCGATTTTGGAGCACTGTCAGGAAAAGGGTGAAACTGTGAATAGTGTCTGATACAGTGCAATGTTGGAGGAAGAGCTGAAGTCAAAAATATGGAACCATCGCAGAGGACTTTTGTCCAAAGGCATTATTTTCCTTCATAATAACGCATGCCCTCACATGGCCACTGTAACTCTTTGACACCATTTGGAGATTGAGATTTCAGATCCTCCATGCAGCCCTAATCTTGCTCCCTCTGATTATCATGTGTTTGGAGCCTTGAAGGACACTTTGAGAGGACAAAGATTTGGAAGTGGTTCATTCCTGGCTGAAGGCACAACCAAAAATGTGGTTTTTTTTTCCAATGGAATAAGAAGTTGGTGCAACGGTGTGAGAGGTGTGTTGAAAAGGAGAGTGATTAAGTAGAAAAATGACATATAATTTGTATCTGTAATTAAATTATATATCACAAGATATTAAATTTGCTGTTACTTTTTTGAAACACCCTTGTATAAAAAAAAATAAATAAAAGGGAAAGATTTTATCAATGATGGGGACATGTCATGAAAGGGCATCTAATCTTTGTAGAGTGGCTCACCATAATGAGTCAAATTTCTAACCTCGGTTTATATTCGAGTCAACCTTCTTTGAGGAGGGGGGGAGTTTACCTCGGTTTATATTCGAGTCAACCTTCTTTGAGGGGGGGGGAGTTTACCTCGGTTTATTTTCAAGTACCATATATGGTAGATGGGTCTCATGGTCTTTATTCACTCATGTGCTATGTTTATGAGTCTCCCAAACTTTTTCTCTCATTAGTACAATGTCTCGTAAGTCTCTGCGGTAACTGCCTGGGCAGGAAGGATGTGTGGTGGCATCTCTAACGTTGCAGCTACAATGTATAGAGGAAGGAGAAGGGGAAACTACTAAACATCCGTCTACAGGCACGGTGTGTTTGTGATCAAAGACCTTCTTATAGCAGGAGATCAGAAAAGTCCACCACTCCACCAACGGCAAATAGAACGTGTTACATACTAGAGAATGACACGGTGAAAAAATTGGTCCCCGTCACCGCCCTGTCCCCGTCTCACCATACTCTGCACCGCCCCGTCACCGCCATTCCCTTCACCGCCCCGTCACCGCCACTGCCACCCCATTCACCGCCCCGTCACCGCCACTGCAACCCCATT
Organism: Geotrypetes seraphini; assembly: GCF_902459505.1. Classification (NCBI taxonomy): domain Eukaryota; kingdom Metazoa; phylum Chordata; class Amphibia; order Gymnophiona; family Dermophiidae; genus Geotrypetes; species Geotrypetes seraphini. The sequence continues at coordinate 82,204,439 of NC_047096.1, read as the reverse complement.
CGCCCCGTCACCGTCACCGCTGCATACATAAAAGCCTCAAACGGGTACGATTTTATATACTTTTCTTTATTTACGTATAAAGGAAACATTCTTTAAAACTTTAAAACTTAGTTAAATATTAGTTAATAACTATACAAAAACAAAACACGCAGAGAAAAAATTAATTAATATAAATTCTCAAAACTGACACATTTTGATCACTAAATTTAAAATAGTTATTTTTCATACAGTTTTTCAATCACTAATCTTCCACCACCCCTGGGGCTAGCAATGCAAAAACAAACACGACATGTACTTTAAATGCTTACAATGTTAGCCTACATGGTAAGTAGACGCGGCCGCTGTACCTAATCGTGGCAAAGATCTCCCTGCCGTGATTAGCATAGTGACCGCGGCTACGGCTGCAAGTCTCCCCTCCCCCCAGCGATCACGGCAGGAGGGCACCCAACCCCTCCTGTAGACCCCCCCCAACGGCCCTCCCGACAATCGCAGCAGAAGGGTACCCAACCCCTCCTGCCGGTCCTCCCAATGGCCTCCCCTAAGATCGCCGGCAGGAGGGTACCCAACCCCTCCTGCTGGACCCCCCCCCCCAACGAACCCTCCCACCCCGGAACCCCCTTAGTCTTACTTTCCAAGTTGGACCGGACAGCTCCTCGCTCGTCTGGCCAGCAGGCTTGCCTCCGTCCAAATGAGGCGGGCCCGCCCCTACCCTGCCCAACCCACAGGATCCTAAGGCCTGATTGGTCTAGGCACCTAAAGCCACTCCCGCTATAGGAGGGGCCTTAGGTGCTTGGGCCAATCAGGCCCTAGGATCCTGTGGGTTAGGCAGGGGAGGGGAGGGGTGGGCCCGCCTCATTTGGACGGAGGCAGGCCTGCTGGCCAGACGAGCGAGGAGCTGTCCGGTCCAACTTGGAAAGTAAGACTAAGGGTGGTGTTTCGGGATGGCGGGGTTTGTTGGGGGAGGGTCCGGCAGGAGGGGTTGGGCACCCTCCTATTGGCGATATAGGGGGCTGTTGGGGGTGCCGGCAGGAGGGGCTGGTTCTGTCGGCATGAAGGGCTGAGCACCTTCCTGCCGGCGATCGTTGGGGGGGGGGGGGGGGGCGGGTTCTATTGGCAGGAAGGGTTGATCTGACAAATGAGGAGCACGGTGAAACACAGGTAAATTGCGGTTCCTAGAAGGGGGTACATTGGCCTGCGGGGACAAATCTTTTCACCGTTTTTGCGGGCGGTGAAAACTTTTGTCCCCGTGTCTGCGGCGATTTGGCTTTGGAGTCTCCATAACCCGCAGCCAAACCGCAGCCACGCCGCAGCTCCCTGCGGGGATCGCTCCCCGTGTCATTCTCTATTACATACTGTTAAAAAGACACTTTAGACTTCGATCTTCATGCTTAGCGTGCTCTGTTTATACAATTTTAGTGAAGTCTTACAGGGTTTTTTTTTTGGTTTATTTTGTTTTTATACTGTGTTTATAATAGAGAAATTAAAGGCATGGAGGGGCATAATAAAAAATGTGTCTTAAGTCTGAGGTTAAAAACTGCTAAACATGAGCAAGGTATAAGTTTTGGTCCTTAGGAACTCTACCTTTTTTGCCCATTTTCAAAAATAAAAACATCCACGCAAAAAACATACAAAAGCAAGTTTTGTAGACGAACCCACCAATTACCGTGTTTCCCCGAAAATAAGATCTACTCCGAAAATAAGCCTTAGTCGTAGGCAGCCACACTTGCCCCTGCCGCACAGCCGAAGCCTCGCTGACCCTCCTTCTTTCCCTCCCATCCGTATCCCGCCAACCACGACCATAAATACCTTCCAGCAGAGCAGCGTCGGGCCAGCAGCACTCGCGGCCTTCTCGCTGGGGAATTCCCTCTGCCGTGTCACTGATGATGTCATCAGTAACACAGCACACAGAAGGCCCCAGTGAGAACGTTGCAAAGCAGTCTGTTTAGAGTGCTGTTGGCCTGATGCTGCTCTGTCGGAAGGTATTTATGGTCGCGGTCGGTGGGGTTCGGATGGGAGGGAAGGATGGATGTTCAGCGGGGGTGTGGCGGTTTGGCTGCACGGCGGGTGCTCAAGTATTCTGCACAAGGGATGGGAGGGAGGGAAGGATGGAAGCTGGGCAAGGGTTCTGCACGAGGGATGGGAGGGAAGGATAGAAGCTGGGCAAGGGTTCTGCACGAGGGATGGGAGGGAAGGATAGAAGCTGGGCAAGGGTTCTACTGCACAGGGGGATGGGAAGGATGGAAAAATAGAAAGATGCTGCAGAGGGAAGGCACAAGGGGATGGGTGAGAGGGGAGGAAAGATGTTGCACATGTGGGGGAGAGAAAGGAAAGAGGAAGAATTGGGGTGAAGGGGAGGAACGGAGAGATGATCATGTACATGAAACAAAAATAATCCCTACCTGAAAATAAGACCTAGTGGTTATTTTTGGGCCCCGAATGAATATAAGACACTGTCTTATTTTCGGGGAAACACAGTACCTTGTCTGATTGTGGCAGAAGGAATCCCCATCAGCTGAGCCAGTTTCAGGGGATTCCTGGCAGCTCAGCTGATGGGGAATCCCCCTGCCAGGATCAGCTGAGCCATGGCCTAGAACTCCTTGGGTAGGCGGTATACAAGAACATAATAATAATAATAATGGTGCCCAACACCCCTCCCCCTGACATCCCGACATCCTCCTGATATCCTCATCCCCTCTCACATCCCAACATCCCTCACATCCTGTCATCCCCATGATATCCCATACATCCCCCTATCCCTCCCAACACATTCTGCCCCCCACAGCCCTGTCCCACCCCTCCCACATCCCTGGAAGCTCTACACCCCATACCTTGAAGAGCAAATAGCAGGAGGGAAGCTCACTCCCTCCTGCCTACAGGACCATTTGCTGCTATGACCAGGGCTTCCCCCTCCCACTGCATTTTGAGCTAATCAGAGCCTTTGGCCTCTCCCAACGCATCTTCATTCAAAGCACCTGGTTCAAGTGCTTTCATAGGCAACCAATAGATGTCACTGTTGAGTATGACTGAAATCACAAAATAGTGATTTTGAGCCAATCAGAGCCTTTGGCCCCTCCCAATGCATCTTTGTTCAAAGCACCTGGTTCAAGTGCTTTCATAGGCAACCAGTAGATGTCACTGTTGAGTATGACTGAAATCACCTGCCACTTTCAGGAGCAGTAAATACTTCTCAACCCAGTCCTCAGGACACACCTAGTCAGTCACCTTGCCTCCTAACTTTCCCAACACACTTAGTGTATGTCGGTGGGTTCTCTTCTGCTGCTACCCCCACTACAGGTTGTCATACCCAGGGTTCTGTCTTAGGGCCTCTTCTCTTCTCTCTCTACACACTTTCCCTTGGTGCCCTGATCTCCTCCCATGGCTTCCAATATTACCTATATGCTGATGACTCCCAAATCAACATATCTACACCTGAAATTTCACCTAAAGTTCAAGAAAAAGTCTCTACTTGTTTAGCTGATATTGCTGCCTGGATGTCCTGCCATCATTTGAAACTAAATATGTCCAAGACTGAGCTGCTCCCCTTTCCTCCTCAACCGTCTGCTCCTCCTTCTCCTTTCTTCATCTCAGTAAATAATACTGTCATTGTTCCAGTCTCCTCTGCTCGCAACTTTGGAGTGGTCTTTGATTGTCACCTCTCATTTTCTACGTTTATCCAACAAACTGCTAAGACCTGTCGCTTCTATCGCTTCAGTATCACCAAAATTTGCCCCTTCCTGTCTGAGCACAATACCCGGACCCTTGTCCATGCTCTCGTAACCTCATGCTTAGATTACTGCAGTCTATTTCTAACTGGTATCCTGCAGTGTCACCTCTCCCCCTTGCAATCTGTGCAAAACTCTGCTGCATGACTCATCTTCTACCAACCTCGCTATGCTCATGTCACCTCTCTCCTTAAGTCACTTCACTGGCTCCGTATCTGCCATTGCATACAGTTCAGGATTTTATTGCTGACCTACAAGTGTGTTCATTCTGCTGCCCCTCAATATCTCTCCTCGCTTCTCTCTCCTTATACACCTCCCAGAGAACTCTGTTCCTCAGATAAGCTGCTTTTAACTTTACACTTCTCCACTGCCAATTCCAGACTTTTTTCCTTTCATCTAGCTGCCCCTGTGCCTGAAATAAATTACCTGAGTTTGTCTTTCAGGCCCCTTCCCTTGTTTAAAAGCAGACTGAAAACCCACCTTTTTGATATAGCCTTCAAACCTAACCTGCTGATTATCCATTCCCCTTAACTGTATCCATGACATCCTGTTTGTCCGTCTTGACTGTTTAGATTATAAGCTCTTTCGAGCATGGACTGTTGTTTTCTTCTTTGTCACTCTGTGCAGCACTGTATGCATCTGGTAGCGCTATAGAAATAATTAATGGTAGTAATCGGTAAGAAGAGGATATCCACAATGAATATGCATGAGAGTTTTGCACAAAACAGAGATACTGCATGCAAAACTATCTCGTGCATATTTATTGGGGATGTCCTGAAAACCTGACAGGCTAGGCGTGTCCCAAGGACTGGTTTGAGAACTTCTGCTGTATAAAATACTCACTGCCAAGTTTGCCTCATGCCTATGTACAGAACTGGCACTGAACCATCAAACTGGTTCTGATCTTGCTGCGCTGTGGAGAGCTTTAGTGGCGCTCAGTGAGGTGAGCCAGTCCTGCTTCAGGAGGTTTAACAAACAAAAATAATTTAATGTCAGAACTTTTTAGTGGACTAAAAATACATTTCTTGAGTACCTTTTTATTAGTTTCAGGACCATTGATTGAGAAAATAAACATAAGAACATAAGAACATAAGAAATGGCTTCGCCGGATCAGACTCTAGGTCCATCCAGTCCGGCGACCCGCACCCGCGGAGGCCAAGCCAGGTGTTCCCTGATGAGAAACCTTGTTTACTCGTATCCCCCAATGTGATTTGCAAGAAGGTGTGCATCCAACTTGCTCTTGAAACCCAGAATGCTGGTCTCCATCACGACCTCCTCAGGGAGAGCGTTCCAAGCGTCCACCACTCGTTGTGCGAAACAGAACTTCCTAATATTTGTCCTGGGCCTGGTGCCCCTCAGTTTCAGTCCATGACCTCTTGTCCGAGTCACATTTGACAATGTGAATAACAATGTTTCTTGCTCTATTTTGTCAAATCCTTTTAGTATTTTAAAAATCTCTATCATGTCTCCTCGCAGTCTTCTCTTCTCGAGGGTGAACAATCCCAGTTTTCCGAGGCGTTCTGTGTAGCTCAAATTCTCGATACCTTTTACTAGCTTCGTAGCTCGCCTTTGCACCCTCTCCAGTAGGGTTATATCCTTCTTTAGGTAGGGAGACCAGTGTTGAACACAGTACTCCAAGTGTGGTCTGACCATTGCTCTGTAAAGCGGCATTATGATGTCCGGCGATCTACTTGTGATTCCCTTCTTTATCATGCCCAACATCCTATTTGCTTTCTTTGCTGCCACTGCGCATTGAGCCGACGGCTTCAGGGTCCAGTCTATCAGTACTCCCAGGTCCCTTTCTTGTTCGGTCTTGCCCAGTGTCATACCTAACATTTTATATTCATGTTCCTTGTTTTTCTTACCCAGGTGCATCACTTTGCATTTTTCTATGTTAAACTTCATCTGCCACTTTTCTGCCCATTTCTCTAGCTGGTTCAAATCTCTCTGAAGTTCTTCTCTGTCCTTTTGTGTCCCAACTACCCGACATAGTTTTGTGTCGTCCACAAACTTGATTAAATTACTTGTTGTTTCATCTTCTAGGTCGTTTATGAAGATATTGAACAAGATGGGCCCAAGAACCGATCCCTGGGGTACACCGCTCGTTACCTCTTCCCAGTCCGAGAACTTCCCATTTATGCCCACCCTCTGCAATCTGTTTTCTAACCATTTGCCTATCCATCTTAGTATATCTCCTTCTATTCCATGGCTTTGTAGTTTCTTCAGAAGCCTTGCGTGGGGAACCTTATCAAACGCTTTCTGGAAGTCCAAGTATATTATATCCACCGGTTCACTGCTATCAATTTGTTTGTTCACCTCCTCAAAAAATTGAAGTAAATTAGTCAAACATGACTTACCTTTCCTAAAGCCGTGTTGGCTAGCTCTCATCAGGTCGTGATTTTCCAGGTGTTGCTCTATGCTGCCCTTTATTAGTGCTTCAATCATCTTCCCAGGAACCGACGTAAGACTCACAGGTCTATAGTTGCCCGGTTCTCCTCTCGATCCCTTTTTGAAGATTGGGATGACATTCGCTATCCTCCAGTCGTCTGGTATTTGCCCGGTTTTAATTGACAAGTTAGCTAGGGATTGTAATAGTTCTCCGATTTCTATCTTAAGCTCCTTTAGCACTCTCGGGTGAATTCCATCTGGTCCAGGGGATTTATCACTTCTCAATCTGTCGATCTGATAATATATCATGTTCAAATCCACATTTACTGAGGTGAGGCTATCCTCATTTTCTCCCTTGAATACTCTCCCTGTTTCTGGCATTGATGCAGTGTCCTCCTTGGTAAAGACAGACGCAAAGAATGAGTTTAGCCTATCCGCAATCTGTTTGTCTTCCTTGATGCACCCTTTTCTTCCTTGGTCGTCGAGAGGGCCCACTGCCTCCTTAGCTGGTTTTTTCCCTTTTATGTATCTAAAAAAGGGCTTGAAGTTTTTGGCTTCTTGCGCTATCTTTTTCTCATAGGCTTTTTTGGCGTCTCTTACTGCCTTGTGACACTTCTTCTGGTCGACCTTGTGACTGTTCCAGGCCTCCGTTGTGTGTTCACGTTTCCATTTTTTAAAAGAGTTCCTCTTATCCCTTACTGCATCCTTCACCTCTTTAGTTAGCCAAGCTGGTTCTCCTTTGTTTTTATTTCTCCTTCCTTTGGATATCTGCGGAATGTAGAGATTCTGCGCTTCGGTGATGGTATTTTTTAGTAGGGACCTTGCTTGATCGACTGTTCTGATTTTGGCTGCCTTTTTCTTGAGCCGTTTTTTAACCATGACTCTCATGCTGTCATATTTCCCTTTTCTGAAGTTAAAGGTTGTGGTTTGAGTCTTAAGTGAGTTTGACTTTGAGTGTGTTTGGAGCCGATAGACCGCAGGAGGCAGCCCAGTTACTTACTGCAGTTAGCAACAAACCCAGATATTCAATGCTGGGGCTACTTCCAACCACTGGCATTGAATTTCTAGGTTAAAATCAGCCGCTGAAGACTTAGCCAGCCAAGCTGATGTTCATCACCTGGACAGCTAAGGCATAGCAACTTTTTAGGCGTGTCTATGCGGCCACTAGCCTTAGCTGGTGAGCTAATGAATATTGGCAGTGACTGGCTATATTGCATGGCAAAACCAGTGACCTGCCAATCTGGTGAATGGGATATTCAGCAGGAGATGACTGGCTATGCACAACCAATATTCAGCATTGAATATCCAGAATCCCCATGCACTGTCTCTGGTGGTCTAAGTATCAGACTTTTATTTAGATCAGTATTTCTCAACATGAAGTACACGTACCCTTAGGGGTATGCGGGCCGCTGCAGAGAATATTTCCTGCCCATCTTTTGAAGGCACAACCACTGCCGGGGATCCCTCCTTTCAGCCCGTCCCACCCACTGCCAGAGTTCTCTGCTCCTCCATCCTTCCAGAAGCCGACCCACAGGGCTTCCCGCTGACATCAGAATAAAGCCTTCCAGGTCAGCGGGGAGTGGGGGGGAGAGTTCTCAGTTACCTCCTCGCTCATTCTGTCTTCAGTTGCTTGTTCAGGGAACACGCAGTAGGCAAAGATTTACACGCTACACTTATCTGACCTGGAAACCTTCTCTTCAATGTCAGGGCTGACATCGGAGGTAAGGCTTGTGGGTCAGCTATGTGCAGCATGTAAATCACTGCCTGCTGTGCATTCCCCAAACAAGCCGCTGAAGGCAGAAAGAGCAGTGTGGTTTGAACAAGAGGACAAAGGGAGAAAGGAGTGGGGGAGGGATAAGGAGCTTGTTGGGACATTGGATGGGTACAATTCTTGGACAACGGCTGGAAGGCAGGGAGGGGGCACGAACTCAACACAGAAGGAAGGGGGGCATGAACATGGAACACAGAAGGGAAGGAGGAAGGGGGCACTAACTTGGGGCAGGATGGAGGGAATAGAAAGGGAGAATTGTTGGGCATCAGTGTGTAAGTGAGAGGGAAAGGAAGAAAGGGGAAAATTGGGCATAGAAAGAGGAGAGAGAGAGATGCATGGGGAGAGAAGGATGAGAGGAGAAATGTTAGATATGGTGGTGGAGAGGGAACAGATTGAAGGGGATGACGGAGAGGAATGTTGGAGATAATGATGGAGGGAGAGATGTGGCATGATGCTATAGAGGGTTGATACAAGGAGAAATGGGCATGGGGCTGGTGGGCAGTGGTGAAAAATGCTACACATGATCCAGGGGATGAGAGAAGTAGAAATGTTGGATGTGACAGTAGAGGGGGTGGGAGAGATGCCTGGATCACTCAAGACAGATGGACAGTGAGAGAAGGAGAGGGAGATTTAGAAACATAGAAAAAAGCAGCAGAAAAGGGCTATAGCCCACCAAGTCTGCCCATTCCAAGTGTCCCCTCCCCTGAATTTACTCCCTTAAAGATCCCACGTGAGTATCCCATTTTCTCTTAAAATCCGTCACGCTGCTGGCCTTTATCACCTGGAGTGGGAGTCAATTTGTTGTCAATAGGGGTGGAGGAGAGAGGAAGAAAAGTTGGACTGATGAAGGGACGGAGATAGATGTTGGTTGGGGAATGGAATGAGGTCTGGAGGAGAGGAAACGTGCAGGAGGAAGAAAGAAAGAAATATTGGATGCACAGTTAGAAGGAAGTACAACCAGAGTCTCATGAAATCACCAAACAAAGGTAGGAAAAATGATTTTATTTTCAATTTAGTGATCAAAATGTGTCAGTTGTGAGAATTTATATTTGCTGTCTATATTTTGCACTATATTTGTCTATTTTTCTTTTTATTATTATTATTTATTTATAAGTTTTCACATATGTTCAGAAGAATACATCTTGTTACATGAAATACAGGGAAAGCAAAAACTTTTTTACAAATAAAAACAATAGGAAATCAAAACCTTTCATTCAGGTAAATTTTCACCCCCTTCTTAGACCACAATAAAAGAAGGAGATCATACAAAATTATTGAAGATAAATAAACATTCTCATTGAAGAAAAAGGCTTAGTATGCAGACAGTTAAATCTTATTTTCTACTTTTTCATTCCTTAATGATCTTTCATCTATAAACTCCTTCAAATGAACTGGAAAAAAAAAAAGTATATTTGACTCCCAGATATCTAACCAGGCATTTTGGATATGCAAGCAGGAATGATGCACCCAATTTAATAGTGTCCTGACGCAAGGAAAAAACATCTTTTCTCCGCTCCTGAATAATTTTAGACACATCCGGATATATCCACACTTTTTGATCCCCAAATAGTTTCTGAGCATTTCTGAAGTACAACATTAAAATCATATTTAGATCCTGTTCAAAAACAAAAGAAACCAAAAGAGTAGTTCTTTCGGTGTGTGCTGTTAAAGTTTGTTCTAATAGAACTGATACATTTTCAAAATCAATTTGGTTATCTTTCACTTTATATCCCCCAATTCGTTAGGTGGAATCTTTTTATTAGATAAATAGTAAATCCTATTAATAGGAGGAATATTATTAGGTGAAATTTTTAAGATCTCAATCAGATATTTATTGAAAAAGTCAATGGGGCTACAGGAAAATTAAGGAGACGAAGATTTAATCGACGATTAAAGTTCTCAAATTGTTCCAATTTCCTGTGGATCAATGTATTGTCCTTAATTGTTGCTAGCTTGAATTGTTGTATATCCTCCTTATTCTGCCTAGTTTGTTCTGAGAAGTCAATTTTCATTGAAACTACTGACTTTGTTAAAGAGTCAAGGTTAGAAGCATTTTTTTATACCTTTTCAGTTGATTTAGTAAGTGTAGTCTCCAGTCTTTGAAGTAGTTGCCAGATATTTTTTAAGGAAGCCTCCTTGGGAGCTGGTAAATTCCCTGTTTCCTTAGTTGTCTCACTCAGTTCTTCTGCCGTTGAGTCTGCTCCCTCACTAGGAAACCCTGTAGGACCACATCCGGGGTTGCGTGTCTCCTGCATCAGATTACTGGCAGAGGCTGGACACGGTGGTTCAAAAGTAGTCGGAGGGTAAAAGGTTCTTCACTACCAATGCCGGGTCCACTCCTTCGATAGCTTGCTCAACTGTCGGCAAAGCCGTTAAGAAACGATCAACAGTCAGCTGCACGGGGTAGAGGTAAGTGCTGGCGAGGGAACAGCTCTAACCACCCATTTCCTCTTTGTGTGTGGCATTATGTTAATTAACAAAGATATGCTACCAATGCTGACTTTAAACCAGCATAATAGATAGCACCGCAAGTTCAGGAAATATAAATCCAAAATGCAATTGAACAAAGGTTCAACAGCGCAGTCAAGGAATCAGCAAGAGCGCAGGTAACTGTAGGCGTGTTGTTAGCGGCTTCTCATACCGCCGCCATCTTCACCCTCTCTCCTATTTGTCTATTTTTCTATAGTTGTTATTGAGGTGACATTGCATATTTGTTAAAGTCATCTGCCTTGGCCTCTTTGAACCCCCCCCCCCAAATATAAATGATAATTAACATTTCTCTGTGTACCAGTGTGCTTTGTGTTTTTATAATTTTGTGGTTACCATTATGTATTAATAAGATTATATTGTGTTTATATGAAAAATGGATGGAAGAAATTGCATTACAATTAGTACTATTATTATGGGGGTGGAGTCAGGGGTGGAGGTTGGGAAGGTCTGGGGTGGAGCTTGGCGGGGGTACTCGGTTGGTATTTGTTAGACTTAGGGGGTACTTGGCTTGAAGAAGTTGAAACACTGATTAAGATTATTTATTTTCCATGGAACTTCAGGTCAGTGTTTTAATTTAAAAGGTTTTTCAGATATTAAGAGAAATCTATACAGTCAGATATTATTTTCAACATGATCAATTTAAAATATTAGTCTAAGCATATATTCTAACACAGACTAATTTGCCATGCAGTAGCCTGATCAATTACAAAAACTATACTGTGGAAATACCAAGAGTGGCTGGAGATTTACCACCCCTATGCTGGAGGTTTTCTCACAAGCTCTGCTGTATCTAACATTTAGTTCTGGTCCAAAAACTGATATATTTGAATCAATAACGCCCTCTTTTGCGAACGCATAGTGTGGGTTTTAGCGCCGGTAGTGGTGGTAACTGCTCAGATGCTCATAAAATTCCTATGAGAGTTGGAGCAGTTACCGCCACTGCCGGCACTAAAACCCACACTATGTGTTTGTAAAAGAGGGGGTAGTCTCTCACCCTTCTGTCTTTCCTGCTCCCCCCTCACAGGTTCTGTCCCTCTTCTTTTCCCACAAGTCCTCATCTCCTCCCCCTAAAAAATGCTTTTCCAACACAAACGTAACTACAACTCAGTCAATGTTCAAACTGCTGGTAACAGCAAATTATTATCAACAAGTCCCTTGTCATTGAATGCTGAGTTTATACCACTGACCCTAACCCTAACCCTATGACCATGTCTTGTTCTGTTTCATCAAATAAAATATCTCTTGCATGCCATACTGGTGTCCTACAGTCTTAATTTTTTACATTGTGTTGCTTTTGGCCTCTCTGCACCAGGTCATCATAATTATTCTTAAGATAGTTCATGGCTAAAGCCATTATTAAGATGGACGGTAAAATGCACCACTTATTCCAAGGATAAGCAGCATAAAATCTGGTTTTACCTTTTGGGATCTTGCTAGGTACTGGAAACAGGATATTGCTGCTTGTTGTACCTTTGGTCTAGCCCAATATTCCAGCTCTTATCTCAGTCAGCTATTACGTTTTTCAAATTGTACTGAACAGCTACAACAAATATTGGACATCACTGGTCTATATTCAGCTGGCAGCGATCAGCATTGTGGTGACTGCCACCAGCAGTATGCCCAGAAGTTCAATGCCAGGCCATGTCCATACTTTGGCACTGAATTTTTGGGTTTGCACAGCTGGCTAAAATATAGCTGGTTAATTATGATATTCAGCACTTAACTGGCTATGGGGTAACAAAGATAGGATTGCATAAAAGTCAGTCCTATTTAGTTAAGTGCTGATTCCGCCCCTGGAGCATCTCCCAAATACCCAGTTTTAACATAGGTGCTAACCGAACATTTTCAGTGGCACTAACGGATTAAGTACCACTGAAAATGACCAATGAGCCCTGAACTTGTGACTCAAACAGCCAGGAGCCATTTCTTGCCAGTTATATTGCTTTGAATATAAAAATGTATTAATTTGGGATATCACAAATTAATTTTTTGGCTTTTTTGAAGAAAATTGGGAACGTTTTTGTTTAGGAAATCCTTTGGTACATGACATGGGGACAAATTTGTCCTGTCCCTGCAGGATCTATTTCCATCCCATCCCAGCAAATTCTGTCCATGTCACTGCCCCATCCCTGTAAGCTCTGTCCTCATCTGCACAAGCCTCGAACATTTTAAAATCAGAAGTATTAGAAAGGAAATGTGGATTTGAATGATGACATTAACCTGTGTCTTTCTCTTTCTCTAGTATATAATTTGTATGGATGTTAATAGCTAATATTTAAAATTTATTGTGAATCCTAGAAATGTCCCTAGAACTCTTTTGTGCAGTGTGAGTACACTCATCATTTGCATGTGTATTTTATAAAGTAAGCATATCCACTCTATGTGCAATTTCTACAGGATTTATGCTAGTATTTTATAAATATATTTTCCTTTCCATTAACAGAGCTGCCAAAGGAGTCCCATTTTTAAGACAGTGAAATTGGGAGATGCCTAGCTCCTCTACATCTCCTGGTTTCACTCCTTGATATACCTCAACAAGCAAGAGACAGTTTAATAAAACATCATCTCCTGCTGTCGTTGGACCCATTTCACAAGAGGAGTTGTGAGTAGGGTTACCAGATGGCCAGGAAAACCAGGATATGTCCTTTTTTTAGAGGACTGTCTGGGTGCCCAGATGTTTTTTTTAAAAATGGGGCAAGCAGGCAAAAGAAGAACATCTCACCTTGAAATGTAGAACAGTACAACGAGAAAAGGCAAGGGAGATGTCCTTTCAACCAACCAAAAGTCTTTATTAATATAAAAGTCCCAGCAAGGATCCTGGTTTCGGCGTTGTTAAATGCCTTCCTCAGGGGACACGCAAGAGGTGTTCAAATCCAAGCTAAAGGCCCACTTTTTTGAAACTATTTTCAACTCTTAACTCCCACTCACTGCTGTCAGATACCTATACTCACTATAATTTCCCCAACCCTGAAATGTCCTGTCTAAATTAGATTGTAAGCTCTTCTGAGAAGAGACTGTCTATTGTGTGTTAGAATGTACAGCTCTGCGTACGCCTTTCAGTGCTATAGAAATAATAAATAGTAGTAGTAGGTGTAATACAAGAAATAAGCGAGTGCTCAGAGAAAACTGGACAGTGCTCACTTATTTCTCATATTACACCTCTTGAGTGTCCCCTGAGGAAGGCATTTAACAACGCCGAAACCAGGATCCTTGCTGGGACTTTTATATTAATAAAGACTTTTGGTTGAAAGGACATCTCCCTTGCCTTTTCTCGTTGTACTTTTTTAAAAATGGGGGAATCTGTCCAAGTTTAGCCAGCTCTCCTGACTCTCCCACCTACCTCCTCACAGGGCCCAGCCCCTGTAACTGAATCTTCGGGCAGCGCAGCAGCAACGAGGTAAACCTGCTGCCACCAGCTTGCTCTGGAAGCCACCACTCTGTAGTGACTTCCTGTTCCTGTGTAGGCTGGACTTGCAGAGAGGCGGCTTCCAGGGTAGGCTGGCACAACAGGTTTACCTCATTGCTGCTGCTGCTGGCTGCCCAAAGATTCAATTACAGCAGCCAGACCTGGGGAAGATGTAGGTGGGGTCTGGAGCTAGATAGGTTGTAAGGGGAGGGGAGAAACAGCAGGGGGGCTGGAGAAGCTTTATGGAAAGGAAAGAGTGCTTGAGCATTGAGTAGAGTTGTGCTGTATGGAAGGGGAGAGACAGAAACAGCAGAAGAGGAGGTTGGAAGGAAAGAGAGGGGCATCCGTAAGTGAGGGCTGGGGATTGGACAGAGAGAAAGAAAGAAAGAAGCACCCACAGGAAAGGGGGGTTGGAAGGAGAGAGAAAGAAGCACCCGTGGAGGAGGGTTGTAGGAAGGAAGAGAGAGAAGCACTAAAAGGACAGGAAAGGGGGAGAGTGGAGTGTGGGTGGGGCCATGTGTCCTTTTTTGTGTTCACAAATATGGTAACTCTAATTGTGTGACTTTGCAGCTCTTATTGCAAGACTCCTCCTGCTAATGTTGGGGAAGGCTGCTTAGTGGGAATTTTGGCTCCCCAGCGGGAGTGCAGGAGATGATTTGCAAAAGCCTTGACATATTCATGAAGAAAGACCCTCTGAAAGGACAAGGTTGTCTCAAGATGAAAGGAGTGCATTGTGATCAGGTGGCAGGGTTACTTTCCCTTCTTGCTTGTGTACTGTAACCAAGGACTGTTTTGAAATACATAATGGAAATTTCCTGCTACAGCTTAGTTCCTCTTTGAGCTACTGTATATTTTTGTCTGAGAAAAACACTGTATTCCTCTGCAGTTGCCTTTCACCACTACAGAACGTGCATGAAGAGAGCCCCCATTAAATTTTTTGCGAAATTAAGCATGAGTGTTGAAAATTTTCATTGGGTAAATTGTATGATATGTTGATGAAATTTATACATGTGTGTCTTATGGCTGTTTGTAATGCTTATTGTGAATGTGGTATTGTAACCCACCTTGTTAAGGGGAGGATATAACTAAATAAACCTTAGCCACCTTGTGGTAACTCGGGGAACTCCTAGGCTGAGTTCCATTGGATTCCCAGATCAGCATCCCACTGATGAAAGGATAGTGTGGTGCATTCTGCAACTACTGCTTAACTACCAGAAGCCCAGATATAGCTTTCTCAACCTCACACTTCAGCATACAGCAATTCGAATTAAGCTGTCTGCAACAGACTAGTTAATGTCTTCATTCAAATCCAGATTTCCTTTCTAACACCATTAAAGATTACTGATAGTAATCTACAGTGTATCACTCAGATATTCTTCTGTACCTTAAAATTGGAGGATGGCCAGTGGCCAATATAACACCAGTTTTCAAAAAAGCCTCCAGGGTGAGCCTGATGGGTATCAGGTAAAATGTTAAAACAAAATGGCAGGTTGTATGGATAAACATGGCTTAATGGGGAAGATCCAACATGAATTTAGCAAAGGGGGGATTGTGCCTGTATATGCATCTACGAAAATGAGAGGTACATCGATGAAATGCTTCATGAGGCATCAAAGATTTCCAGCAGTGGAGAAGAAGAGGCCATGCTGAAGGAGGACAGCTGGACTATGATTATGGGAACCTGCAGGATTGATACTGGATTCCACCATGAAGAACTGGTATGCAGTCCTAGAAGTGGAGGAGATGAGAGCATTCCAGGGAGAGGAAGGACAAAGTTTGAAATCCCCAAAGTTGCTGGATCCATGACCACTAGGAGGCGTAAGGTAGCGGTGGTTGGTGATTCCCTTCTGAGGGGTACAGAGGTGTCCATCTGCAGATCAGATATGATATCCCAGGAGGTATGCAGTCTGCCTGGTGCCAAAATTCAAGATTTTACAGAGAGCTTGCCAAGGCTCATCAAGCCTATTATCCAGTGTTGCTCATCCATATTGGCATTAATGATACTGTTGGGTATCTCTCCAAACATATCAAAAGTGAATTCATGGCTCTAGAAGAAAAGGTGAAGTAGTTAAATGCCCAGGTGGTAATCTCATTGTTCTTTCTTTTCGAAGCTAGAGGCCAGGGTAGGGAAGCTCCCATCCTGGAGATGAATGCGTGGCTGCATGGATGGCATCGTCAAGAGTGTTACAGCTTCCTGGACCATGGGATGATTTTCCAGGGGCTACTGGGCAGGGATAGCGTTCATCTCCCCTCTCTCTCAAGGAACTCAGAGAGAGGGGAGATATGATAGAGCCGTTCAAATATGTAACTGGCCGTATTGAGGTAGAAGAAGATATCTTTTTCCTTACAGGACCTATGGCAACAAGAGGACATCCGTTGAAACTCAGGGGTGGGAGATTTCATAGCAACACTAGGAAGTATTTTGTCACTGAAAGGGTGGTTGATCGTTGGAATGATCTTCCACTTCAGGTAATTAAGGCAAGCAACGTGCTCGATTTTAAGAAAAAATGGGATAAGCATGTGGGTTCACTTCGTGGAAGTGGTTAGGGGGGAGGGTACTTAAGAGTGGGCAGACTTGTTGGGCCGGTGGCCCTTTTCTGCCGTCATATTCTATGTTTCTAAGTGTCTTCAGCAGCAAACTGGCTAACCTACTGAAGAGGGCTTTAAACTAGAATCTTTGGGGCAGGGTAATCAAAGCCCCCAGATGATGTAAGCACTCAGGTAAGCGAGTCACTAAATATCTCTACACAAATGGGAAAGGTGGACAATGTCTGCAAAGCAGTAATGCTTGAAGTATAAGAAACAAGGTTCTGGATCTAGAGGTTGTGATGCAAGAGGCTGAGTTGGATTTACTAACATAGTAGATGACGGCAAGTAAAGACCCAAATGGTCCATCCAGTCTGCCCAACCTGATTCAATTTAAATTTATTTTTCTTCTTAGCTATTTCTGGGCAAGAATCCAAAGCTCGTACCCCCCTTCTCCCGACCTGACCCGTCCACAGAAGCCGATCCCTGCCTGACTAGCCCGCTCGCACCCCCCTCTCCCAAAGCTGACCCGAACCGTCTACAGAAGCCGATCCTTGCCTGGCTGCACACCCCCCTCTCTCAAAGCCAATCTGACCACAGAAGCCGATCCCTGCCTGCCCCACCTGCCTGCACTCCCCCCCCCACACTGAAGCTGACCCTGATACTTTATTGGAGCCGGACTCACTCCATCTTCCCCCAATAGCAACTCTGTACAGGGACAGTACATGTAGCGAGGTACATGCTGCATGTGGCTGGCTCATAAACCTTCCCTCTGATGTCAATTCTGATGTCGGAGAGAAGGTTCCGGGTCAGCTACTTAGCATGTAAGTCACTGCGTCCCTTCATGAAGTGCTGCTGGGGGAGGAGAGAGCCAGTCTGGCTCCAATGAAATAACAGGGTCGGCTTCGGGGGTGGGGGGTGGTGCGGCTGCCGGGCCAGCAAGCAGGGAGGGAGGGAGGGATCCCCAGCAGTGACCTCATCAGCGGAGGGGGGGCGGGCAGGGAGGGATCCCTGCTGGTGGCGGTTAGGCCGCGTATCCCCAACAAGCGGCCCGCGTACTGTACCCCAAGTTGAGAAACACTGAGCTAACCCATATAGCCTGTCCAGTTATTCCAGTTCAGATCTGACTGGTTCCTACTACAGTTAGTTTCTCTCTAAAAATATGCCACAGGTTATGTAGCTACTATTGTACTCAGATATTTTGCACTGCTTAAATTAGATTCAGCAGCCGTGTCAGAAAAGCTGGACCACTGGTAGGATATTGCTTCTGCTCTCTCTAAATATTTGTTACAGGTTATGTGGCTCCTCGGGTATCTTGTAAATCAGCGAATCACTTGCAGTAGGTTCTGGAAATTGTGTGTGTATATTTGAAAATATAGCTGTGGTGTTCCCCTCCCAGCTGCTCCTTCAGGAATACCCATTTTTGGAGAGAACCAGCTAGGATAGATTTTCAGCCCCATGTATCTATCCTTCAGAAATTGCCCTTTAAACTGAGAACATTTTCTGAGAACAGAGATTTACCTCTAATTACTTCTTTTGCCCCTGTATTCTACTGTTTCATGCAACCACCTTTTACAAAGAAAAGTTAAAAAAAAAATACTGTAGGAGTATATTTGGGATTTTAAGGTGTGTTCATTGAAACTTGAATTATTTTACCAGTCACTCTCATCTGTATTTCTTTTTACAGATGGCCAGGGACCTGCACTGAGGACTTCCATCAGAGCTTCACACTGTCAACAGAAACCTCAACAAAAACAAAACAAAGTTGTCACCATGTTCCAAGCCAAGGGACTGACAACAGCACCTAATACACACGTAAGCTTTGAGCAGGACATCTTACGTTCTCTGGGTCCTTAGAAATTAATATTATTTCTGCATCCAAGTTTGTGGCACTACACACCGACCAGCCTGCAGTTGTTTACCCCCAGTTGATCAAAAAGGTTAATTTGGTTCTGGTTGTACTCACTCCTTTGCATGCACGGTATTGGTAGGTTTGATAGTTCCATGCTTCCAATGAGGAAAACCAAGAGTGGGTCAATCATTTTTGTTGGTCTGAGGTGAAGTGGCAAGAATAGGCCTAGTTATTAGAAAGATGGTGTCCAGCATCTCTCTCCTTCCCTATCTCTGAACCCCCTCCCCAATGGTGTCCAGCATCTCTCTCCTTCCCTATCTCTGAACCCCCTCCCCAATGGTGTCCAGCATCTCTCTCCTTCCCTATCTCTGAACCCCCTCCCCAATGGTGTCCAGCATCTCTCTCCTTCCCTATCTCTAAACTCCTTCCCCAATGGTGTCCAGCATCTCTCTCCTTCCCTATCTCTAAACTCCTTCCCCAATGGTGTCCAGCATCTCTCTCCTTCCCTATCTCTGAACTCCTTCCCCAATGGTGTCCAGCGTCTCTCTCCTTCACTATCTCTGAACTCCCTCCCCAATGGTGTCCAGCATCTCTCTCCTTCCCTCCCTGGCTTCTCCATGATGTGTTTATTTCCTTACCTCCCTTCCTCAGGGCAAGCTATGCTCCAGTCAGAAGAAGCATTGTGGCCACCTGCAAATGTTCTAGGCCTGCCAGCTTCTGAACTCCCTATTCATAGGGAGGGAAGAAATGTTTGGGGGGTGCCATGGCACCTGTGGCTCCCCCAGCTCTGATGCTTATGAGAATATGTATGAAGAAGAGGTATGTAAGAATGTATGAATATGTATGAAGAAGAGGTATGTAAGAATAAGCAGAATTTCAGGCTCTCATAGCTAGTCAAGAAATGTTTCATGTTATTCCACATTCTTCCTCAGTCTTTCCCTTTGTCTCCCTGGTTTGTATTGGGAGTTGGGGGTAGGGGAGAGTCTTTTTCCCTTTTAAAAATCTTTTGTAATCTGCACTAATCCACAGAGGCCAGTAGTGTAATAGAAGGTTTTCTATTGTATTGCACAGTCTTCCAAACTTTTCTCTCCCTCCCCCCTCCCTCCCTCCTTCAGGATGCTCATCAAGTCCCAAGTGAACATGTTCTAAGAACATAAGAACTACCATCTCCGGATCAGACCTTCGGTCCATCAAGTCCAGCGATCCACACACGCGGAGGCCCAGCCAGATGTACACCTGGTGTAATTTTAGTCACCCATATCCCTCTATGCCTCTCGTAAGGAGATGTGCATCTAGTTTGCTTTTAAATCCTAGAACGGTGGATTCCGCAATAACCTCTGGGAGAGCATTCCAGGTGTCCACCACTCGTTGCGTGAAGCAGAACTTCCTGATATTTGTCCTGGACTTGTCCCCCCTTAGCTTCAGTCCATGTCATCTTGTCCATGTCACATTGGACATTGTAAATAATTTTTTTTCCTGCTCTAGTTTGTCGATTCCTTTCAGTATTTTGAAAGTCTCGATCATATCCCCTCGCAGTCTCCTTTTCTAACAGTTTTTTTATTTGGCCCAACAGTTTCCTCTTGTTACTTCTGTTCCATCTCCAGTTTACCCAAGGAGCAGAAGGTCCTGTCGGGGGAATTGAAGTAGGCATCTTCTACAAATGCCAGTGCTTAGCACTACCACTGAGCTTCCAGGCCAAACCTAAAATGTAATTCTATTTACAATTTACAGGAGACCAACAGTAACTCAGCAGCCAGCGTTGTACAGAGATCTAAGGTATGTAAGAGCCTTTGTCTTTTTTTCCCTGTGTTTTTCAACAGGTACACATGCATGCAGACTGGGTCAACCCAGTCCTCAGAACAGAAGCCATACTGAACTGGCTTTATGCCACGTTGCAGATCTTTGCAATCCCCCTGTGTCTTCACTATGCTGAATAACTTTGTATCGTTCCCAAATTTAATCACCTCACTCGTTGGACATAGGTACGATGAGTGAGGTGATTAAATTTGCAGACGATACGAAGTTATTCAGAGTAGTGAAGACACAGGGGGATTGCGAAGACCTGCAACGTGACATAATCAGACTCGAGAAATGGGCATCGACATGGCAGATGAGGTTCAACCTGGATAAGTGTAAAGTGATGCATGTCGGTAACAAAAATCTCATGCACGAATACAGGATGTCCAGGGCGGTACTTGGAGAGACCTCCCAGGAAAGAGACTTGGGAGTTCTGATCGATAAGTCGATGAAGCCGTCCACGCAATGTGCAGCGGTGGCGAAAAGGGCGAACAGAATGCTAGGAATGATAAAGAAGGGGATCACGAACAGATCAGAGAAGTCCCAGGCCATGGTGCGCCTTCACCTGGAGTACTTCGTTCAGCACTGGTCGCCATACATGAAAAAGGACATGATACTACTCAAAAGGGTCCAAAGAAGAGCGACTAAGATGGTTAAGGGGCTTGAGGAGTTGCCATACAGCAAAAGATTAGAGAAATTGGGCCTCTTCTCCCTCGAACAGAGGAGATTGAGAGGGGACATGATCAAAACATTCAAGGTACTGAAAAGAATAGACTTAGTAGATAAGGACAGGTTGTTCACCCTCTCTAAGATAGGGAGAACGAGAGGGCACGCTCTAAAATTGAAAGGGGTTAGATTCTGTACGAACATAAGGAAGTTCTTCTTCACCTAGAGAGTGGTAGAAAACTGGAATGCTCTTCCGGAGTCTGTCATAGGGGAAAACATCTTCCAGGGATTCAAGACGAAGTTAGACAAGTTCCTGCTGATCCAGAACATATGTAGGTAGGGCTAGTCACAGTTAGGGTGCTGGTCTTTGACCAGAGGGCCGCCGTGTGAGTGGACTGCTGGGCATGATGGACTACTGGTCTGACCCAGCAGCGGCAATTCTTATATTCTTATGATCAAAACAATGAATGAACATGAGATATTGTGAAATTGAGTTCCGTACCTGGAGCACTAGGGTAGTCTAATCCTGAGGAGGGAGGGGGGCAGGAATGACTTCTGAGATTCTTGTAAAGAGGGTAGGACAGGATAGAAATTTTGGAAGTGACCCCAAAACCTGCCAGCAGACTGTATTTCCCACAGCTTCAGGCAGGCTTGAGGCCTCTGTGGCATAGTTGCATACCTTAATGTTATCCTTGGGCAGAGAACATGAGGATACGGTTTAAGAACAAATGCTGACATCGCAGAATATTTCATAGATTCATCTAACTGAAATTAGAAAGCTTGGCACCTTCTTATAAGTTACAGTAACTGGTGATCCTAAGGTGAAAAGTGGAAAGATAGGAAGCTCTCTTGTGTTACTTCCATCATTTCCCCATATATTTAATCTTGTTTTGTGGTACTGGGAGCCTTTCAGCCTTCTCTGCTATATACGGTAACTATGGAAATTGACAATAGATGAACCAGCTGGTTCCATGTCATAAGGACCAAGCTAGTCCAGTTCTGGTTTTACCCCCATTGCACCGAGGGACTGGTCTGAAGCTTTTTGGTTAGATGGTCAGTCCATGTGTTGGGTATTCTCTGATACTGTCAGCAGGAAACTTTAACTTAAGTTTTACATGTCATATTGACTGAACAGTGAAACTGTTACTCTTAACAGTGGTCAGTAAATTAAATGTATCCCAGGAGTAACAGAACAGATCTAGGAAGACTTTTCCTCCATTCCCTTTGCATGTGGTGTTTTTGCAGAGGTGCTGCTTCAGTGCAAATGAACCGAGGTTCAGTTCCTTACTTGCTGGGCCAAGTGGAGCTGGAGATGCTGTGGAGGCAGCACGCACAACCCTTGACGTGCCAGCCACCATGCAATAGTGACATCTGCTTGCCAGATTTTGGATCCATAAAGGAATCCTTGTGCATGCCCCCTGCATTAAAGTAATTTGGTAAGGGAATGGGGGGATAAGATTTGGGAGTCAAGCTTTTTTTTAAATGTCTCCCTTTCTGCCAGATGTTAGTCGCACTCTAGCAAAGGGCATAATGAATGAGGCAAATATGAAAAAAAAAAAAAAAAAATCCTCAGCTAGCTGCAAACGATGGCTCATGATACTAGATCCCAGAAGATTCCACCTGACATGGAAGTCCAAAGAAGCAGGAGGGAATTACTGGGTCAATTAAATATCCAGAAATGCAGTCGATGAGGGTCCAAGAGGTTGGGTTTTATCTTAACGAATATGTATGAGTTAGCTTTGCATAGTTGAGACAGAATACATGCATATCATTGGGGATATCCTGAAACTGGACTGGCATGCAGCCCTAAAGGACTTAACAAAGCAAGGCAATGGACTAAAAAGATATATAACCAAAAGTCAATGTATTATATCCAGCGTCTGGTGGCAGTTTTTCAGCAACTGGGATATTAGTGAATCATGCAATATACACTACAGAAGCAGCCCAGAAAACAAGAGACATATATTTGAGATTTACAGTTATGTTTGTGAGTGACATATTTGAAAGAGATTTGACCCTTGATTCAACTGGATATAATTACTGGTAATTGACTTTTGGTTCTATATTCTTTGAGTCCATGGTCTTGGCCTTGCTTTGTTTATTACTTGTGACTTCCAAGTTGCGGCTCTTCATCCTCCTTTTCCCTTTCACCATAAAGGACTTAAGATGGGCGGGGAAACTTTCAACAGACTCAGGTGGCCTCTGAGATCTGTGTACAACATAAACATAGTTTTTGTTAATTTTTTAGTTGGTCCAATAAAAAAAAAAAAGTTTCATAACCTGCAAAGAATGTCAATGATCGCTGGCTGGGCTGTAGGCTCTTTGTTGACATAGAACTGCCAAAGAAAGACCAAGATTCAGCACTGGATATTGAACAAGCTCACCGGTCACTTTAGCTTGCAGTAGTGAGTCCAGAATAGGCAGGCAAACTAGGAATAACTAGATCCAGTGAAACAATGCAGCAGGAGCACAGGCTGGTGCAACCCTCAGAACACCAAAGGTAGGATAAACAGGAGAGCAAACATGAGCAAGGAGCAAAACTGGGAACATTGACAACAGGGCCAGAAACAAATAGCCCCACCTATCAGGGCTGGTCCTGTTTGATCAATTAACAGAATCACAATGCAAACTGCCATCGGGGACCAGGACCCAAACCGCCACCAATAACAGGCCCGAAAGCCGACGCCAATAACACGCCCAAAAGCCGCCGCCGCCCCAACCTCTCCCTGCTTCGGCCGACCAGCATCGCGAGGAGCTGTTGGGGGAAATGCTGCCGGGTCCTGCCTTCGCGGAAACAGAAAGTAGGCAGGACCCGGCAGCAAGAAGAGGAAATGCTTCACTAACATGTCTCCTGCCTTAGCCCGTAGCGAACGCTTGCTTCAGGGCTCTCAACATGTGCGTGCCGGCTTCCCTTCTCTCCCCCCCCCCCCCCGACATAACTTCCGGTTTCGGAGGGAAGAGAAGGGAAGCCGGCACGCACACGTTAGAGCCACGGAGCATAAGTTCGCTACGGGCTGAAATCTCCAAGCCGTTTTTTTTAATGTTCAGCAGCGGCGGCGGCAGCAGCAGATGACAGCTAGGCGGACCGGCCAGCTAAAAGGCCCTAGAGAGAACACTGGAGAGGAAGGCTGATCGGCCCGGTAGATCAGGACGGCAACACGAGTCTATCACGGAGCCCGGGTTGGGCTCCGCGATCGACTCGCGTTGCCTTCCTGAGCTACTGGTCGATCGCGATCGATGTGTTGGGCACCCCTGTGTTAGATAGATTGAAAGGGCTTCACTATTTGGGAGAACGAGTGTGTATGTTTAAGATGAAATGTTATAATATGTTTTAAAGGTTTTCATGGTGTTATATTATTACTAGTGTTTAAGCCCGTTACATTAACGGGTGCTAGAATATATGCCTGTCTGTCTTTCTTTCTTATGTCTCTCTCCCTGCTCCTGTCTCTTTCTTCCTTTCTTTCTGTCTCTCTCCCTCCTGCTATTTTTCTCTCTCTCCCTGGCACCCTTTGTCTGTCTGTCTTTCTTTCTGTCTGTCTCTCTCCCTGGCCTCCTTTGTCTGTCTGTATTTCTTTCTGTCTCTCTCCCCCCTCCCCACTTTCCTTTGCAGTAGCAGCATTTTCCCCCACCCCCCATTCCCTTCTCTCCCCCCCCCACTTTCCTTTGCAGAAGCAGCAGTGATATTTCCCTTCCCCTCCAGATCCTTGTGAAGTAGTAGCAGCATTTTCCCCCACTCCCTTCTCTCCCCCCTCCCCACTTTCCTTTGCAGAAGCAGCAGCGGTATTTCCCTTCCCCGCCAGGTCCCTGTGAAGTAGTAGCAGCATTTTCCCCCACCCCCATTCCCTTCTCTACCCCCCACTTTCCTTTTCAGAAGCAGCAGTGATACTTCCCTTCCCCTCCAGATCCCTGTGAAGTAGTAGCAGCATTTCCCCCCCCATTCCCTTCTCTCCCCCCCCCCACTTTCCTTTGCAGAAGCAGCAGCGGTATTTCCCTTCCCCTCCAGGTCCCTGTGAAGTAGTAGCAGCATTTTCCCCCATTCCCTTCTCTTCCCCCCCACTTTCCTTTACAGAAGCAACAGTGATATTTCCCTTCCTCTCCAGGTCCCTGTGAAGCAATTCCCTTCTTACCTGAGCTGTCCTGCTCCGTTCAGCCCCTCCCTGCGATCTGGCCTGCTCCGTTCGGCCCCTCCCCCTTCCCTTCCCGCGGGCTGGCCTGCTGCGGCCGAAGATTTTTGTTTTAAGCTTTAAAAGTGCCGGCGGCGGCTCCTCTCACGCTGCTGATCCTCCTGTAAAGAGCAGCCTGCGATGGTGGCTGGCTTTAGCGAATCTCGCAGGCCGCTCTCCAGCCTCAGTAGCACGTTCCCTCTGACGCACGGGATTGCGTCAGAGAGAACGTGCTACCGAGTTGGAGAGCAGCCTGCGAGGTTCGCTAAAGCCGGCCACCATTGCAGGCTGCTCTTTACAGGAGGATCAGCAGCGGCGGCGGTGAGTGAGGGCCGAGGTGTGTTCCCTACCGAGGACGCGGGCAGGGAGAGATCTTGCCTGGCTTCCAGGATGAGTGAGGGCGGGAGGAGGGGAGTGGCCAGAATGTTCCCTGCCGCTGGGTTGGCTGCCACAGATCACACACCACAGCGGCAGGCAACACGAAATCCTAAGTGCGCATGTGTGCTTAGTCTTTTATTATATAGGATTATAAATAATGAATTATTTATAAGCAATATAAGTAGTGTGCAATATAGCTCTTATTTGGGTATTTTGTTTATGTTTATTCAGTGGAGATATTCAGAAAGCTTGATTGGGAAGCCTTACTCAAACTTCTCCAGGAGGCACACCTAACTAGTTCAGAATTCACACAGTGAATATGCATGATATACATTTATATACAGCAAAGACCTATTATAAGCAAATCTATCTTATGCCAATTTATTGTGGTGATCTTGGAAATCTGGTTGATAAGGAAAGGATTGATAACCACTGCTCTAGATTCTTTGATGCTGGAGCTGACTGGGTCTGACTTTTATGAACTGAAATAGCTGTTATTTAAATGGGATACATTGTACATGACTATGGGGCTCATAATAAAAAAACTAAAACATCCAAAAATCCACCTAAGTCGGCACTGAGATGTCCAAGTATTGTTAATCAAAACCATTTTCCTGGATTTCTAGTAAGACATTTCATCTGTTCCATGGGTGTTTTGGAAGGCATGTTAGGGCATGTTTTGAACGGTCTTTGGGTGGGCTTAAGTTGGACATCTTGTGGTGATAATCAAACCTTTCCTAAAATGTCCTGAAAGGAACTTAGACATTCAGAGCTAGACCTGTTTTAGAAGCATCTAAGTGCCACAAAAGGTACCCAAACTGACAAGATGACCACTGGATACATTAAGGTATGACCTCCCTCCACTGCTCACTAACTCCCTCCCACCCACAAAAAATCTTAATGAAAGAGTACAGACCTGTCTCTAGAACAGCAGCACTTGGTATGAGAGCCTAGTAGAGCATCACACAGGTGTCTTAACTAACCTAGTGGATGGGCTAGTGAACCATAGAGCCACTCTAACCACTACATTTATGGTGGAAAGTGTGAGCCCACCAAAACCCTATTCTACTGCCATATAAATGCCACCTGCAGTGATTGGGGTAGTAGACAGGTGGGGAGTTTGAGGGCTCACCATAAATTTTAAGGGGTATAAGGCGAGATGTACTTCTGGTACTCTTTATCTGAAGTTTAAAGCAGTGCTCTCTAAGATGTCCCATTGCTCTTTTGGCATGTCTGTGTGGTCAGTCCATCACAATGATGGCCATTCCCATGTCCAAATGGTCTGCATTTGGCCATTTTCAACTTGGACATTCCTTTGGTCCTAAGGGTTGGACGTCCAACTGGCCTAGACATCCAAGTAAGCAATTAAAAATATATATATATATTTTTTATTTTTTTTGGACATCTAGCAATTCGACTTTTGAAAATGGATGTTTCTGTGCTTCTACCTTTGGACGTTTAGTGGGAAACGTCCAAGTCAGACTTAGACATTCTTTTCAAAAATGGCCTTCGATGTAATATGAACATTGCTTATGGATGTCATGATACCTCTCAGAACTGACCATTATGAAGCCTGTTGCTTTCTGTTCTTTTTATTCAGTCCTTCAGTCTGAGAGCTCCAGTGAAAGAGCTATGCGTTGCATGTGAAAAAACGGTCTACCCAATGGAACGACTCGTGGCCGATAAGCTCATCTTCCATAACAGCTGTTTCTGCTGTAAACATTGCAACATGAAACTCAGGTGAGGCATCAGTAACCTTCAGCTCATTAGCACAAATAAACCAGGAAAACTTGCTGCCTGCTAATCTCTCTACCCCATTCATGCTGGAAGAGACCCCAGGACAACACTAATGGTGGACACACATCTAAGGAATAGGTTCTCTCCTCCCAAATCCCTGATATTTTCCTTCTACATCCTCCTCACTCCTATGCCTTGTTGATCATGGGTTCTCTTTCCCTTTACCTCTTTGATCCTGTCTCCCTCCTCTCATTCAGGATTTTTCCCCTAATCCTTCTCTTCAGTCTTGAGACCCTACCTATCCCACACCCTACCACAATAGTGCATCATAAGAACATAAGAAGTTGCCTCCGCTGAGGCAGACCAGAGGTCCATCTCGCCCAGCGGTCCGCTCCCGCGGCGGCCCATCAGGCCCATTGCCTGAGCAATGGTCCCAGACTATCCCTATAACCTACCGCTACTCTTATCTGTACCCTTCAATTCCTTTATCCTCTAGGAACCTATCCAAACCTTCTTTGAAGCCTTGTAACGTGCTCCGGCCTATCACCGCCTCCGGAAGCGCGTTCCATGTGTCCACTACCCTCTGGGTGAGAAAGAACTTTCTGGCATTTGTTTTAAACCTGTCTCCTTTTAATTTTTCCGAGTGCCCCCTTGTACTTGTGGTTCCCCGTAATCTGAAAAATCTGTCCCTGTCTACTTTTTCTACACCCTTCAGGATCTTGAAGGTTTCTATCATGTCTCCTCTAAGTCTCCGCTTTTCCAGGGAGAACAGCCCCAGCTTTTTCAGTCTGTCAGTATATGAGAGGTTTTCCATACCTCTTATCAGTTTAGTTGCTCTTCTCTGGACTCCCTCAAGTACCGCCATGTCCTTTTTGAGGTACAGCGACCAATATTGGACACTACTCCAGATGCGGTCGCACCATTGCACGATACAGTGGCAGGATGACCTCCTTTGTCCTGGTCGTGATACCCTTCTTAATGATACCCAACATTTTGTTTGCTTTTCTTGAGGCTGTGGCGCACTGTGCCGACGCCTTTAAAGATGTGTCCACCATCACTCCCAGGTCTCTTTCAAGGTTACTTACCCCTAGCAGTGATCCTCCCATTTTGTAGCTGAACATCGGGTTCTTTTTCCCTACATGCATGACCTTGCATTTCCCTACATTAAAGTTCATTTGCCATTTTTTGGCCCATTCTTCTAGCATCCTTTCACCCTTTAATCCAAAGCCCACCCCTCCTGCTTCACCTCCATCACCACTCTACTATTCTAAATCCTCTCCTTTCTTCTCACTTTGCAGTGTCTTAGTTTCTCTTTTTTGTACTGATTTGGATATATTTATTTCATATAACGGTTTTAGTGAATATGTTTTGGAAATGTTAATTTCTTTGATGCTCTCAAGCTCTGCCAGTGACAGATCTGTGAAGTGTGTTGTGCCGGGAGTTGTATTAAGACCTGCACTAAAATATGATTGTTTGCTATCAGGCCGCTTCAGAAACTTTTCTGTCTCTTAAATTTGTTTTATTTTATTTTTAATTTTTTATCTTCTTTAATTATTTCTATTTCTTTGATTTTTGATCTTGGAAATGTATTATATGTTGTTATTACTTATTTTTAGTTTATCAGGTACTTTAGCTAGATTGTGAGCCTTCGGGACAGATAGGGTAGTTTTTCTCAAAAACCTAATTTCATTTTAGTTTGATACATTTTAAACCTCTTAGGTCAGTAAAATGCAGGAACAGTATATCAAATCTTAAATAAACATATGGGCCATTTGATCTTAGATCTCTAGTGATGGAGAAGGCCAGATTCAATTTTTGCATCCTAGAGCACTTCATAAAGTCTCAAGTCTGATTTTAACACTTCATTCCCCTGGTGAGCCTCCAATTTTACCTCCCCTCCATCTTTTAGAAATTCTCCAATTTTTTCTCCAGACTCCATAGTACTCCAGTCTCCACCTGGCTAGTTCTGTTTCTAGTGCTCCTTTTCAGGTAGGAGCAGTGAGAAACAGAATTGGCATGAAACCTGTGCTTTAGTGCATGCAAAAAGGAACTGTGGAAACGATGATTTCAATAACCAGTTTATTGTAAAAAGTTAAGTCTTCATAAGTAAAAGTGTTGCATATGCTTGACACATCAAGATAATACACAGTAAAAATTCTCTGTGGCATGGATCCGACACAGTCCGTATTTCGGTATTTAACAACAGTGGTCCGTACTGGTTGAGCCACAAGAGATAAAAATGATAAAATGTAGCCAAAATACTGTGTGCCAGACTCAGCGAGATCTGGAAAACTGCAACAATCTTGATGGCAGATAGAGACTTTGGCCAGTCAGAAAGTAAAAGAGGACTTCACTGAAGAAATGGAAACGGCCTGAGCTGATTCCTGCCATCAAGATTGTTGTAGTTTTCTGGGTTTCACAGAGTCTGTTACACAGTATTTTGGATGCATTTTTATCTCTTGTGGCTCAACCAGTACGGCCACGGTTGTTAAATACCGAAACACAGACTGTGTCGGGTCCATGCCACAGAGAATTTTTACTGTGTATTATCTGGATGTGTCGAGCATATGTATCACTTTTACTTGTGAAGACTTTAAACTTTTTACAATAAACTGGTTATTGAGATCTTCCATAGCAAAGCAGCAGATGAATCCAGACTAGTGGGTATAGCTCACATCGACCAGCAGGTGGAGATAGAGAACTGATTAACAGTTGGCCTTAAAGCCTGGTGTTCTTTCTGTTGATTCAGTTTTGCTCTATCTCCCAGCAGGGACTGAGCTAGCCCACTAGCTCTTGGATTCTAGCTGCTATCGGAGATTTTGGTGTTCGATTGGACTGCCTCTGTTGAGACTCAGTCTCTTCAGTAGGACAGGGGTGCCTGGCTGATTGGTGCCGGCTTTAGGAGTTACACCTGGGCCCTCCCAGGTCCCTGCTCCACCCTCCCCTCCGAGTGATTGAGGGGTTGATTGGTCCTGCAGGGGTCGTAGGTCTTCATTCCAGTAAAAAAAAAAAAAAAAAAAAAAAAAAAACCCAGTCGACTTCCTGTGTAGTGCTGAGCGTTTGCAATCTTTGCATTTTTTGCCTTCAGTACACTTACCAGCCGTGTCCTGGCGTCTAAGATCGTGGGAGCGAAGTGGTGAGTGTTTCCCTGCCTCGTTGCTTGGGTTTCGCGTGCCGGCGTGTAGGAGTGGTTGGGGGGCGGAGTCGGCAGTCGGCGGCGTTCGCCGCGTGTAAAAAAAAACAAACAAAAAAAAACGCCGTGCTGGAACGCAGGATGTCTAAGGAGGCAGGTCGCCGGTGTTCGCGCTGTGGGGCGCGCAGAACACGGTCAGGCCTGTGTTCGGCCGAGTGTGAGGCTCCACCGGCAGAAGATGCCTTTATGCAGGCTTGCGAGCTTGCTATTGCCCGGGTCGGTGAGGCAAGGGAGATGTCCCCGGAGCACGAGGGTGAGTCGGAGCTGCGGGGCGCTTCCGTGGCAGTGGGGAGTCCAGCGGCGGCGGGGGAGTCGGGAGCACCAGCGGCAGTCGCGGCCCCGCTCCCCGGTGCGGCTCAGGGCGAGTCAGCGGCGCTTCCGTTTGGTTCATTTTCTCCAGAATTTGTTATGCTGCTACACCGGGCATTTTTGTTGCAGGGTGCGCAGCCCGTCCCGCCGGGGCCGGGGGTCGATGTGTCCCTTCCAGTGCCCTCGACGTCAGCGGTGGTGCCTGGTGGGACAGGCAGGCCGGCTGAGGGCACGGTGGGCTCGCCGGGGCGGTCGCTGCTACCAAAGAAGCGCAGGATTGCGACCGCGGAAGCAGAGGAGATTCTGCCTAGATCCCCTTTTTCTCTTCCGGAATCCTTGGAGGAGGGGGAGGTCCTGGACTGGGATACAGGGGATCCCCCGGGTCAAGATGTGGATGACCCGTCCGCTCTACGTTTGTTTCATAGGTGGCAGCCGTAACTAAAAAGACTACCTTACCGGTGGAAGGGGGTGTGACATTGAAGGATGCGCAGGATAGGAAGATTGAATCTTCCTTAAAAATGTCCTTTGAAGTAGCGGCAGTTACCTTGCAGGCCGCAATCTGCAGCTCTTATGCGGCGCGAGCATGTCTGCAGTGGTCGCAGGTCATGTCAGATACGTTAATGGAGTCTGGGGGTTCTGTTCCCTCGGAGCTGGCAGATTTGGAGTCGGGCTTGGCTTATTTAGCCGACTCCTTGTATGATATTATTAGGGCATCTGCTAAGCAGATGTCTCTGTCAGTGGTATCTCGCAGATCCTTATGGCTACGGCATTGGGCGGCCGATGCAGCTTCTAAGCTTCGGCTGGTGAGACTCCCTTTTAAAGGGGGTTTATTGTTTGGAGAAGATTTAAATAAGCTGGTGAAGGATTTTGGGGATACCAAAACTCAACGTTTACCGGAGGATAGGGCTAGGCCCCCGGTGAGGCCCTCATCGTCTAGACCACGCTTCAGGGATGTTCGGAGATCCAGGGCGGGTAAGCCTTTCTTCAGATCAGCATCTGGTGCGTCCTCTGCTTCGAGACCAAGGTTTCAGCAGAGGGGGTCTTTTCGTACGACGAGACCCTCTTCGGGACAGTCAACACGTACCCCAGCCACTCGCACTCCACAATGACGGGGGCTTGGCTCCCTCCGCCTTGCCCTTAGGGGGCCGGCTTTCGGAGTTCCGGGCGGAGTGGGCCACGATCACGTCAGATCAGTGGGTGTTGGACATTATACAAGAAGGGTACAAGTTAGAGTTTGCCTCTCCCGTCGTAGATTCTTTCTTGGTGTCCCCGTGCAATGGGGCGGCCAAGGGAGACGCGGTCAGATTGACTCTTCAGGGGCTGCTCGAGCTAGGGGCAGTGATACCGGTGCCCCCGGAAGAGGTGGGCACCGGTATATATTCCCTTTACTTCATTATGCCAAAGAAGGGGGGGTCCTTCAGGCCGGTGCTGGATCTCAAAAGAGTCAACAGATTTCTCAGTGTTCGCCATTTCCGGATGGAGACAGTGCGCTCGGTTATTGCGGCTGTGCGACCGGGAGAGTTCCTCACGTCCCTCGACCTCAAGGAGGCATACCTCCACATTCCAATCAGGCCTCCGCATCAGCGGTATCTGCGGTTTGCGATTCTGGGCCAGCATTATCAGTTTCGGGCAATGCCCTTTGGCTTGGCAACGGCACCCCGCACCTTTTCCAAGGTCATGGTGGTGGTAGCCGCCTTCCTCCGCAGGGAAGGGATTCGGGTACACCCTTACCTAGACGACTGGTTAATCCGCGCCTCGTCCAGACAGGAGAGTGCGGCGGTTACTCAGCGAGTGATTTCTCTCCTACAGTCGTTGGGGTGGATTGTCAACTTTCCCAAAAGTTTTCTGTCCCCATCGCAGTCGTTGGTGCATCTGGGGGTGCAGTTCGACACGGCTCTGGGGAAGGTGTTTCTACCCCGAGACCGGGGGGAGAAATTACAGGCTCAAATTCGCCTACTTCTCGGGACGGCCAGACCGCGAGCGTGGGATTATGTACAGGTGCTGGGTTCCATGGTGGCGACTCTGGAGGTGGTCCCCTGGGCGCGGCACCACATGAGGCCCTTGCAACAGTCTCTGCTCTCCCGCTGGTCTCCAGCTTCTCTGAACTACAATGTGCGTCTCCCATGGAGTCGTCGAGCAGCTCACAGCATGCAGTGGTGGCTCCACGTGTTGCATCTGTGGAAGGGCATGCCGTTGGCCACGCCGGACTGGATAGTGGTCACCACGGATGCCAGTCTGCAGGGTTGGGGGGCCCAATGCCTGCAGGCGTCAGTGCAGGGGAGGTGGTCCGTCCAGGAGGCCCAGTGGCCCATCAATTTGTTGGAGTTAAAGGCGGTCAGGCTGGCGCTGCTAGCTTTTCAGTCACTACTTCAGGACAAGCCGACCAGAGTCTTTTCGGACAGTGTCACGGCGGTCGCCTATGTCAATCGCCAAGGGGGCACCCGGAGTCCGCAGTTAGCAGAAGAGGCAAGAGAGTTGTTTCGTTGGGCGGAGAGGCATGTGCCGCTTCTGTCGGCGGCTTACATTGCAGGTCGCGAAAACGTGCAAGCGGACTTTCTCAGCAGAAATCTTCTGGATCCGGGAGAGTGGGAGTTGTCTCCTCGAGCGTTCAGCCAGCTAGTCCGTCGGTGGGGCTTGCCGGAGATGGATCTCATGGCCTCGTCCCGCAATGCGAAGGTGCCTCGGTTCTTCAGCAGACGCAAGACAGAGGGTTCGGAAGGGGTAGACGCGTTAGCTCTCCCATGGCCTCCGAATTCCCTTCTGTATGTATTCCCGCCGTGGCCCATGATAGGGCGAGTGTTACAACGCATCTCTCGCTTCCGCGGCAGAGTCATCCTGGTGGCTCCGGATTGGCCACGTCGGCCGTGGTACGCAGATCTGATTCAGCTTGCGGTAGGCGAGCGGGTGACGTTCCAGGTAACGCCGGACTTACTGTCTCAGGGGCCCATATGGATAGAAGATCCGGCCCGCTTTGGTCTTACGGCCTGGCTATTGGTCGGTCGAGGCTAAAAAAGAAGGGCTATTCAGAGAGGGTGATCGCCACTCTGCTTAAAGCCAAGAAACTTTCGACGTCAGCCTCCTATGCGAGAGTCTGGAAGATTTTTGAGGCATGGTGCGGTCACCAGGGAGTGGCGCCCTTTAAGACTTCTCTGCCGGCTATTCTTGCTTTCCTGCAGGAAGGCGTGGAGAAAGGGTTAGCCTACAACTCTTTAAAGGTTCAGGTGGCGGCCATTGCCTGTTACAGGGGCCGGGTGGATCGCTCGGCTCTCGCGTCGCAGCCGGACGTGGTCCGTTTCCTCAAGGGGGTGAACCATATCCGCCCGCCGGTAAAGCGTATTTGTCCAGCGTGGGATCTGAAACTTGTCCTTGGGAAGTTGCAGGGGGCACCTTTTGAGCCCCTATCAGCGGCCACGTTGAAAGATGTCACACTGAAAACAGTTTTTTTGGTGGCAATGGCTTCAGCAAGGCGAGTCTCGGAGTTGCAAGCGCTTTCGTGCAGGGAACCCTTTTTGCGTTTCTCGGAGACTGGGGTGACGGTGCGTACGGTGCCGTCCTTCCTGCCTAAGGTTATTTCGTCCTTTCATGTGAACCAGAGTCTGTTTCTGCCATCCTTCAGGAAGGAGGATTGGGGGAAGCGTTTTTTGTCGGTACGGCTTCTGGATGTCCGCCGTATGCTTCTCCATTATTTGGAGGTGACGAATGCTTTTCGCCGGTCGGACCATCTCTTTGTCGCGTTCGCGGGTAAAAACAAAGGGATGGCGGCATCTAAAGCGTCCATTGCGCGTTGGGTCAAGGAAGCTATTGCTTCGGCTTATGTGTTATCAGGGAAGAAGGTACCGGAGCACCTGCAGGCTCATTCCACTCGGGCTTTAGCTACATCTTGGGCGGAGTCCGGGGGGATGTCATTAGAGGAGATTTGCCGGGCGGCCACTTGGTCGTCAGGGAATACTTTTTCAAAGCATTATCGGTTAGATGTAGCAGCCCGTTCAGAGGCGAGTTTTGGCGCGGCAGTGCTGGCAGAGGCGGCATTGGCGTCCCACCCAGTTTGAGTTTGCTTTGCTACATCCCACTAGTCTGGATTCATCTGCTGCTTTGCTATGGAAGGTAAAATTATGGTCATACCTGTTAATTTTCTTTCCTTTAGAAGCAGCAGATGAATCCAGAGCCCCTCCCCATGGGCACGGACTGTGTGTAGGGAATTTAGGGCGTTAGGTTAGCCGGGGCTATGGTTGGTAAGTGTATGATTTCATGACTGAAAAAAAAAAAAATAAAAAACGCAAGATGCGAAAATCGAGTAAATATCAATGGGATTCAAATGAGAAGGGCACGTTTGTTACTGGAATGGAGTTTGTGGCTGCTCATTCTCCTTCGGGATGCTTGGGCAAAGTGCATAACTGAATCAACAGAAAGAACACCAGGCTTTAAGGCCAACTGTTAATCAGTTCTCTATCTCCACCTGCTGGTCGATGTGAGCTATACCCACTAGTCTGGATTCATCTGCTGCTTCTAAAGGAAAGAAAATTAACAGGTATGACCATAATTTTACCATCATTTCCATAGTTCCTTTTTGCTTTTGGTCGTCTCCTTCCAACTGTAGAACCATTTGGTGACCTTCCCTTGTTTTGCTTTAGTGCGTACCTGCAGAGCCTGCAACATTTTTTGTCTGTCACTGCCTGAACTAGGAGAACTTTTATAATTCAGTTCTGGAGATGTCTGTGCCTTTTTTGGCTCTGGGCCAATGGCAAGGGCAGCAAAACACCTTTTTGTTTTGGAGAGAGGGTTCAAACAAACCTCCACTCCTATTTCCTAAACTCTCCAGTTGCTGATGTTGAATGGGGCAATTATTATGTTGGGCAAATGCCCCTTTCTGCTGTCTATGGCTAGTGGTGACAGGTTCTCCAGGCAATTGCTCTTAGTGTTCCTTCCCAAACATGGACCTTATTTCTGGCCATGTCATCCTGTCTTAGAAGAGTCCAAGAAGTTATTTATTTTATTTAAAGAGGAAGAAGATGGTATTTGATATGCTGCCTTTCTGTGGTTACAATCAAAGCAGTTTAGTGCAGGTACATATTTTTTACCTGAGGCAAAGGAGGGTTAAGAGACTTGGACAGAGTTACAAGGAGTTGCCATGGTTCTCAGGCTACCCCTCCACTCACTTTGTTTTCAGGCTTATCAGCTGTTTTTTTTCTTTTTTTTTAATGTAACTTATGTTTTACTAGTTATCTCATGCAAAGCCAACATTATTTCCCACAGCTTTTTACAACATTTGCAACCAAAACTTTATCCCCCTTCCTCCAAGCTCCCCCTCTCCCATAGAAACACAGAAAATGAATGCACCTATCCAGTTACTAAGTTGGTCAATCCCTTTGTCTCCTTTTAAAATCCTCTGTGCTTTCATACCCACTTCTTCTCCCTATTTCATACCAACTTCTCTTTATTGTCCAGCCATTGTAGGATCAGTCCTTTTGGCCAGGTGTCCAGAGTATATTCATGCCTTCAGGATGGCTAGTTGTGTCACAATGTTAAGGATGAGTTTTCCTCACACCCTTTGGGTATTCTCTTTTATATCATAGAAACATAGAAAGAAACATAGAAAGATGACGGCAGAAAAGGGCTATAGCCCATCAAGTCTGCCCACTCTACTGACCCACCCCGATAAGTCTAGATGCTAGTGATTCGTCCTACGTAGGGATCCCACGTACATGTCCCATTTACTTTTAAAGTCAAGCACGCCGGTGGCCTCGACCACCTGCACCGGAAGCTTATTCCAGTGATCTACCACCCTTTCCGTGAAAAAATACTTCCTGGTGTCACTACTAAATTTCCCTCCTCTGAGTTTAAGCGGATGCCCTCTTGTGGTCGAGGGTCCTTTGGGGAAGAGGATGACATCTTCCACCTCGACACGTCCTGTGATGTATTTAAATGTCTCAATCATGTCCCCTCTCTCCCTGCGTTCCTCTAGAGTGTAGAGCCGCAGTCTGCTCAATCTCTCTTTGTATGAGAGACCCTTGAACCCCAAGATCATCCTAGTGGCCATCCGCTGAACCGACTCGATTCTAATCACGTCTTTACGGTAATGTGGCCTCCAGAACTGCACACAGTATTCCAGATGAGGTCTCACCATGGTTTTGTACAGCGGCATTATGACTTCTGGTTTCCGACTGACGAAACTTCTATTAATACATCCCATCATTTGCCTTGCCTTGGATGTGGCCTTCTCTACCTGCTTGGCAGCCTTCATGTCTGCACTGATGATTACTCCCAAATCTCGTTCTGCTGAGGTTGTGGCTAATGTTTCTCCATTTAGGGTGTAAGTTCTGCATCCCCCTATTCCTTGGACTAGGTCATCGGCTTTCATTTTTTATATAATTACCAATGTGTCAATTAAATTTCATAGACTTCTGGTGATAGAGGACATAAATCTGCATCTTGAAGATACCAACAAGAAGGAGGTTTTTGACTTCTTTTCTTTTCTTCAATCATTGGGTTTTTCTTTACCATCTATTTCCCCTACCCATGAAAAAGGTCATACATTAGATCTTGTTGCTTTTTTAGATCATACTATTCAACAAACCTCTATTGATACTGTTCATTGGCAACAAGTCCCCTGGACTGACCATTTTCTTGGTGAATTTTCACTTCCCATTTATATGTCTCTTATTCCGATACAATCTTTGCAGAAAAAAAACTGTCACATTTAGGAAGAAAATCTGTCCTGAACATTGTTGGTCTTATTTTTGAAATTCTCTCCCTAGCTCTCCCAGGGAGCATACCATTGATGATAACTGGCATAACTGGAGCTCCATTACAGAATGTGCCTATCAGTCTTTGGCGCCAGTTATCACCAAAATATTCTCCTATGTCCGGAATGCACCGTGGTTTCTACCCATTCATAGATCCCTAAAACAAAATTGTAGGAGGCTAGAAAATAAATGGAAAAAATCTCTTTCAGAAATAGATAAAATAAATTGGAGATCTGCTGAAGAAGTTTGATCATGTGACACCTTACTACTGACAACTGCATTCGCTATCGATGGAGGCATGCGTAAAGTTTAAGTTCACCTGTTTCTGCTTTAAAGTACTATACGGTCTAGCCCCTAAATACATAACTGACCTTTTCTCCTTCTCAGCCAACAGACATAAGAGAAGCTCACATTTGAA
This sequence comes from Geotrypetes seraphini, assembly GCF_902459505.1. NCBI lineage: Eukaryota > Metazoa > Chordata > Amphibia > Gymnophiona > Dermophiidae > Geotrypetes > Geotrypetes seraphini. Next base: position 82,166,880 of record NC_047096.1, on the reverse strand, counting down.
CTTCGTTTTCCCTCCAGTTAGAGGATGTAAACTCAAGACACCATCAACACCTTTTCTCACATCAGGCAGCATTATGGGGTAAAGATCTAGAACAATTGCTTATGCCTACTACTTATGGAGAATTCAGGAAACGCCTAAAAACATATCTGTTCCTGAAGTATCTAGGCAGCTGACCTGTACAACTCCTTCTCCTCAATAACTGATCCCTTGAGCTGTTAATCACTAGCTTCCACCCTGTTAAGTTCAATCAATTTGTACCATCTTTTAATCTTTGTAAACCACATAGAACTTCACGGTCTTTCGGTATATAAACTGTTATTATTATTTATTAGAAAATATAATTTTGAACTTAGGAAAGCGAGAAAAACCTATTATGGAGGCAAAATAGCTAAGTCTAATAATCAGAGTAGTATTCTTTTTTAAACTCTGGCATACTTTGACTAATTCTGACTTAAAGTCTGAGCAATCTTTATCTCCTTCTGCGGATGTCTTAGCTTGTTTTTTTCAAGACAAAATTTATCTCAATAGGCAATCTTTTCCTGCAGAAAATATTGGACATCTCTCCTCTCATTCAAATAATTCTACACTGGAGATACCAGTTGATCGTTACTGGTGTCTTTTGACCCAGTTTCTGAATACCAAGTATCCAAATTATGTGAAAAGTTGAGAAAGTGTAAATGTTTATCGGACCCTTTCCATCTTATCTTTTTTTCAATATTCCTTCTCAGGTTATAACTTGGTTGACCATTTTATTAAATTATTCACTGGAAAATGGATACTTTACGCAATATATGGGGCAAATAACTCTCCTTCCCCTTTTGAAAAAAAATCAGATCTAGACTCCTTTATACCTAAGATACCATTGTTGACAAAATTGTTAGAATCAGTTGTAGTGGGTCAACTTACCAATTATCTGGAGAAATTTTCATTACTTCAACCTTTTCAATATGGGTTTCGTTCTAATTTTAGTACCGAAACTTTATTGATCTCTCTTCTTTCTAAAATCCAACAACTACGACTTCAAAATAAATGTTCAATTTTGCTTCAGTTTGATTTGTCCGCAGTGTTTTATGTAGTACATCATGACATTTTGCTCCAATTACTTTCAGATATCGGTCTTAGGGTGTTCTTCTTTGGTTTTCTAAATTTTTATTGTCCCGATCTTATTGATGGTAATATTTCTAATTAATATTGATGGTAATATTTCTAATTCCTGGCAACCTCCTTGCGGAATTCCCCAGGGCTCTCCGTTTTCCCCAATTTTGTTCAATCTTTATATGACAACTTTGAATATTTATAAGCTGTCAGTGTGGGAAACGCTTTTTACTTATGCGGATGATATTTTTATACTGATTGAGATTGAGCCAAATATTACCAATTTAACTTTTAAAATAAATCACTGTATCTCTAAACTTCAAACGTGGTCCCGATTAAGCTAAATACAACTAAAACTAAACTTCTTTGGTTAGGCCCAAAATTGGATCATCTTTCTTCCACTGTACTTTTGGATTCTAGAGCCTCCCTACAAATTGAGTTCTCTTCTAAGATTTTGGGAATACTTTTTGATTCTTCTCGTTCTTTTAAGGATCAAATAAACTCTGGTTAAGAAATGTTTTTTCAGCTTACGAATGTTGAGGAAGGTCAGATCTCTTTTCCATCAACGTCATTTTTCTGTTTTGGTCCAATCTATTATATTATCCCGGTTAGATTATTGTAACGCCATTTATCTTGGCATCACTAAGAACTGCTTTCAAAGACTACAATTGATTCAGAATACCGCCGCGAAGTTGATCTGTGGAAAGAGCAAATTCAACCATGTGACTCCTTTGCTTTTCTCCCTCCATTGGCTCCCAGTTTATTTTAGAATTCAGTTTAAGTGTTTATGTATTATTTTAAAGATTTTACATGCTATATTTGTTCCTCTTCTTCCTCTGCTATGGAATGTTTATAGATTTTCATATGCGAGAGGCATTCATTGATTTAAACTTTCTCTTCCTTCTAGGAAAGGAATTCAAGGAGTTAAGAATTTTAGCAGCTCTCTGGCGTTTAAATTTCCCCAATTATGGAATGAACTTCCCCTAATTTTGAGGTGTCCCAGTTCCTTCCAACTCTTCTGTAAACTTCTAAAAACTTTTTATTCGCTAAACATTTTGAAAACTAACTCTCTTGTATTTCAGTTCACTTTATTTTTTTAATTTATTATTAACCGCATTGAGCTTCCTTTGGTTGAAGACCCGGTATATAAGGTTAAGTTTTAGTTTAGTTTAGTCTTCCTTCCTTCCTGGGGCTTGTGACAGCTGCTTTGTCAATACCCACAATGAATTTACATGTAAATTTGTCTCATGCATTTTGATTGTGGTTACTGGCTTTTTGCATTTTGTTTTATAGACACTCTTTGTAGGAGCAGGGTCTAGTGCTTATAATACAATCCAGATTTTTAGGAAATCTTGAAGGACTATGCAAAAGATAGATTTAATGTAGGTCTGTCTTCTGCATGTTCCTTCAGGATATCTTGAAATCCCAGCTGGATTGGTGTACTCAGTAACTGGAGATTGCTTGTCTTTGAGCACAAGCTCCTGTATGCCACAAAGATATAACAAGGACTGGATTTACTAGTCAGGAAAGAGTATAACCAATAAGCTTCATGTTGCTTACATGAATTGCTTTGCTAGCAGCATTTTCTAGCCTTGGGGCACTCTTAGCCAATCAAGATTTTAAGGATTTCCACCACAAATATACATGAGCTGGATTTGCATGCATTGGAGGCCCATTACATGCAAATATAGTTTGTGTATCAATTGTGATAATCATAAAAACCTGACTGGATAGGTGTGCCTCTGGGACAGAGCTGGGAAACACCCAGCCAGTCAGGATTTCAGGTTATCCACAAGGAGTGCAATGTCTCTTTAGTATACAAATCTATCTCATGCATATTCATTGTGGCTGGATGTGCTCCCAGGACTGGTTCAAGAACCCCTGATCTAGGCCATGTCATCCTGCTCTGTGCTGTTTGCTTTCTTGATTTTGGCTCTGGCCTTGTTTCCTTCCCAGTCTAGGAAGTTACGCTGCCCTCCATGGTGAATTCTACTGCAAGCCGCACTTCCAGCAGCTCTTCAAGAGTAAAGGGAACTATGATGAAGGCTTTGGGCGCAAGCAGCACAAGGAGCTCTGGGCACATAAGGAAGTGGAGAACGGTACCAAAACAGCCTGATCGAAGCACAAGAAAACAAAAGAGAGGTTGTGGATTTAGCCAAGGCTGAGTTGATATAAAGCTGTCCTCTGAGTGTTGAAGGGGACATTGGGAAGACAGGGGAATGCAGAGCTGCCAAGTTACCAAGTTCTAGGAGAGAGACTAGTCCCACTTTTGAATTCATATCCCAATGCAGTGTGGTATTTGTAGTCCATGATTCTATCCATTGCAATCAGTGCTGCAAGTCTCATAATGCATCTAGTTGGGACTTTCGGAAATCCAGGACTGGCCTAAAATCTCCCTCCTGACACTGAGTAATCTTAGTGGTGCACAGTGGGTCTCTAGTGCCTGTAGCCTAGAGTTTGCAATTGCATCCCCCTTCAGGCTGTAGCCCCCTCCCAACCCACCCAAGTATACCACTGGAAGCTCTGTCCCATAGGAATGCTGCAGCTACCCAGAGATGGTAGGAGGGAATGGCATGTTGTGGGGTGGGTGATGCTGTTGCCTGAGAGGAAGATTCTTAAAACTCACTGGTAAAATCCAGCAAGTCAATGTAGTGGCCATAGTGGTAACAATTTTTATTTTACAGACAATTCTCAGCATAATAGCATGCAAATTATATGCACGTTATTTGTGTGGAGAATCACTGGTAAAGAGTGGGAGGAACTATGCTTAGTCCAGAAGAGCAAAACGCTAAGCACAGCTCCTCCCTTCTGTCAAAGCTGCTCTCCCTTCCCTGATCAACTGATTGACTGGCAGGGAGAGCAGCAGAGGGAAATGTTGCCCCTCCTGCTGACACCTCCTCATCTGCTGCTGCCTGGCCCCCCACAAAATTGGTAGGAGGGATGCCCGCTCACTCCTGCCACTGCTATCACCCCCCCCCTTCCCCAATCAAACAAACTCCTGACACCCCCGGCAGGAGGGATTCCAACTCTCTCCACAATACCCTTGGCACAACGTTTGGCCGGAAGGATGCCTACTCCCTCTGACTGACAGGCCCGCTTCTTCAAAATAGCATGCCTTCTCCTTCCATCCTGGAATGCAAGGGAGGCGGGGGCTAAGGCCTAAGGGCCCTGCTATGGGAGCTCAAAATGGTTTACATAAATTTATTCAGGTACTCAAACATTTTTCCTTGTCTATCCCAGTGGGCTCACAATCTATCTAATGTACCTGGGGCAATGGGGGGATTTGGTGACATGGCCAGGGTCACAAGGAACAGTGTGGGTTTGAACCCACAACCTCAGGGTGTTGAGGCTGTAGCTTTAACCACTGTGCCACACTCCCCCGTGTACCCATTAGCTATGGTGTAAAAACCTTGTACTTAAAATACTTTTACCAACCAATATAAATGGATTTTATATACAAGGTGATAACAGCATCCAGTTGGCTAAATCTCTAATTTTAACAATACAGTATCAGTGTTTCTCTCTCTTTATTATGAATATGATAGACTCGTCTTGAAAGGCATCATACACAGTGAAAGTTAGAAAGCCATACATCTTTCTTCTACAAAGTAAAAAACCCAAAAATACATTATTGAGAATAGAACTTCAGGGGGTTTTCTAACACATGGTAAGGAAAAGGACCAAGTATACATTTTGTTTTATTTTGATAAACTGTGCTTGTTTTGTTTTCTATAGGTATATTCAGAGAATTTTGAAAATGTATTCTTTTGTACTGTATGGATTTTTTTAACAAGAAAGAATGTATGATCCAGAAACCTACTGCCTTTCTTTATAAGATGCATAGTTTTCAGTTTGGGTGAAATCCAGTCAGCCTGTTTAAACATCCTGAACTGTGATGATGCACAAGAGGAATGGGTAAACTTGGTCCTTAAGAGCCACAATCCAATCAGGATTTCCACAGTGAATATGCATAAGATATATTTGCATACAATGGAGAAAATCTTGAAAACCCAATTCATTTGCGGCCCTCATGGACTGAGGTTGCCCACTCCTAATTTAAGAGAACCTGAGATCCTGTGTCCCAAAGTTCCACCTCTACTTCTTTCCTGAATGTTCAGCATTAGATTACAAATCTCCCAATGCATCTGCATGCAGTTCAAAAACAAGGCCAGGCCAAAAATTGCCTTTTTTTTTTAACCCGATCACTTGGCAGCTCTGGGTAAAAACTTTCCAAATGGTTGTGGGATTTCCATCCCTATACAGTGCACATTCATATCCCTATCACTATGTGTAAAACACCAGAGTGGTTCCCTAAATTTTGCCTTTCCTGGTTTAAAATGAAAAAAAAACCCAACCTATGGAACGTGCACCCCTGATTTTGATCCATATGTAACATATGTGTATGGTCTGGGCAATATCCAGTATGTTAATGCTCAAGAAGTTCCATAATATTCCAGTGATCAGACTTTGTGACACAGGAAATTAGAGTGCATTATTCTGTTGTACTCTGGAGGGCACTTGAATACATATAAAGCATTAGCAGTTCACCGGATAAAAATATCGTTTGTGCGCCTTGCATAGGTTATAATCAAGATGATAAACAATTTCAAAATACTAAACTCGAGACTCACAATAATCTGTAATTTCAAATAAATGTCTCCAAGTACATTCCAATACATATTTTTACCCAGCTTTAAATCTTATCTTCAGAGCCTTGCATAGGTTAGGCATCAATAATAAATACAGGGTTGCAGATGAGTTTTGCACAAGTATAACGGATGTTTCTCAGAATACCTGTGGTACTGCATCAAATGGACTTAAAAGCGACTTGTCCTTTGGCCAATGAAGAGGAAATTAGTAGGGTGATCTTTGAATTGTGCAAGCAGAAACAACAGTGTAAAACAGGGGTGCCAAAGTCCCTCCCCGAGGGCTGCAATCCAGTCGGATTTTCAGGATTTCCCCAATGAATATGCATGAGATCTATTAGCATACAATGAAAGCAGTGCATGCATATAGATATCATGCATATTGTAGCGTGGCCGTCCCTTAGGGGACAGCAGGGATGAGAACATGCCACTGATACGGCCCCGGCGTGCTTCCCCAAGTAGGAGGAAGTCCCTGTATTGGTGGGCTTACCTAGCTTATAATAGTCAGAATGGTCCACAATAGGTAAGCTTTCAAAAATCAAATAGAATTTATTTGGCATTCAAGTTAGTATGAGAATGCAAAACAAAATGGGTCCTGAAGTACAACCAACAAAAAAAACAGCAAAAACAAAATTTATCTCACCAGCCTCGTCTGGTAAACCCCCTGTGTGCTCAGTTCATGTCCCAGGTAAGTCCAGCTAATTTTCCAGCAACCAGCAAAAGCATGAATCACAACATCATCATTATTCAGTTCTTCAATCAAAAGAAAAAAAAAAACATTTTATCTCAGGCATTGAGGATTTCCACTCCTCTCAATGCTCCAAGGAGCACAAGGTTGGTGGATTTACCAAATTGGCAGTTTGCCAAAACAAAATGCAATAACTCACAAATCCCTCCACAGAGATGATGGGCAAATCCTGCCCCAATTTTAAGGTCTCTAAAGCTCCAATGAAGACCAAACAAACTGTCCAGGTAACATTAGTCTTACTTCTGCTTAACTGTAGCAGAGCTCCTGCCTACAGCGGCAGCCATCTTGAAACAGAAGGAAAAAAAACCCAACTCACTGGCAGGTTTCTCCTTCCAAAAGTCCCAACCAGTTCACCAACATCCTAGTAGAACTCTCAGCCAAAAAACTTCCTCAGAAGCAAGCAGTTACCCCAGCAAACACAAACAAAACTCTTGTAGAAAGAGAAAAAAAACCCAAACCTCTTGGCAAAAAGCCAACAGTCAGTTCAACTCACTTCCATTTCTTCTGAAAGTGGTAGCTCAGGCAGGGCATTCCATTCCATGGCTTCAGGCAAATTGTCCTCTAGAAAATCCTCTCCTGCCTTGGGTGTCTGCATTTCTACGTCCTCTGGCTACTGGGACAGTGGAGGCTCCTTCAGCATAGGAGCTTCCCTGGGCTACCTACTTGACTGAGCTTCCCAGCTCTAAATGCTGCAGAGCCACGTCCAGCCCTGCGCGGGGGATGGTCTCTGTTCAGCTCTGACTGCCTCACAGCCTGTTTAGCTGGCAATTCCAAAATGGACACCCTTAAAGGGGCATAACCCTGTTTTCCCAGACTGTACTATGGGAAATGAAGTGCAAGCAGAATTCTAAGACTAAACCTGGCACAAGGCCGGAGCGGGAGTCGGGCTTGTGACAATATTAATTGGGGAAATCCTGAAAACCCGACAGGATTGTGCCCTCGAGGAGGGACTTTGACACCCCTGGTGTAAAAGAATACTTGCATTACAGGTGTTCTTGGAAGGCTACATTCCTATGAATGCAGCAGTGTAGAGTGGTGATAATAATCCACTACAATCAGTCCCCAACTAGAAGCACTTACAGTCTAAAATGGTTAGTGAAGTGGCCTGCCCAAAGTCACAAGGAGGAGCAGGATCTGAGCCCTGATTTCTAGTAGGCCAGTGATTCTCAACCCAATCCTTGGGACCAACAGAGCCAATCAGGTTTTTAAGATACCCACAATGAATATGCATGAGATAAATTTGCATACAATAGATGTAGAGTGCTTGCAAATCTATCTCAATCATATTGGGCAACCTGATTGGCTGGTTGTGTCTTAAGGACTGGTTTGAGAATCTGTGTACTGGGCAACTCCTGTGTTGAATAGGACCAACACACAAAAATTATCCATATACATGAGTTTTGATTGCACAAATTTATCCCTTCCTGGTTGTTCTCATAAACTTAGGTATATCAGCATGTCTAGATAATTATTCTGTTTTCTCTACAAAAAATATCATGGTCCACAAAGGATCCAGCTTCCTCCAGGGCCAGCTTGGCTACAATAGCTCAGTCCTTCTACTGTAGCAAAGAACAGGTGACCTTCCAGAATATTCTGATGCATTACATCTGCTCAGTAAAGGACAAGAGAAGCACAGAAAACATTGACATTTGGTGGCCTTATTCAGTGGTTTATTAGTCTGGCAGTTTGCTGTTTTATATGGTAGCTGTAGTCAGAAGTTGTGAGCAAATAAAACAGTGGCAAAATTGAATTGTACAGTATGTTTGGTTTCAAATATGCACACATTTAAATATATTGGGTATGCAGGTATGTTCAAAGATGTTTCTTTTTTTGGATGTAATACAGTTTGCTGAATAAATAATAGTGAATCTTTGGTGAATTTTTTTATTGACTTTTGAGCAATGTCACTCATTTCCCATAGATCCATCCAGACCTCAATCATTCAGTTTCCTACAATCTAGTTCAGGGCCAGAAGAGCAGAAATCCATTATCACTAGGGGTTGGCAATAATTAAAAATTTTATTGAAAATTAATTGTGGGATTAATTTATATGTTTTTGCTTTTCTGAAATTTACATTTCTCATAATCAAAACAAAAAAAAACACATAGAAATATATCAATATTAAAGTACAGGCTTAATTTAAATTCTTAAACCCACATCAAGGGAAGAGAAGAACCAAAAAGGAAACAAACAAGATATTTATCTTGACATTGTCTGGACCTTAGCTAATCTTATATCCACAACCCAGATTACTTCAACCTCCATTTTCCTCCAAAAGTTTCTCAAGTTGCAAAGACTCAAAATAGATACTGTATATTGTTTCCCCTGAAATGTAACAAAACACAGGGGAAATACAGGAACAAAGTGAGACCTTTAGCCACTACCTGTTTTTTAACACCCGTTCTAGTGCATAAGAACATAAAATAGCCTTACTGGGTCAGACCAATGGTCCATCAAGCCCTCACAGTGGCCAATCCAGGTCCATAGTACCAGGCAAAAACCCACAGCGTAGCAACATTCCATGCTACCAATCCAGGGCAAGCAGTAGCTTCCCCCATGTCTTTCTCAATAACAGACTATGGACTTTTCCTCCAGGAAATTGTCCAAACCTTTCTTAAAACCAGCTGTGCTATAACATAACATAATCAAGGTGCACCTGCAAGGTAGAATGCCACAAGTAAAATAAGTGAGGGAATAGAAAGGGAGAATTGTTGGGCATGGGTGTCTGAGAGGGAGGTGCACATGAGGAAATGAAGAAAGAGAATTGGGCATAGGGAGAGAGACGAGAGAGATACAGATGCATGAGGAAAAGAGAGATGAGAAGGGGAAATGTTGGATGTGGTGGTAGAGAGGGAGCAGTGGGATGGATGGAAAGGGATGCAATAGGGGCCTCGAGGTGGAGAAGGTGAGAAGAATACTAGGATCAGACTTTGGGAGGGAAAAAAAAGTTGCTCAGAGGGAAGGCTTCTGGGTTAGCCATGGGAGGGAGGGAGGAATGTTGGATGTGGTTGGGGCAATGGAGGGAGAGAAGTGGCATGGTGTTGGATAGAGGTGATACAAGGAGAGATGCTGCACATGGTAATAATAGTAGAAATAAAGTGCATAATACAAAATTTAATGATTACATTTACATTATATATGTAATAATTATTAGATTATATACTTTACTGATTATGCGCTTGAATCCCTTCCAGTCCATGGAAAAATTGTCTTGTATGAAACCAGTCCCTAGTGCAAAAAAGGTTGGAGACCACTACTCTAGTCCTACCATCTCTATGTCTCTAAAAGAAGTTTGTTTGAATATTAATGCCTTTCAGGTTATTGGATAGAAAATAGGATTTTGAAAAATTGCAGGCAGACCTTGGGAAATTAGAAGACTGGGTGTCCAGGTGGCAGATGAAATTTAATGTGGACAAATGCAAAGTGATGCACATTGGGAAGAATAACCCAAATCACAGTTACCGGATGCTAGGGTCCACCTTGGGAGTTAGCGCCCAAGAAAAGGATCTGGATGTCATTATAGACAATACAGTGAAACCTTCCACCCAATGTGTAGTGGCCAAAAAAAAAATCAAACATGCTACGAATTACTAGAAAAGGGATGGTTAACAAGACTTGGGGGTCCATAATCTAAAAACATAGATGTCCAAAAAGCATCCTAATTGTCAAAATGTCCTAGTACCGATCAAAATCGTCTTTCTCTACATCTAGCAAGGTGTTATAACCTCTGTATGTTGAGAGCATGAGATGGGCATGGTGGGAGGCATGTTATGGGCGGGCTTTGGGCAGTCTCAAGGGAAGGTTAGACATGGAGGACTTGCAGCGATAATCAAACATTTTGCAAGACATCCTGGATAGAACTTGTATGTTTGGATCTGGACCTGTTTTAGGAGGGTCTAAGTGTCCAAACTGACCAGATGACCACTGCATGCATCAAGGTAAGACACCCCTCAGTGCTCACAGATCCCCTCACACCCACAAAGATCAAAATAACAAATGTACATGTACCTGTCTGCAGAACATCAGCACCTGGTATAGGAAAGCCTAGCAGAGCAACATACAGGCAGGGTCAGATTAACGGGTAGGGCCAGTAGGCACGTGCCTAGGGCACAAACTTGTCAGGGGTGCCCGCTGATGGAGGGCAAACCAGCAACTCAGCTTTTTTTTTTTTTTTTTTTTTTTTCAGACAGTGATGGCGGCCTCCCCAGGAGAGGCAGCATGGCGCAGTGAACTCTCCCCACCTCTGCTACACAAATCAGGCCGTCCTTCCGCCTGTGCACAAGGCCGGTTTTAGACATGCTGGGGCCCAGGGCAGAAATTAAGGAGGGGGCCCCTGATCCCTTCTCCTCTCTGCACCCTACCCCTAATATCCCTACATCCCATTAATACCACACATAAAACAACTTTAAATGACTTTTTCACACACAAAATACAGACCAACACAGAACAAGAGACCACAAATAAAAATGGAACTGGGAACCCCAAGAAATTAAACTCAGCAAGTATTACAATACTGGAGAAATAAAATCAGATATGCACTTTCTTTCTTACTGAACACACAAGGCCCAGGTCCACCAAAATTTAGCCGCCTCTCTTGCTCTGGATGGTGGAGATCCCAAAACCCTGCCAGTTGAAGACCACCTCCTCCAGTCTGGCAGCCAGAAATCTCCCAAGCTCTGCAGCTAGCAGAGCTGGACTGGAGAAAAATATTTTCAGCTGGCAGGGTTTTGGGAAACCCACCAACTTAGGTATAGGCAGTCCACGAGTTACAGATGCCCGACTTGTATGACTCGTACTTAAGAACGTGGTTGCGGCTTCATTTGATGTCATTGAACAATATTTCTAATGGCATAGACTCCTACACTTTAGCAGATTCAGGAATGATGCATGGCCACATTAAGAACATTGTGTGGTTGTACATGCTGTATCTTAGAGGGAACACCAGTAGGGACAGTTGGCCCTTTTGTCAGCTGGGAGCAGAGATAAGCAGCAAGAAATTTTAAATCTACACGTTCTGAGTTAGATACAAATCCGACTTAAGAACAGTTTTAAAAATGTAACTCATTCTTAACACGGGGACTGCCTGTATTTATATTTTGCATTTGAGAAGGAGGCATGGTAGGAAGAAAATTGAATGCCCACCCACTTTGGGTTCAGGGCCACTGCCCATCCTCACTCCCCCATCAGTTATCTGGTAAGCCATTGGACACAATACAAACATTTGTGATGCACATATCCCAAAGCTAACATATTCCCCCAGTGGCAAACCTAGCATATATGACACCTAGGGATGATCATTTTTTAGCATCCCCTCCTCTCTATAAAGAACATGATTTTTGGTAATACTCCACAAGTCGCACATGAGTGTACCTAGGAAAAGGCAGCATCTTACACACTGTAGCGAGTACTAGAACATCAATATACCCAATGTAAAATAAACCCAAGCCAGATTAGAACAGATCAACCCCTCACAATCAATGCTAACAAAAAACATGTCTTTCGTACATACCCTCGCCCAATATGGAATAAGTAATCACAAAGTAAAAATAGAAATATGTCGACAAAAGTTAAACTGAACCACCAAGAAGCCAGACTCTGCATACAATGCAATAGCACAGAAACAGTGATACATAGTAACATAGTAGATGACGGCAGATAAAGACCCGAATGGTCCATTCAGTCTGCTCAACCTGATTCAATTTAAATTTTTTAAAATTTTTTCTTCATATCTATTATATTGTACAAAATATAAAGACAGTAGATGTATATTTGAGCGAAGAGAAATAACAAATAAAAATAAAACAAAAAATGGAAAATAAGATACCGTTTTATTGGTCTAATACAGTGGTTCCCAAACCTGTCAAGATATCCCTAATGAATATGCATGAGAGAGATTTGCATATAATGGAAGTGACAGCTACGCAAATCTCTCTCATGCATATATCTTGAAACCTGACTGGCTGGGGGTCCCCCAGGACAGGTTTGGGAACCACTGGTCAATTAGCTTTCAGAGGTGAAAATCTCTTTGCTCAGGTCAGTAAAGTTACAATATCCTGTCCTGACCTGAACAAGGGGGATTTGGTCTCTGAAAACTATTTCCATTTCTGTTTATAAAGGTTGATCAACACAGCTCCTAAAGGAAAAAAATACAACCAAATAAATAGAATTTTGTTCTGCCTTTTGTTGTTTAGTTTCTGCTTTCCTCATCTTGTCATTCCCTTCCTTTCATCCACTGTCTGCTCTCTTTCTATGCCCCTTCCAGAAATTGTCTGCCTCTCCCTCCCTCCCCCCCCCCCAACATTGGTTTGGCATCCATCTTCTGACCTCTCTATCTCTTGTGGTTTTTCGGGTCTCTCTTCTCATTTCCCCTCACCTTCGATGTTTCCTTTGCCAGCGGCGCCTCAGCGCAACTGCCGTTTGCTCAAAATTGGCGCGCGGCTGCCCGGCCCGAAGCTTCCCTCTGACAACTTCCTGTTTCCGCCTGGGCGGATTACTTCAGCGGGAAAGCTTCAGGCGGGCGGCCGCGCGCCACTTTTGAGCAAACGGCAGTTGCGCTGAGGCGCCGCTGGCGAAGGTGAGGAGCGATGCGGCAACCGCTTTGGGGCTCGCCCGACTTCCCGCCCCAAGACGCGCTCCTACGGCAGTGACAGTTGCCAAATGGAAGTGAAGGGGAGACCCAGTGAAAAGACGACTGAAGAGTAAGAAAGAATTTAATTTCGATGGAGCAGGAGAGGGGATTGTAGCTCTGTTTATTACTAGAAAATTGAAATAAGGAGTAAGAATTTTTCTTGAGGGAAAAGTTGTATCAATTTAACTGGAATAGGGGGTTCTCCAGTCTTGTGAACGCTACTCGTTTTTCTACTTGTGTATTAATAATACCATTTTCTTCTGGTTGTGCTTTGCTTGCTTCCATTTGGATTATGAACCTAGATACTTGTTTGGATAAAGTTTTGCCAGTAGTTGACTGTTTCCTATCAGAGTTTGTTCTTTCATCTTTGCAGAGCTTTTGAGGGTTTGATTTGTCATTTTTCTGATTATTTTCTCTTGAATTTTTTTCTGCTCTAGTGGACATAAGAGATTTATTGACTTTGACTTATTTCTAGATAAATCCGACTTTTCTTTCACAAGCACCTGCTTGAATTTGTAAATTTAAAAAATACATATTAAAATATATTTTGACAGGGCCCAAGACTTGCTTAGAGCAATCAGTAAATATATATACTGATATAAGTAGATTTATCAGAGGTCTCACAGTGCCCAGTCACATAGATATGAAGCCACTAAAAGCCATCAAAGGAACAGACTTTGAAAAGATGAAACCCATCAAGAGTCCAATATGAGCCGTTTTAACTACCGGGCTCAGGGATTCTTTTCATTAGTCTACACACAAAATCTAAAGGTTCAATAATCAGAAAATGCTGAGCTCCTAAATTAGCCTCCTAAATATGTACCCTATTTTCAACCGCACTTAGGAGCATAACATTTCAGCTGAAAATTCATCTTCATTTAGTAAAAGTTATGTTCATTAATGTAGGCCTGCCATTTCTTGGCTAAAGTTATGAGCCTGGTACTGAAAATCAGTGCTAAAGTAACGCCCCCAAATCCACCTTCCTTCTGTAGCATCTCAGAGGGGGCAGGATGCCACAGAAAACAGCACTGCAGGACCCCCCAAAAGTACAGGTGAATCACTGCTGCCACCTGTGGGGGAAATTCAAGGGAGGGTGGGGTTCAGAAAGGGGGCAGACAGCAGGCCATGGTGGTGCTTCATTTGAAATCTTACATGGGGGTAGAGGGCACTAAACTTGTCTACACAGGGGCCCTATCAAACCTGTCTGCACAGGGCCCCGCAATTGCTAAGGTCCCTGTAAGCAGTTGTATTAAAATCAGGACTAGATCGGCCTGACCTGAAAATTTAGAGCCAGATATGAACCCCACAGCAGCCCCCTTTGTCCCCTTGACTCCCAATATTCTGATCTTTGAAAATAGGATGAACCATCCAAGGCTTCAGTTCTCCATTTCTGTCTACAGACCTCTGAAGTCCTCTCGAGGAGTATCACAATCTGTACCTTCACCAAAAGAAATTGTATGATGTAATACCTGCCAGTAAGCCTTCTGAGGAGTAGCCCCCACGCTCTGGAATTTACTCTGAGGGGCTACACGTCTACTCCAGACTAGGTTTACCAGATTTTACTTAAGTAAAATGGACCCCTAGACCCACCCCTGCCCCGTTATGCCCCAGTCCCTCCCCCCGTTTCCTGTTCTCATCAGGCAAGAGGGCATCTGCACTTGTGGGGATGTCACATGATGATGTCACACACACGCACATGATGTAATTGTGTGGCATCCATGCATGTGCAGATGCCCTCCTGCCCGATGCGATTTTGAGGAAGCTTTTCAAAACCTGGACGAAGTGATGGGTTTTGAAAAGCTGTCCGGACCCCAAAAAGGAGGACATGTTCGGGGAAATCCAGATGTCTGGTAACCTTACTCAAGGAAGCAGGTGAAACCCTGGCTCTTCACCCAAGCCTTTAATACATAGGTTGACTGACTAGACACTCATTCTGCACCAAGACTAGCTTGCTATACACACTGTAACTATATCAGTTCCTTAATTTGCCTTGAGTTTAGCCCCCATCTGTTTATCTCAGTGGAATCTTGTTTCCATCTAATATCTGCACTTGGCCCCTTGGCTATAGGAAAAGCTGTATTATAGAAAAACATTAGCATCATATCTGTTATTTCAATGTTCTAATGTGTTCTTATTAGTTGTTTAATAAGTATTATGCTGAAATTGTATTATAATCTCGCTTATTCAAATTTCAGTGCTGTTATAAGTGTGTTTGTATTTGTTTATATTTTGGGTTGTTTTTTTTTTTTTTTTTTTTTTTTTACTAATGTATATATTTCACCTCTGTTTATACGCTATCAGCACAATACAAATTAAAACAAGTAGCATTCAGCATATTCTTACTGTACACCACTTTGAGTGAATTTCTTCAAAACAGCATTAAATAAATACATCCTCACAATTTTATGTATGAAAGAGGGCAAGGACAATGATATGTACTGAGCAAACAAAGAAGAACTGGTTGAGAAAAAGTCATTAATCCCACATCTCTCCAGTAATCAGGCTGCTAACACTCACCCTTACGGAACTGGAACGAACTAGGCACTACCTCCAGGGGTAATTTCCTTAAATTGGCACATAAATCCCTCCCCACCAGACCATATACACACACAGCCCACCACTTCTCTAGCATTTTGTGGTACAGTTAGATTATAGTTGCAGCAAATTTACAGTATTGACAGAGATGATCACAGAACACAAGTAACCAATGTACATTTTGATATTATGACCATATTTTTACTTAATATTGACTAGTTTAGAAAAAGCAGCCAGAAAAAGGAATTTTCTATGCAAACATGCAATACAAAAACAATCTCACAAATATCTATGTATCCAGTTCAAAGTGGGCACATCAGAGCAAAGCCATCTAGTCTACAGCACTGACGAGCTTGTTTTCAAATTCTGCATGTGGAAATGTAGGGAAAAAAATCATGTACTTTTTCTCAGGAGGTTTCGCATACACAGGTGCCTATCCTTCATTCCTCCATCCATCTGCCACTTTTCAACTTTACTGATTACATCATGCTGGGAAGCTATATGTATATATCATGTTTGTTTATATAAGATTTGATATACCGCTCCTGCATTTTACTGACCTAAGCGGTTTACAAAGTATCAAACTAAAATTAAATTAGGTACTTGAGAAAAACGACCCTATCTGTCCCGAAGGCTCACAATCTAGCTAAAGTACCTGATACACTAAAAATATGTAATAACAACATATAATACATTTCCAAGATCAAAAATCAAAGAAATAGAAATAATGAAAGAAGATAAAAATTTTTAAAATAAAATAAAACAAATTTAAGATATAGAAAAGTCTCTGAAGCGGCATAGCAAACTGTCATATTTTAGTGCAGGTCTTAATACAACTCCTGGCACAGCACACTTCACAGATCCGTCACTGGCAGAGCTTGAGAGCATCAAAGAAATTAACATTTCTAAAATATATTCACTAAAACTGTTATGTGAAATAAATAAATCCAAATCAACATGAATCAGTACAAATTAATACAAATTAAGGCAAATTGCGGTCCCTATTCCATTATTCAATTAAAGAGAGCCATTTGAAAAAGAAATGTGCTTTTAGATGTCTCTTAAAATTTTGAAATGATTCTTCCTTCCTTAACTCTACTGGTAAGTTGTTCCACAATATTGGTTGAGGCAAGGTGAGCCTTTGAGATATGGGGAACATCTACTCTATTGTCATTTAAAGACCTCAACAATCGACTAGGTGTGTAAAATAACACTAGATTAGAAAGATATAATGGTTGTAACTCAAATAATGCCCTATGTGCCAGCATCAGAATTTTAAATTTAATTCTAAATTCCATTGGTAACCAGTGGAATTTCAAATATAATAGTTACATGATCATAGATGTGTGTGCAACCTAACAGCCAAATTGCCGCCTTTTGTACTATTTGTAAATGTTTCAGTTGCCCAACTGTTATTCCCGCATATACCAAGTTGCCATAATCCAATTTAGAACAAAAGCATGGATTAAAGTATGTAACGATTTCTCACCCAGGAAATCTCGAATAGCTCTAAGTTGTCTCAATGCCCCAAATCCCTTTGCAACTGTAGATGAAATCTGCCTCTCAAAATTCAAATGACAGTCAATTATAATTCCCAAATATTTAAAACTATCTATTATCCCTATATTCTGATGGTGTAGTGAAAGATCTAGTTGTGGTGTTATCTTGCCACCGGAAATACAACATATTCAATACTAGTCCATGTTCCCCCAACCATTCTATCCAAACCATCTAAAAGAGGGTTCAGATCTAATGTTGAAGGGGATAAATCATATACCAACAAAATATCATCTGAATAGATATATGTATTGATTCTAATCCCTGAATTTGTCTTTCAAGGGGACTCAAAAATATATTAAACATAATAGATGAAAGGGCTGAGCCTTGTGGTACCCTCAAAGTCCAATAATCTATCACTGGATGTTGACCCATCCGTAACTACTCTAAAAGTACGATCCCGGAGAAAGGCTGCAAACCACTCTTATTAAACCTGTCTCATGGAGCAATCTCAATAGAAGTTCATGGTCAACTAGATCAAATGCTGAGCTCAGATCTAAAGATAGCGAAGTTCCCGAGATCTAAGATAGAGTGAACTCACTAAGGAAACCTGCTAAAACCGTGTCAGCACTGTGTATAGTTTGAAATCCTGCCTGTCTTGGATTTAGAACCTTTGTTGACTCGATATAAGAGACCAATTACTCTAAAACTATCCGCTCTGTCAGTTTTGCTAAAAAGCAAAGATTTGAAACTGGCCTATAACTAGCTGGATTAAATATATCTTGATCTTTGTTCTTCAAAATATGTTTAATAACTGCCTTTTTACAGCATACTGGGACTTCACCCTTATTTAAACTGTTATGTATCATATTTAAAGCCAAAGCCGATAGTCATCGTGACGGGAAGGGATCTAACTCACAAAAAGTAACATGCATTTTACTCAAAAGTTTCTCTAGTTTTGTCAACATAGGCAGTTGAAAAGTTGACCAGTTTGAATTTCCTATTTTTATACTATCCTCCTTTGATTCATCCCTATCTAACTCAACATTATTTGATGTTCAATTTTTTCCCCTTGACCGTAAAAGTAAAATTTTTGAGAGAAAAAAAATCAACTAGCACATCTGCCTCTGGCATTATTCTAGTTCTATTATTAGACTCCCCCCTTTTTAAAGCTGATACTATAGAAAATAGTTGTTTAGTTGGAATTCTTATTTTCCATAGAAAATAATATTTTTTTGCTTTCTTTATCTCCCTATTAAAAATATCATTGTGAGGGTCTGAGAGTTAAAGCTGTTGTTATCTGACAATCTGTTAGCATTTAGAGTTTATGGGTATCTCCTTACATTATCAGAATGTCACAAATGGGCGTCCATCTCACAAGTATTTTCAAACAGGATACAGTCTGTTAAATATGTGAGATGGATGTCCATGTGCTGGAAATACCCATATTTTGAATAGAGAAAACAAGGGACAGGGACATCTGTCTAGCAGAATTATTAGAACATTGCCACACAGCCTTCTACGCAGAGCAGAGGGTCAACCTAGTGGTTGGTGCAGCTAACTGTAAACCAAGGGGCCCAGGTTCAAATCCCACTAGGACTCTCTGTTTTGCAACTGTACCTGAATGACACCATGTCAATAGGCTTACAGGTGTTTCATGTACACTGTCTTGAGTGGAGTCCCTTAGTATACAGGCTTTGATCCTGGGGAACTAGGTTCAATTCCCACTGCATCTCCTTGTGACCCTGGGTGAATCACTTAACCTTCCATTGCCCCAGAAACAAAGAAAGTTAGATTATGAGCCCACTAGAAAAAGAGAGTCTGCTCTGTAAAGAATGCCTTAAGCTCTCACAGAATCTGGTATCCCCTTTCCATGGGGCCAGCTTATTAGAACAAACTTGGCCGTCACCTAGGGTGACGGCTTCTGGAGGGCAGCACATTCACCCCAACTCAAAGAAAAATAAGCACAGAAAGAGTGGACAATTTTCAAACTGCCATTTTCTTGGGTGAAAGGTTTTGAAATTTGTTCTCATTAAGGGCCCCTTTTACAAAGCCATGGTAGAGAGTACAGGTGTGGCAAATACTATGCAACCCATATGAAATGAAGGGCTGCAGCATATTTGTTGCACTGGGACTTGCTACTATGGCTTTGTAAAAGGGCCCCTAAGTGTATGTAAAAGTAGAGAATTAGGTACAGATATAAAATGAAAATCTTGGCAGGGTCTAAGAGCATGAAAGTTAATTATGGGGGATGCAGCTGAAGATTGGCTTAGGGGGCATCAGCCTTGGAAATAGAGGCTTCCTCCCCATGCACTAGAAAGTCCTTTCCAGAAAGTTTGTATTCAGGTTTTTGTAGATGTTTTATACTGGATTTTTCCATGTGCCACAGTTCTTAGTGAATTGTCCCTGACATGCTTGTTCAATCTCTGGAGAGCAGAGGGCTAAATTTGCTTGGCTTTCTGAGCTCAAGTGGGGGTCCATTTGTAAAGCAAGACATCCACTTTTCCTGGCAGGGAGGTCCAGCATTTGATCAGCCTCTTCTTTATTGGCCCGTTTCCCCATGGTAAGAATGCCTGCGGCGTGGTTCCCTGTACCATGGAGCAAGCGGTAGAGACGGCTCTGAAAAGCTGGGATGTCAGGTTTTCTCTTGCCTAGGGTCAGGATGCCAGCAGCGTGATTGCTGTAGCCATGAAGCAGGTCATACACACGGCACGAACATGTTCTTTCACGACAGCAGGCTGGTATGTTCTCAGAGGCCAGGGTGAGAGAGAAGAGCAGGACAAAGATGAAGAAAGAACAGGCTCTCTGGGCAGAGAAAAAGAAAAAGGAAAACATTCAGCCTATATATTTGTTTTTATTTCAAAGAAAATGACACCAAAGGCAAGCAACTGAGTCACTGAAGCAGCTGGACAGGGCTGGCTTAAACATTAGGCAAACTATGCAGTCGTTTAGGCCAGTGGTTCCCAATCCCGTCCTGGAGGACCACCAGCCAGTCGGGTTTTTGGGATAACCCTAATGAATATGCATGGAACAGATTTGCATACCTGTCACCTCCATTATATGCAAATCTCTCTCATGCATATTGATTAGGGTTATCCTGTCCCATCCCAGGACAGAGTTGGGAACCACTGGTCCAGGCAGCAGATTCTGAGGGTGTGGCGGGAGGTGAAAAGATAGAAATCCTAACAGTCACACAAATGAAAAGAAACATCAATGAACATTTGTACCCAGAAGGATGGTGGGCAATTTTTAATTAGCCTGTTTACCTAGATAAACAGCTTTTGAAATGTGGCCTTCTTATATAAATATATACAAAACAAAGAACATAAAAATAGTCATACTGGGTAGACCAGTGGTTCATCCAGCCCAATATCCTGTTTCCACAGTGGCCAATCCAGGTCACAAGCACTTCGCGGAAACCATTTAGTTTAACTGTCAAATGTCAGGGGGAGAGTGGTTAGGCACAATTACATGGGTGGAGGGCAGAGCTAAAGATTTATCAAGCAATATAAGCCATAAACCTTATTCTTGCACTGGCCTTTCATTTGAATTATTCTCTAGAGCATTGGTTTTCAACCCAGTCCTCAGGGACCATCTGCCATTCAGGTTTTCATGATGCCCACAATGAATATACTTGGATACTTAAGGTTATCTCTTGTTTGGGTGATTTATATGAAGGGGGTGGGTGTTTTGAAATCTTTTTCTCAATTACGTTCACAATTTTCACTCCCGTCCTCGGATTTTTATATATATTTTCAAGTGAACATTTATTGTTTTCTCATCCTACACAATTCTACAATCTTCTCTGCTACAGCCCCTGCACTCTGGAATGCCATGCCTTCTTATATCTCCATCACGAAAATTGTCTCGATTAAATTCAAAACCTTTTTATTTCAAGATGCATACCAAAGCACAAGATAAAACCCCTCTCTTCAACTGCACGCTTTTCATAAGAACTGCTTCAACAAAGCGACCTCTCCTTTCCACACTGTTATTACCCCTCCCCTCGTACCACCCCATATTTTTATGTTATACGATGTAATCATTAACGTTCCCCCACCCCTAACTCTTCTTGTGTCCATTTATGTTAATGTCCTAGTCTTCATTTTATTTTCTACCTCGCTCTTAATTTCTTTTTTATACTTTTAGCATTGGAAACCGACCAGATACACGTAGATGGTTGATATATCAAATTATAAATAACTTGGATCCTATTAAGGGTTGGTTGCAGTTACCACTCACTTCAGGGGAAGAATTCCTGGGCAACAAAAGCTTATTACTCATTACTATGCTATGCTCTCTGATAATGTTAAAAGGAAATCTCTATATCAACTGAAATGGGAACAGGATTTGGGAGCACCCTTATTTCCTCAGGATTGGGATATAATCCATGTTAATACCTATAAACTATCTATTTCTGCTAATTTAATC
The DNA here is from genome assembly GCF_902459505.1 of Geotrypetes seraphini. Lineage (NCBI taxonomy): Eukaryota > Metazoa > Chordata > Amphibia > Gymnophiona > Dermophiidae > Geotrypetes > Geotrypetes seraphini. The sequence goes on along the minus strand of NC_047096.1, from coordinate 82,145,299 downwards.
GAGCAGGGGGTTATGGTACCTTATAGATATTTATATCCTTTACATATCTCCAAGTTTAAATCTGCTATCTCGGGGGAGGGGGGCTAGTGAGCCCAATGAGGATAGCAGCCTGAAAATCGGCTCTCTCCCAGAATCAATCTAAATTACATTCTTTAAGCTTGAATCCAAGATTTAAACTTCAGCATCGTGAATATTAACCTCTGACTCCTGATGGCTGCAAATAAAACCGGGAAATGGCAAAATCCTGAGCCACAATTGCCATCTAAAACCGCTACCAGAGTCGGAGAAAGGAAGCAAGGCTGATGTGCTCGAGGAGATCGAGGCCTTAAAAGATATCATGAAAGAAACTAAAGAAGACACATTGACGATTCGAGAAGAACTTTCTACTTTAAACAACGAAGTATCTAATTTACTTAATGTCATTTTTATTAAATGGACTAATACAATACAAATAGATAAATGCAAAGATAATATATATATAACATATGAATGTAAATATGCCTCAAAGAAATTACATTAATTTAAACAAAGGATTACCACACTAGAAGCCAGAACAGACGTTACTGAAGAAAACATCAATTCCATTCGTACACAAATGAAGCGTCTTATCACGCAAGAGCAGGAACTTGACACCAACCATTGAGCTCGGCAAAACAATGTGCCAGAAGGCAGAGAAGGGCAGAACATGTTGAAGTTTTTTGGAAACCTTTATTCCTTCAATCCTTAATGACACCTTTGAAAAAGAGTTGGAAATAGAGAGAGCGCATCGCACTCCGTATGTGAAAGTACCTTCAAGCAAGTTTCCCTGACCAATCGTGATCAAAGTGCTGCGTTACCAACATCTATTGAAAATCATGCAAGCAGCAAAATCACAAGCTCCATTAAAATATGAAGGACTCGTCTTTTCACTTAGCAGGTTACAAAGCAGGCCAAGAAACCCCAATTTTAAAACTAATATATTTGGGTAGAGGTAAAAAAGGAAGAGTTCTACTGGGTGAAATAGTAATATATTTCTATACTAGTCTTTAAGCACGTTACATTAACGGGTGCTAGAATAGATGTGTGTGTCTGTCTTTCTTTCTTTCTCTACTTGGCCGCTGTCTGTCTTTTTTTGCTGTCTGTCTCTATCTCCTTGTCCGCTGTTTGTTTTGGGTTTTTTTTTTTGTTTTGTTTTTTTAATCTCTCTCCTTGGCCCCCTGTCCTTCTGTGTGTCTTTCACTCCCACCTACCTGTCTTTCTATTTCTGTCAGTCTGTCAATGTCCATGCCCACTGCCTGTCTGTTTATCGTGCCCCTTCTCCCACCTACCTTTTTTTTTTTAATCATACGTTGTATTGGAAAGGGCAATCGGCACACAGTAACTGCTGCTGGATAAAGTAAACCGCCATGCGCACACTCGTAGCAAACCGTCATGTGCGCACGCTCCAAACGTGCACATACGCTGCACGCTTTAAAATTTATCTGCTGGCCACAGAGCTACAGATCACGCAGGTAGAAGTGTGCATGCGTGCTTAGGGTTTTATTATTTCTATGTAACAGAAACAGAAGGATAGATTAGGGTGAAAAAATACATCCATGTCAATCTTAAAGGAGGAGGTGCTGCAATACAAAAGCTCAAGAATAATAAGCAATAAAACACTAGACCATAAAACACCCAGGTCTGGCATATAAGTGGGCTAGTCATTCAAGTAAATAGTTACTGGAGGGTGACAAAATTACTATATACCCCTTCTCCTGATAGTCTCTTCCTCTCTGGAAGCAACAATTTCTTGTTTATTCACTCCTACAATCAGAAATAGCAGTTTGTATACTGTGTACCAGAGATACATGGTTGCCAATGTGAGAAGTCCAAAAAGACACCTTGTATGCCAGTTGTATACAGGCACCAGAGGTGTTCATGTGCCTTTTTTAAATAGATATCCAGATCCAGTCTGAACCATGTACAAATCCTTACACACAAATTTACATCTGCCCTGGAGATGTAAATTTGTACAAGTATTGCAGTCGACTCTACCTATGTGCACGACAGTTAAGCGCACGCTTCGGTTATCCGCAGCCTACCACCTTTTTTTTTTCATGTCCTTTTTTTTTTTTTTTACATTAAAGTCAGTGGACGTAAACTCCGAATAATTGCAATTCTGATAAGCACACAATCCGCTAATGCGCACTGATGTTATAGGTCCCACCTCTATGCGTTCATGTTACATTCACTCCAGTTAAAAGCAAACTAGATGCACATCTCCTTACGAGAGGCATAGAGGGATATGGGTGACTAAAATTACGCCAGGTGTACACCTGGCTGAGCCTCTGCTTGTGCGGATTGCCAGACTTGATGGACCGAAGGTCTGATCCAGAGATGGCAGTTCTTATGTTCTTATGTTGATGAGCCACTTGTTTCGGATCACTCAATGATAATTTTTATAAATGAGCTGTGCTGATGATATAGATGAGTCTACAAATTTTTATGCTCAGAATCATGGAGGGGGGTTCTGGGGATAACCCCGGGACCAACCACCTCACTGCCCAATCATCGCATGTAAAGAGTAGACAAATATTATATCATGTGAAAATATTAATAACTAATAATATTTTCACATGATATAATATTTGTCTACTCTTTACATGCGATGATTGGGCAGTGAGGTGGTTGGTCCCGGGGTTATCCCCAGAACCCCCCTCCATGATTCTGAGCATAAAAATTTGTAGACTCATCTATATCATCAACACAGCTCATTTATAAAAATTATCATTGAGTGATTTCTTTACTTCAATATACATCTCTTTATCACTCATTCTTGGAAATTGTTTCAAGTATTACCCCTTGTTCATACTTGTTTCGGATCAGCAGTCTAGGCCTGGCCAGGTGTTTGAACTTTCGAAAATGCACCATGGCGTCTTGTGGAGAAAAGCCTTTGTCTTTGGCTGGTCAAAAGTCAGTGTCTCTGGTTGAACGTGTCAATGTCTTAAAGAGACTTGACCTACGGGAGAGTCAGGTCTCTACACTTCCCCCTCCCCATTCGCGGTTTCGGTAATCACAGTTTCACATATTCGCGATTTTTGGGGGAGGGGGAAAATTTTTTTTAAAAAACCATCGTTAAATCTTCCCCCCAGCATCCCGGCCTTACCTGGTGGTCTAACGGGGTTTCGGGGCAGGAGCGATCTTCCTACGCTCCTGACCCGTGCAGATCGCCATTAGGAAATAGCTGTAGAGAGTTCCCGTCGTAGTCTCGAGAGACTACAGGAACTCACAGCAGCCATTTCCTAATGGCGATCTGCACGGGGCAGGAGCGTAGGAAGATTGCTCTTGCCCCGAAAGCCCGCTAGACCACCAGGTAAGGCTGGGAGGGAGGCGGGGTTGGGTCAGAGACAGATATTCACGGTTTTTCACGGTCCGGCTCTGCCCTTATCCCCCGCGAATCCGGAGGGAGAAGTGTATTGCAAAACATTACAGCGTTCATCCTAGCCAGATTTCTCAGATTTACAAAAAAAATAGGAAGCCATATTGAGACTGGCAAAACAGCAACAATCCTACAAGGAAACAGAAAAGAATTGGGAAGGCTAGAGACGTTGAACAGGCGTTGCTGTGATGATTTGCTGAAGCTAATCAGTGGGCCTCTGCTGATGGAGAAAGCAGCACAACTATCCAAAGAACTGGGCATAGAAGTCTTCAAAGCAACAAACGGATGGCTAGAGAGGTGGAAAGTTTGTAACGGCATAAAATTTAAGAAGCAGCATGGCGAAAAACAAGACGCTGATGAGTTTGGTGCAGGAAGATGTGTTATGGAAGTGTTGCCATCAGTCATTGGTGGATATGAACCATGCAACATTTCCAACGCTGATGAGACGGGTCTGTACTGGCGTGCCATCCCTGATGGAATATTGGCTTTCAAATGCAGCAAAACTGTTGGCTTCAAGGTGCCAAAGGAACTATTGACATTGCTGCTCAGTTGCAATATGGATGATAGTGAAAAGCTCGAGCCACTGGTGATTGGGAAGAGTCAAAATCCTTGGTGCTTCAAAAATATTAAATGCCTGCCTGTTCAATATGAAAGCAACAAAAACACGTGGATGACAGCGACACTGTGGATTGAATGGTTGCAGAAGTTTGACAATCTGATGAGAAGGCGTAGGAGACACATTGTAATGCTGTGTGATAACTGTGCAGCACACAGCAATGACTTACAACTAACCAACATCAAATTCGTGTTTCTGCCATCAAACACGTCTTCGATCCAAACGATGGACCAGTGGATAATTGCCAACTTCAAACGTCATTACAGGTCGCTTGTCCTAAAATATGTGATGGCAGTGATTGATGCAAGCATGGAATCTAGCCCCCGAGCTCACGAGAAAAATGACGGTGCTCGACTCTCTTCACAAGGTTCGGGAGGCGTGGAGTTGAGTCTCATCATCAACGATTTCAAATTGCTATCGACAGGTGAGCTTCATTCACGCACCTGATGAGACAACTGAAGCTGACACTTCGTCCATTCAACTCCCAGTTGGACACTCACCACAAGAGTTTGAGCTGTATGTCGCCGTTGACAATGATGTGCCCACATCACCTGACAGCACTAATTCCGATATCTGTACAGTCATAAAGGACATTGCAGACAACCAAGAATCTGAGGATGATGACAGGGATACTGCTGCGGTCATCACGACTAATGAAATACTTGCAGAGATTGTTTCCTTCCTACACACTCTGCATTATCTGGAGATAAATGGATGTCACGACTATGGCCAGTTTTACAGCATCAGTAGTCAGATACACAGCCTGAATTATGCAATCTGTGTGCAGAAAACAAGGACTGATTATATCAGTAGAATGTTGATTTAAAAAAAGGTTTACACTGTATTGCATTAACGGAACAGTGCTGATTCTAAAACTGAACCGTGTAGAATTGTTTTATGTGTTTGTTTGTTTTTTTTTTTTTTTTGCTGAATAAAAGTTTTATTGCATTTGACTACATACTGTGATTTTTCATGATTAAAAAGTGGTACTCCGATTAAGCGCACACTCCATTTAGGCGCAAGTGGCAGTCCGGTCCAGAGGCCTTGCACTTAAGCGGAGTCGACTGTATATGTAAATGTTGCCTAGTTGATAAAATACATTACAGCTTCACCCAAAGGTGCCCCCAGGAATGCCAAGTAATTTCAGTGTACTTACTTGTTACCTTATTTTTGCTCCATAAGATGCACTTTTTCCCCACCCAAAAGTGGGTGGAAATCTCGGTGCGTCTTATGAAGTGAAGATGCAAAATTTGTATCCTCCTTACAGCTGTAAAACACCCCCCCCCTGCGCACCAGCTGCACCACCTTTTTAAATGCCCACCCCCCATACAGTTGCAAAACACCCCCCATGCCGCAGCACCTTTTTAAACACTGCCTGTCTGCTGCCGGACCAACTTTTTAAAACAAGCCCACTGCCGCTGTTGTCGCAGCCGCCATACCTTTTTCAAGTAGCCTGGTGGTCCAGGCAGCAGGCACATGAGTCGGGAACACAGGCGTAGAGGGCCCATGCCGCTTTCTGAATGATTAAAAAAGGTACTGGGGGATTTTGAGAAGACAGCTAGCTTAAACATTAATCCCTATTTAACCAGCCAGGAATGGCAGTTTACCGGTTAAATAGCCAATGTTCAATGTGAGATTCGATTTGATTACTTCTTATACTGCCTAATAAAATTTGTTAAGAACTTGCGGTCAGTACTGAAATGTTAACCAAATATATCGTGTGATAACCAGCAATATTCAGTGCTGACCAGGTAAGTTTAGCAGGTAAATTGGCCACATAACTAGCAGGCCTATCTTTGCCCACTATTAACATAACCAGCCAGTGTTGGCCAAAACAATCCAATATTGAAAATTTATTTATTTATTCAATTTTCTATGCTGTTCTACCAGGAGAGCTCAGAACAGTTTATATTAATTTATTCAGGTACTCAAACATTTTTCCCTGTCTGTCCAGTGGGCTCACAATCTAGCTAATGTACCTGGGGCAATGAAGGGATTAAGTGATTTGCCCAGGGTCACAAGAAGCAGTGTGGGTTTGAACCCACAACCCCAGGGTGCTTGAGGCTGTAGCTTTAAGCACTGCCGCCATACTCTCCACACTGACTGTGGTACTTATGCATGCTGCCTCCCACTAGCTGAATATCAGTCCCTAAATGTTTGCTTAAGTATTCATATCTGCTTGAAACACTACTAATTCACATCCATAGCATTATTCACCCAGAATAAAGAGTTCAAGTTTATCTGAACAAATAAGTCTCTGTGAGAAGGCAGATCAGTTTTATGAGAAAACACAGAAAGGAGGTCAAGGTGCGCTAAAGCTTGTCAGCGTTATCAGGAGAAAATCATGAAGAGAAAAAGAACAAAAGGTGGTGGGGAAATGTTTCAAGCACATTGTCGAAGATTCCAGCTATATATGAGGGGCTGCTGAAAAGTTCTCAGCCCAACCAACAAAGCTGGGGCGGTCCCATTGAGGGCTATACACTTAGTCCAGTGATTTTTCACTTCTTTTGTTCCGTATTTTTCTGAAAAAAGTGAAATGGAGACTGCCCTAGCTTTGTTGGTTGTGCTGAAAACTTTTCAGCAGCCCCTCGTAAAGATGTCCAGCAATGTGTTCATCTTTCATTTCAGATTAAAACTGCAAGATTCCCTCAGTCCTGACGCCCATTTAAAATAACTTCCTGTTTCTTCCAAGACTTTAATACTTCTGTTTAGCACTAATTAGAACTAGGCAAATCAATTGCAGCCTTAAATCTAGTCAAAATTTTGGCAAAATTTCACTAAAAAATATAGACAACTAGGTTCATTTGAAAATTCTTCTAAAGAAACAGTAATTATTGAAATTAACCAGTTATCTGTGCCACACAATGGATCTTTAAAAATGTAGACTGAGATGTATGTACCATTTACATTATTTAAGAACTATTTCTAATTGTTTCATTCCAGAATCTTTTCTTTTCCAAGTTATAGGGAGAGTAAGTTTCAAAGGCATTTATGCAGACAAACTGACTGTCAGAAAACTTGTGTCTCTTATCCATCAAAAGATACATGTTATCTTCTATAATGGATGTTAATTTCAGCAGATTGCAAAAAGATGTCTTTAAAAACATTTGAGTTGGAGGGGAGCAGGGGTAATAATATGCACAGATTGGATTTTCAAATTTATGTGCATTATATTGTGCCTGGACAAGTTTCAAGTTTATTAAAATCTTGTTATACCGCCAAAACAGAGTTCAAGGTGGTGTACATCCAAAATTAAAAGTACACATATTTAAAAGTACAAAGTACAGTGGAGGTTTGTCGTACGTGGACTTAACAGGAAAAAAAACAGACAAACTGGTACATGAGGGAAACAGTAGAACTACATTGTTTATAAAGAAAGTACAAGTGGAATGAACATTAGGAAGGGGATCTGGCAGCAGGTGAATCAATTAGACAAAAACCATCTATAGTCCTCGGGGATTATTTTCAGTGGAAAAATACATGCCTACTTTCCCTTTTAAAATTGGGTACATTGTACATGGGGACTTGGAACCTAGGCAGAAAATGAGATATGCAGAAATATTCTCATGGACTTAAACTAAAGCAAGCACTGAATATAGGTTACATGAATGATAATGAGAGAGCTTGGAACAGAAACTATCTGGCTTTCCACAGCTTACAAATATATCTCATGCACATTTATTATAGATGAAAACAGACTTCATGGCTTCAGGACTTATTTGGGAACCACTGATGGATGTTATTGATGGTATTATCAAACCACATGCTCCATGATTGATGTCATACCTCATATTTTGAATTTAAATTCAAGTTACTTTCAAGTCAGCTTTAAATAGTCACAACCCAAGTAGACTGTTCTCCTTTAATGAGATCTAGTGGGCATCTTCTGGTTGTATCTGTAGAAAAGATCAATCTGCCCTTGAAAAATTTTGGAGAGCCACATCTCAGGTTCAATACAAGGCAACGCAAAGCCACAAAGGATCTTTTAATAAGAGTTTTTTTTTTTTTTTTACCTTAGTGTTAGAAATTTCCATCGTGGGAAGATCACGACAGTCAGCAGACCAGGAGAAGAATCTTCATTTGGAAGCAAGGACCATAAATATCAAGCATCACTTCCCTAGAACCAACAGACCTTATACCCTGCTTTATATTTGTTCACTCCCATTGTTCCTCATACTCTATGCTTTTCTAATATCTTGGATGTCAAACATCTTAAAAGTTTCTTGACAGTCTCATTCTAAGAGGAAAAGACAAAGAAGCAGCTGGAGTAATGACATACTTGGCCATCTAGTTGTTGTTGAGTCTCTTAGATACAGCTTATGACTTTCCCATTACTGGCATTTCCTCATTATCATATAACTTCCTTAGAAAAGCAAGTCTTGCACACAATAGAAATTTTTTTGTGTAACCTGGAGCTGTGAGGTAATAATTACTTGAGGAATTTTCTTGAAGCTTTTGTGCCACAAAGATGTGGTAAGTCAGACTCTTGGACTGGACAAGTCGACTGACTGCATGGAGGAAATAGAGGAGACACAATAGATGGAGCATGTCTGGATATACCAGAGAAAACTCAAATTTTATACCATTGGACTAATGATTTTGCTTCAGTTACTGCTGCAGAATACAATTAATGAACTGACCAGGGATTCAAGACAAAGTTGGACAAGTTCCTGCTAAACTGGAACATACGCAGGTGAGGCTGGATTCATTTAGAGCACTGGTCTTTGACCTGGGGGCCGCCGTGTGAGCGGACTGCTGGGCACGAAGGACCAGTGGTCTGACCCAGCAGCGGCAGTTCTTATGTTCTTATGACCATATGTCCTTATGACATCAGACAATAGTGCCTACAAAAGCCTCAAGGCCTTCTTTATTAAAAAATGGTCTTCCGGAGGGGAAGGGAGCATGCATTAGCAAATAACTATGTATTAAACTATGTTTTTACTTGTCTCCCTCTTGTACCTTTCCTTTGTATTGCTTTTCTATATTGAATTGTATTTCACAATCCCTTTTTACCTTGTGTTAACAAAATGATGTGTTAGTTTTTAACCCAATGTTATTATTTAAAGTTTGTACTGTATTGTTTTCTATTGAATGTATTTTAAATTGTTCATCGCTTTGAAGTATGATTAAGCGATTAATCAAGAGAATTATTAAACTTGAACTTGAATTTATAGCTTAAAAAATAATTTTGCTGGAAGAAAGTATAATTGTAAGCAGTGAATAAATAGCATATAAACAAATCAGAGAATGCTTTCCTTAGCAATGGCAGCAGATGAATCCAGAGACTAGTGGGATAGCACACATCTACCAGCAGGTGGAGATAGAGAAACTGATTAACAGGTAATCCTATTGGCAGGCACTCTTCCTGTATCTGCAGTATGCTCTATCTCCCAGCAGGGGATGGTTGCTGTTCAACTAGCTCCTGGATTCTGGCTGTGGCTGGAAATTTATTTTCTCCTGTTGAGGTTTCTCTTCAGTGAGACTGCCATTCTATTTCTCCTGTTGAGATTTCTCTTCAGTGAGACAGGGGTGTCTGGCTTAATGGTGCCGGCTTTAGGGGTTACACCTGAGCCCCCCCCCCCCCAGGTCCCTGCCTCACCCTCTCTCCAGTGATAGAGGGTTTGACTGGGTCTTGATTTTTTTCTTCTTTCCCTTCATTGTTTAAAAAAAAAAGAGACTACAGTTGCTACTTACCAGTTCTGCCCTACTTGTGCTGAGCATTTACCGGCTGATCATTTACCGGCATCTACTGGCTCTGACAATGAGGTTGTAAGTATTTGCCCTTTTTCTTGTGTTAGAACTGCGTGTTCTGTGTTGTACAAACATAAGCCGGACTTTGTGGGGCAATGGATATGGTGGTGTATCCGTCGGACAAATTTTTACAGTGTGTGGGAGTGCTTTGGTGAATGGCTCCGGATGGGTAATTCGAGCGCCATTGTAGGAGCTGGTGCCTTCCCGCCTGCAGGGACCGTGCTCTTGTGTCTGATATGGAAGGAGCACAGCAGTGTTAGCTGGGTTCTCCTTGTGGCTGCCTTTGCTCCACTTCGAGCAATGGAGGAGGAGGACAGAGAGGCAGAAAACTTCAAGACAGAGAAAACCATTGAGGAAGAAGTCCGGAAGTTAGAGAAGTTCATTGAGGAGGCATACAGGGAGGCCGTGGAAAATCACCAGCAACAGTAGAACTGCCAAGATACACCTACAGTGAGTGAGGACCACCTGGAGGACAACCACAAAGAAGAAATAGGTGACAGCAGCGAGACCTGGAAACAGCAGAGGGAACCCACAAGAAGATGAGTCCAGTGCAAGCCAACGCCAGGATGAGGAAAGATGGAAGTACACAGAGGACACGGACCTACGGCTGGAGAGTGGACATACACCGCGGACACGGACCTGTGGCTGGAGAGACAAGAGAAGATAGAGAGGACAGCAATCGTCATGGGAGATTCCATCATCAGACAAGTCAACAGCCACATAGCGGGAGGAAGACAGGATCGGCTGGTGACCTGCCTACCGGGAGCCAAGATAGAAGATATAGTGAGCTGCATTGACAGGATCATCGACAGCGTGGAAGAGGAAGATAGGCGGTGATGATCCATGTTGGGACAAACAATGTGAGCAACAGAAACTATAGCAGGGAAGTACTGAAGGACCAGTTCCAGATGCTAGGAAAAAAGCTGAAGACCAGAATGCTGAGGATACTGTTCTCAGAGATCCTGCCGGTACCCAGGGCCGATGAGAAGAGACAGATGGAGCTGCAAGCAGTCAATCCATGGATGAGGTGCTGGTGTGAGAAAAAAGGATTCCACTTTGTGCGCAACTGGATAATGTTCTGGGTGAAGAGCAAGCTATACAGGAAGGATGGACTCCACCTCTGCGGAGACGGAACAAAGCTACTTGCAAGCAACATCAAGCGAGAAATTGAGAAGTTTTTAAACTAGGAAGAAGGGGAAAGCCAACAGTCGACCAAGAGTCGATGGTTTGGGAAATGGTATACCTAGAGGATACCGTGCAAGAAGATTGTGGGGAAGACTCACCAGATCATAGGCAAGGCAAAAATCTTGACGGATCAAAAGGGACAAAAGAAAGTAACAGGCTGCTAACTCAAGTGTATTTACACAAACGCAAGGAGCCTAAAGAATAAGATGAGGGAATTAGAAGCTATGGCACAAAAAGATAACCTTGACATCACTAGCATGGAAACATGGTGGAACGAGGAAAACGTCTGGGACACTGTGCTACCGGGATACAAGCTATACCGTAGAGACAGAGTGGGTCAAAAAGGTGGGGGAATTGCCCTATACATCAAAGAGGGAATTGAGTCTACCAGAGAGAACACTCCGGAAACGAAAAATAAGTATTCTCTATGGGCCAAAATTCCAGGAACAAATGGAACGGAAACAAAGATTGGCATCTACTATTGATCACCAGGGCAGTCCGAAGAAATGACGGACGAGATTAAACGCAACTGCAAGGGAAGCAACACAGTTATCATGGGCGACTTCAATTATCCGGGGATAGACTGGAACCTAGGCTGTAGGCGATTGCTTCCTGGAACAACTTGTCAAAGAAAATACGAGAGGAAATGCAATTCTGGACTTAATTCTAAATGGACTACGAGGACCGGCGCAAAGTGTAGAAGTAGAAGGGACACTGGGAAGCAGTGATCACAATATGATCCACTTCAACCTGGACATAGGGGCAAAACATTGATCCAGATAGATGGCCATGGCATTGAACTTCCAAAAAGGGAATTACAAAGGGATGAGACTCATGGTGGGGAAGAAGATTAAGAAGAGGATAAGCACTATTAAAACGCTAGAGCAAGCATGGTCCCTTTTTAAGGACACAGTCACCGATGCGCAAAATCTATATACTGTATACCGCGTATCAACAAGGGATCCAAAAGGAAAAAGAACAAGGAACTGGTGTGGCTTACTGTAGTAGTGAAAGAAGCGATTAGAGACAAGAAGACTTCATTTAAGGAATGGAAAAAGTCAAAAATGGATGAAAACTGGAAAAAGCACAAACAACATCAAAGCAGGTGGCATAAGGTAGTAAGGCAGGCCAAAAGAGACCACGAGGAAAAATAACCAAGGAGGCAAAAAACTTCAAGCCATTCTTTCAATATATTAAGGGGAAACGACCCACGAAGGAAGCGGTGGGGCCATTGGATGACCATGGAATAAAGGGAGTGCTAAAGGAGGACAAAGTCATCGCTGACAAACTGAACACATTTTTTTGCATCTGTGTTTACCGAAGAGGATATACACATAGCTGACAGGCTATATGCAGGAAATGAAGACGGGAAACTGACTGTGATGACGGTCAGTCTAGAAGAGGTATGCAGGCAGATTGATAGGTTTAAAAACGATAAATCCCCGGGACCGGACAGCATCCATCTGAGTGTAATCAAGGAACTGAAAGGGGTTGTAGCTTAACTGCTTCAACTAATAACCAATCTGTCGATCAAATCAGGAAGGATTCTGGAAGAATGAAAAGTGGCGAATGTTACGCCAATCTTCATGAAAGGTTCGAGGGAAGATCCGGGAAACTACAGACCGGTGAATCTGACCTCAGTACTAGGAAATATGGTAGAGACGCTGATAAAGGAGCGCGTCATTGACCACCTTGACGGACACAATCTGATGAGGACCAGACAGTATGGCTTCAGCAAAGGAAGATCTTGCTTGACGAACTTGCTGCACTTCTTCGAGGGAGTTAACAAGCAGATAGACAAGGGTGACCCGGTCAACATTGTATATCTGGATTTTCAGAAGGCGTTCGACAAGGTCCCTCATGAATGACTACTTTGAAAAATTGCGAGCCATGGAATCGAGGGTGAAATACGTGAATTAAAAACTGGTTGGCGGATAGGAAACAGAGAGTGGGGGTAAATGGACAATATTCAGACTGGAAAAGCATCGCGAGTGGAGGGCTGCAGGGTTCAGTGCTTGGACCTGTGCTCTTCAATATATTTATAAACGACCTGGAAATTGGTACGACAAGTGAGGTGATAAAATTTGCAGACAATATGAAGTTATTCAGAGTAGTGAAGACACAAAAGGATTGTGAGGACCTGCAACGTGACATAAACACGCTCGAGAAATGGGTTGCGACATGGCAAATGAGGTTTAGCGTGGATAAGTGTAAGGCAATGCATGTCGGTAAGAAAAATCTTATACACTAATACAGGATGTCCTGTGCAGTACTCGGAGAGACCCCCCAGGAAAGGGACTTGGGAGTATTGGTTGACAAGTCGATGAAGCCATCCACGCAATGTGCAGCAGCGGTGAAAAGGGCGAACAGAATGCTAGGAATGATTAAGAAGGGGATCTCAAACATATAGGAGAAGGTTATCATGCCGCTGTACCGGGCCATGGTATGCCCCCACCTGGAATACTGCGTCTAGCACTGGTCGCCGTACATGAAGGACACAGTACTACTCAGAAGGGTCCAGAGAAGAGCGACTAAAATGGTTAAGAGGCTGGAGGAGCTGCCATACAGCGAAAGATTAGAGAAACTGGGCCTCTTCTCTCTCGAACAGAGGAGATTGAGAGGGGACATGATCGAAACATTCAAGGTACTGAAGGGGATAGATTTAGTAGATAAGGACAGGTTGTTCACCCTCTCCAAGGTAGAGAGAACGAGAGGGCACTCTCTAAAGTTAAAAGGGGATAGATTATGTACAAACGTAAGGAAGTTCTTCTTCACCCAGAGAGTGGTGGAGAACTGGAACGCTCTTCTGGAGGCTGTTATAGGGGAAAACACTCTCCAGGGATTCAAGACAAAGTTAGACAAGTTCCTGCTGGACCATAACATACGCAGGTAGGGCTAGACTCAGTTAGGGCACTGGTGTTTGACCTAAGAGCCGCCATGGGAGCGGACTGCTGGGCACGACTAAAAGCAAAATGACCAGACAACAAAAGGTAGAAAAAATAATTTTATTTTCTATTTTGTGATTACAATATGTCAAATTTGAAATGTGTATCCTGCCAGAGCTGGTGTTAGACAGCAAGCATGAACTAGGACCTAAAAGAGAGGAAAAGTCTTTTTTATTTTGTAGCTGGCGTGAGTTTGGAGAGGTTTTATCCCTATACTTTTACTAACCCCCTCCTTTGCTGTCACGCAGCATGGGTTTTGGTAGCGGCGGCAATTGATCTGACGCTCACAGAAGTCCCGTGAGCATCGGAGCCGCCATCAGCACTGAGGCCCACACTGTGCGTCAGCAAAGGAGGGGATAAGTATCTTAATAAAAAATCCGGCCCATGACTTAGCCTGTGTTTTAGATTTCGGCCACTTATGTGATTTGAGTTTGACACCCCTGGACTACAGTCTTCTGCTGTCTCGTCATCATTGGCTCTTTCCTCCTTTTCAAAGAAGCTTTTCAGTGATGTTTGTCACTGCCAAAACTTTGCTCCTGTGTCTTTAAGCACTCCTCCTCACAGCTCTACACACGCTGGCTGCAGTCTTCAAGATGGTAGCTGCAGCTGCTATCTGCTGCCTCTCCTTCTGTCATCGCCAACCAGGTACCCCCTCTCCCTATCTCTGGGTATCTTCTGCCTCTGCCCCACGTGCTGCTGCTCCACTGCTGCCTCTGATTTTCCTCCTCAGGCTCCTCTAGCCTGGCTGGATACTAATTTGCAGAGTGGGTAATGGTGGGTAAAGGTGGGGTGCTCAATAGTGCCTATATGCCTGTAGTGCAGATAGTACCACGTTTCCCCGAAAATAAGACGCTGTCATATTAATTTTGGGTCTAAAAAATGCACTAGGGCTTATTTGGGGGGGGGGTCATATTTTTTTGTGTACAACGATCATCTCTCACCCATCCCCTTGTGCAGCATCTTTCTATCCCTCCCCATCCCCTCCCCCCATGCAGCAGAACTCCAAAAGCAATTTAATTATGTTGCGTTAGATCTATCTGTTCTTGTATGCCACATTTTCCCTATAAAATAGAGCTTTAAATAGTTAACAAATAAACAAATTACAGATCATCCTTAAACAAACTGAAATTCAGATGTCATAACATTTCTGAAATAAAAAAGAGCCTTGAGATCCTTGTGGAACAGATAAAAAACCATTTCACCCATGCAGCAGAACCCTGATGACCCCGCCAACCCATCCCCCTGCGCAGTATCTTTCCATTTCTCCCTCCCATCCCCTCCCCATTGACTGATCTCATCAGTGACATGGCGGCAGAGGGAAGGCCCAAACAGAGAAGGTAGCGAAGCAGCCTGTTCAGTGCTGCTGCTGCCGCTGTTTGGAACAGAGGTATGTCGGCCTTGCGGTGGGAGAGTCAGCGGAGTTCCGCTGTGCGGGGAAGGAGGGATGGAATGTTGTTACGCAAGGGGATCTCTCGCAGCCTGGCTGTCCTTGTGCATTTTCTGTTTCCGCATTTGCAATGTATTTCTGGGTTTTTTCCTAGTACCGCATTACTTACTGTATTAGTTTTCTTTGAGATTTCCATTTCAGTTTTTGTAGGGAGTGGGCATCTCTCCGGCCAGTCTTCAGTAGATGGTAGGGGGGTTCAGGGGGTATTGGGGAGCCTGACATTGGTATGGGGGGCCCAATAGGCCACCAGGCTTTGCCTTTGTCTCAGCAGGAGTGATGGGGGTTTAGCCTGGGGAAAATTGGGGGGATTTTTCGGTGGTGGTCTGAGCTGCTTTAGCCGTATTTTCCTGTCGGCTACAACAGCTCAGACCTTCTCAGAAAATTTTGACCATAAAAAGTGGGCAAAAATTTTAGAGCATTACACGGCGTGCTCATTATAATACTAATGAGCTCTTTGTAATGCATTAGCATAGGGTTCTCGGTGGTTGTTACAAGGATGATTAGCAGCCAAGGTGAACCCTTTTGTGCATTGGGAGGTGAGCCTTCTGTGCCAGTAAGACTGCTTTAATAAGTCTTACTGCCATGGAAAGCAGAGCATCAAGGCCTCAGTCTCTAGAGCTGAGATTGTGATGTCACAATTGCATTGGTTTGATTGTCCTGTACTTGGCTCATTTTTATTACATACTAGTTTTTTAGCCCGTTACATTAACGGGTGCTAGAAGCCCTTCTCCCTTACTTTTACCGCCTCCCTGTCCAACAGTACCCCCCATTCCCTGCTCCCCCTATCTAGCAGTAGCCCTTCTCCTTTACTTTTATCTCTCCCTGTCCAGCAGCACCCCCCATTCCCTGTTCCCCCTGTCCAGCAGTAGCCCTTCTCCCTAACTTGTACCTTCCCCACTGTCCATTAGGAACCCTTCTCCCTTACTTGCAAACTATGCAGCCTTGAGGCTTTTGGTAAGCTGGGCCACCTTACATTTTAGAAGTCCCCCACCCCATTCCCTGTGCAGCAGGGCAGTAGCATTTATTTTCTTTTCTGGCCGGCTCCCTTGCCAAATTTCAAAGCCGCGGGCAGCGACGGCTCCTCGACCAATCCGCGTTTACAACGGCCCCACATTCGCGGTCTGGCTTGCTCCCTTACTAAAGCTTTTCATGATGGCGGCTCCTCTTGCATCCGGTCCTGTGTACAAAGCTTCTCCGAAGGCAGGCTCCCATGAAAATGTTATTTTTCAGTTAAAAGCCGCAGCGGCAGCTTCTCTCAAGAGCCGCACCAGCTTCAGAAGCCTTGTCTCTGATGTCAGAGAGCTAGACCGTGAATGTGGGGTAAGAGTGCGCATGAGCGGCTAGGGTTTTATTATAGTAGATAGCAGTGATTTCGATTTCTAGAGACTTTTTTCTTTGAGGGGAGAAGTTATTGACATTACTTTACCATGAATTTGTGCTGTTTTAGCACAAGTCCCATTTTATATAGTGAATCTTAGTTATTCATAACTGGGGTTAATAGTAAAATACAGTATTGTATCTTGACAGTAGCCTACAGTGATAATTTCCCTCCCATGCCACTTTCCTTTAAAAATTAATTTGAAGACTCCAAGGTACAAAATGAATTTGAACCTTCAAATTACCAGCCTTGCTTGCATAGTGCCCCCCCCCCCCCTAAAAGGTCTGGAGCTGAAAAATCATGGCTGGCTTACAAATTGTCTGATGAGTTGGTGCTCACATGATATATTACTGATGTACAGGTATTTCTTGTGCAAATTAAAACACACTGCAGGCAATGGACACTGACCTGCAGCTCCATTGCTGCAAGATGCCGTTTCAGTTGTCACACTGGTCCTCAAATCTCCAGGGGCTGTGATACAGTTTATTGCCTGATTTAAGAATTATCCAGAGAGGATGTTGTACAAATGTCTTCCAGACCACCCAGGGGTTTTGGGCTGCATATGAAGAAAGGGCCTCTGTGGTCTCAGGAAACACTTGCATGTGATCAGCTTCAGATAAATTGGGCAAGTAAACATCATGATAGTCTACATGGAGTCACAGATTAGAGAAGGGGTGCACTGTTGACTCTCCTGACACACAGCAACATTGCAGAAGGCATGAGATTAGGGTTCAAACTGCTGTCTCACATTTCTTCTTGCAATATCATTCCTGAAAATACACTCCCTAAAGAGCACTTTTATTAAGAGTTTTCTAAAACAGCTGAAAATAAAACCCAAAAATGTTTTTCTTTTCAACTTTTTTTTATTAATATAACTATTAAAATATATCCCTTATCAATCATGTTTTTCTGGAAGTGATGAGGAGCTATTTTATCTAAAAACAAAAACCACAAAAAAGGAGAAAATCTTTGGAAAAATACATGGCATCTCATTGAAAGACATGATGTGAGTCTCCATGATTAGTTTTCAAAGGATTTTTTCCAGGTTTCTTGGAAGTCACAATACATGCAATTGATTCCTAAAGGATCCCTGCAAATTCTAGGAGATATGAGGGATGGTTGAGGTCTGCTAACTTCAGCTGGAAAAACCAGCCTAGACTTCCTAATCCTTTCTCACTATGCAGTAACTTGTATTAATCAAAGACATTTTAAGCAGTAAACTGAGCAGATGCTGCAAGTTGACCCCTCCCTCCACCTCATTTACCTATACTGGAGCATCTTCTAAAGTTTTGGCCATGACCAACTCCTGCAAGTCTTAACAAAAGAACAGTACACCATGCAGCACTAACTACTACTTTTAATAGATAATTTTAAGGAGCAAGTTGGAAACCCCTCCCTGCTTTCTCTCTTTACTGAGGTCTGGACCAATGACCACATTTGATGTTAAACCATTCCTTGTCTCCTCTCATTCAGACATAATCACAACTAGTATGCAAAATGGCTCAAGACTTCCTCAGAAAATTCTAATGGCCTGAATTCTGCTCCTTTATGCCACAGCTCTACTACCAACAATTTCACTCTTTTTACTACTGAAGTGCTTCACCAGCTCATGCAGTACTGGTTTATAAATGGCAAAGGACCATAGGAGCCCCTCCTTGCAGTTCTCACCTGGCATGCTCCAACACTGCACATGACACTACCTGTCCTCATATTCTGGGTCGCCAATGAAAACTCGTATGGAGGAGGGGGTGGAACATCCAGAGGGACTATGTGCTGGCTCCATAGTACTGTGAGCTTTTTCTAAGTTATTATGGCTGTTGCTGCTGTTCTTGAGCCAGCAGCAGCAGCAGGAGGCTTGGAGATGAGTGGGGAGGGAGAGATCAAGCATCAGGGATGAGAGCCAGCCCCGTGCCAATTATTTCTAGAGGTGGAAGGGGGACTGGTTTCCACCTATCATTGATTTCTGGGGGTACCACTTTTGATGGGGAGGCCTCCTCCCTCCTCTACCCTTCTCCTGCCCAATGCCTGAGCATTGATGCCAGCTCTGTGAGTGCTGTGGATGTATTGAGCAAATTCATCTTCTGTGACTAGGGAGCATTTACTTATGTTGAATTTCCTAAAAAAATCCAATACTGACTGCAAGGTTTCAGGGCTTATATCCTGTCTGAGAACTATCCCTGTAATAACAGAAGTGGGTTGGGTGGGGAATATAAAGAAGGCTCTTGGATCCAGTTCCCAGCACTGAATCTGACCAAGCCGAAAGTTCAAAGGAGAAACGATAGCTTAAAAAATACACTCACCTTTTGGAATAAACATGCAAATTTTACAGGAACTTAAGAACTGCGATCCTGGACCACAATTTATATAGCCGATTGAAATGTTACCCAAAAGAGACATGGCTAATGGCAAAGTTAGAACCAACACCCATACCACAGAGTGACCAGAAGGGCTTCCACTAATCTCCCTAATGCTAAAGAGGGTTTCCGACTCCCAGCTCTTTGTCCTATTACTTCAAAACTTTGTTCCCTTTCTAGAATGGAGGAGTGACCTTCAGTATCAAAGAAAACTCCTAATCTCCTCACTTTGGAGGCTCCTTCCTCACAAAACAGGTCTGCTAGTTCCTACAAAGAAAGAACAAAATCTATCCAATTAAGTAAACATTTCCACCTCACTCATTGTTTAGAAGGCCATGTTTGGGGTCTTGTGCATGACAAAGAGAAACTGAAGGATGTCCAGAGGAGACCATCACTGATAAGAAATTTATATAAGACATATGAGGAGAGATGGAATAAGCTAGCTATTTACAGTTAGGAGAAGACTGAGAAGTGACAACAGCAGTTAAATAGATTAAAAAGGTATTATAAGCTACCACAAGAGACCTGAAGGCATTTTGAGTCAGAAAATTCTGCAACTCAGCTGATGAGACATTGTTTTCTGTTTCCATTGGGGAAAGGAATAATGATAACACATCAAGTTACTGGAAATCAAGGCTAGACATTAAGAAAAACTTTCCATTGTAAATATAGATGCAGTAAAACATTGGAAAAAGTTATTTAGGGAGGACTTGGAATCCTTTCTCTAGAGATTTTAAGGGCAGATTAGATCCACACTCATGAGAGGCTCCTGATAAAATGAGTCATGGAATATGTGGCAAAGTTTAGTTGTGGATTAGGAATTGGTTATCGGATAGAAAACAGAGGGTAGGGTTAAATGGTCATTTTTCTCAATGGAGGAGAGTAAACAGTGGAGTGCCGCAAGGGTCTTTATTAGGACTGGTGCTATTTAACTTATTTAAAAATGATCTGGAAATTGGAATGAGTGAGGTGATTAAATTTGCAGATGACATTAAACTGTTCAAATGTGTTAAAACGTATGCGGATTGTGAAAAATTGCAGGCAAACCCTTAGGAAATTGGAAGACTGGGCATTTCAATGGCAGATGAAATTTAATGTGGACAAATGCAAAGTGATGCACATTGGGAAGAATAACCTGAATCACAGTTACCGGATGCTAGGGTCCAGCTTGGGGGTTAACGCCCAAGAGAAGGATCTGGGTGTCATCGTAGACAATATGC
The DNA here is from genome assembly GCF_902459505.1 of Geotrypetes seraphini. Taxonomy (NCBI): domain Eukaryota; kingdom Metazoa; phylum Chordata; class Amphibia; order Gymnophiona; family Dermophiidae; genus Geotrypetes; species Geotrypetes seraphini. The sequence goes on along the minus strand of NC_047096.1, from coordinate 82,125,006 downwards.
AGAAACCTTCCGCCCAATGTGTGGTGGAGTGTTGCATTCAATTCTGGTCTCCTTATCTCAAGAAAGATAAAATGGTGCTAGAAAAAGTTCAAAGAAGAGTGACCAAGATGATAAAGGGGATGGAACTCCTCTCATATGAGGAAAGACTAAAACTGAAGATCCACAAATGTTAGATTGAAGTCTACAAAATCCTTTGTGGAGTAGAACGGGTACAAGTGGATCGATTTTTCACTCCGTCAAACAATTACAAAAACTAGGGGACACTCAATGTGAAGTTACAGGGAAATACTTTTAAAACCAATAGGAGGAAATTTTTTTCACTTAGAGAATAGTTAAGCTCTGGAATGCGTTGACAGAGGTTGTGGTAAGAGTGGATAGTGTAGCTGGTTTTAAGAAAGGTTTGGACAAGTTCCTGGAGGAAAAGTCCATAATCTGTTATTGAGAGAGACATGGGGGAAGCCACTGCTTGCCCTGGATCGGTAGCATGGAATATTGCTACACCTTGGGTTTTGGCCAGGTACTAGTGACCTGGATTGGCCACTGTGAGAATGGGCTTCTAGGCTTGATGGACCATTGGTCTGACTCAGTAAGGCTATTCTTATGTCCTTATGTTTCTGAGATGTATTGGGATCCAGGAAGAAGAGGATAAACCGGTTGCCCCATGACATCCCCTCGGTACCTTAATTTTGTGATTCCAGGCCTTCCATAACCCACTCCGTTGCTCCACTATTAGCTGGTATTGTATCATTATCTCACTTTCCTAAAAAAAAAAATCCCATGAGCAAAGCTTCCAAATTTAAAAAAAAGATGGAATTTCAGGGGGAATTTCCAAACAAAATACCCATTGGCCAAAGCACTGTTTATAAATCTCTCTGCACTTATAATTTACTCCTTGCTCTCTGATACATCATTCAGTCTTTGGAGGGGTCCTGTGCTCTCCTAAAGTATCCAACTGTCATCTTGAAGTGGGGATGACAAGGGATTTAATAGCAGCGTCCTTGATCCAAACCTGTGAGTTGTGCAAACCTGATAAATATTGCTTGTGTCCTTTTCTTAGGACACACTGAAAAAAACGTTCAGATGTAAGACCATCTGATTGGGGATTGGAGGTTTTATAAAAACAGATTTCAGGAGGCAGCACATGCAAGGGAGGGGGTGGGTGGTTGCTCAGACAGTGGAGAGCTGTCTCTAGTGGCTTAAGTACTCAGTAGATGCTGTTCCATCGAGCTGGCAGTCTCTCACTCTCTCTTTGCTGGTTTTGCTCCCACCTCCCCCCCCCCTCCGCAGTCAGCAGAGTCCAGTTTCACTGCCTGCTTCAGTTTCAGGGATGGGCTCCAGCGTGGTTCTGACTCGGAAGAGATCTGGGGAGGCTGAGCTGTTCTTGCCGATGCCGCAGGAGTGGCCAGTATAGTGGATTTGCCGCAAGTTGTCCAGGGCCTCGTGCTTTGCCTGTTTCAGCAGGTCAGCCTGGCCCTATAAGAGATTTTGGAAGACAGAGGGAGAACCACAGATCAGACACACATCCAATTTATTGCATGGACCACATCTGAAATGCTAGAACTCTTATTTCCATAGTAAGGGGTTTAACTCAGTCCTTGGGATATACCCAGCCAGTCAAAACTTTTCAGAATCTACACAATCAAGATATACCACAGATCTGCATGCAGTTCTGGCATTGTGTACAAATCTCAGGCATAGTCATTGTGGCTGTCCTGTGTGTCTCCCAAGGAAACACTGATCTATACAGAGCTCTTGTCTAGACTTCACAGCAAGCAGAAAAAACAATGGCTATTTCTAGGTCACCAGGTATTGTATTAGCATTATTTTGATTTCTAAAGAAAGAAAGGAAAATTGTAAATAAGCCTCAAATTACAGAAATAAGTATTATCATCATTATTCTAAATCTAGAGATGGTCTTTCATTTTTCAAGATATGCAACATGGAGAATAATAGAGCATTTACAAGAAGGGAGAGAGGGTGGTAACTGGGAAGAAAAACTTAACTTTATAGAACAAAGATGGATCTACTGGCTTAATACGGTGATCCCTTCTGGGTTAAATTTGAAACTTGAATGGACTACATTGATATGAATGGTTTCAGCCGGGTGGGTCTCAGGTTACAATAACTCAGGTCTTTAATATCCTAGGGTAAGCTTTTAGGGAGAGCATAACATAGCATTTTGTAACTAAGTTTTTCCAGTTAATTTTCCCTTCCCTGTTCTAAATGTTGGTGCCACCCCTATGATGATATTGAAAATGTGAAACGGATGTCACTTCCACACCCCTTTCTATAGAGACACACTTGTCAAAAGTTTCTTCAATATTCACCAACCCTCAGAAGTGCCACCACGATACTCAAAACGTCGGCTTCGGCCCCGGCCTTGACCTCGGCCTCGACTCCCTCGACCTCGCCGCGACAGCCTTCCTCGTCGAAGCCTGCGTCCTCGACCCCGAAGTCGACGGTGGGTAAGTCCTCACTTCCATCTTCTGTTCCAGGGTCATCGAAGAAGCCATCCTCGGGCTCCTCGACGGGGGCGGGTGGGTCGTCCTCGGCCCCGCCCCGAACGTCCAAGGCGGGTGCCCCGCGGGAATACTCGAGACCGAGGTCGCCCTCGAGGGAGCACCCGCCGGCCCCGGACTTACCGTCCATGCTGGCCGTCCCTGTCTTTCAGGACTTGCTCCGAGCCCTGATTGCCTCGGAGCTGTCCGGCGCCCTCGCGCATCTGCAGCCGGCTTCCGCCTCGGCCTCGGCCTCAACCCCCGGGGTGGTCCCGGCCTCGAACCCGTCCTTGCCCTTGACCTCGGTAGTAGACCAGCCTGAGCGGAGTGTGCGGCCTCGGGACAAGGTGCGTAGGGTTTGGCGGATTTCTTCCACCTCTTCCTCGTCGAGGTCCTCCCGGGGCTCATCGGCCTCGCCGACCCGGACGGAGACCCTAGCGTCTCGGAGCTCCGCCTCGATAATCCGAGGCTTTTCCGTTCCTCTGAGGGTGGATTATCGAGGGACCGCTCGCCAAGGGGGAGGGAGCTTGCCTCAGTGCCTCGTACCCCGGGGACTTCCCAGAGGGGGTCCTCGGGGCATCGGAGGTCTCCGACCCCACCGAAGTCGTTTGGTGCGGCGTCCTGGGGCTCGGAGTCTGGCACTGGTCGACCCAGGTATTCCCGTGAGGCTTCCCCATCCTTTTTGGCGGCGCGGGCCTCCCGTTCTCCTTCCCCGCCTTCGAGGCCCTCATCCTTTTTGAAATTTGTTCTGGACATGGGGAAGGCATTGGATCTCGATCTTTTGTCGGGATCTCAATATACTAAGGAATTTTTGGAGGAGCAAGATCTGCCATCTCCTCCGCGAGAGTCTCCGCGTCTGCCTTTGAACAAGGTGCTTCACCAGACGTTTCTGAGGAACTTGGACTCCCCTCTGACCGTCACGGCGGTTCCTTCAAAAATGGAGTCGAAGTACCGTACGGTCCCCTGTAAGGGGTTCGAGAAGGCGCAGTTGTTCCACCAATCTTTGTTGGTCAAGTCGGCGTTGAAAAAATCGCAGCCTTCTCTGGTCTCTGCTGCGGTCCCGCCTGGGTGGGAGGGGCTGACCCTGGACAAGTTTGGTCGTCGCCTCTACCACAATTCAATGATGGCAAACAGGGTCCTTAATTATGCCTTCACCTTCTCGTCCTATTTGCAGCACATGGTGAGGGCGATGCCCCGTTATCACGGGGTCATGCCGGATTCCCATAAGAGGGACTTTGGCAAGTTTATGGACTCCTTTGTCTCAACTGCGTCTGTACCTTTTCCACGCTATTTACGACGCCTTTGAGTTGTCCTCCCGGGTCTCTGCATTTGCGGTGGCCATGCGCCGTCTCGCGTGGCTCCGCACGGTTGATATGGACACGAATCCTCTGTACCTTTTCCACGCTATTTACGACGCCTTTGAGTTGTCCTCCCGGGTCTCTGCATTTGCGGTGGCCATGCGCCGTCTTGCGTGGCTCCGCACGGTTGATATGGACACGAATCTGCAGGAGCGCCTGGCCAATTTGCCATGTGTCGGCTCTGAATTGTTCGATGAATCACTTGAGGCGGCGACCAAACGCCTGTCGGAACATGTGCGCTCCATCGCCTCCCTGGTCCGTCCCAAACCCCGGGTGGCGACTCCGAAGCCGTTCAGACCGCCACCGCGGCGCTACCCGCAGAAGACTACGCCGGCGTTTTCCAGGCCTCCACCTCGGCGTGCCACTCAGCAGAGCGTCCCACCAGAAGCCTCAGGCGCAAGGGGCGTCTAAACCCGCGCCGTCTTTTTGATATGCTGCGCGGATGGGGGCAGGCCCCCTCCGCACTGACGCCGAACCCGCTTCCCATCGGGGGCCGGTTACGGGCCTTTCATTCAACATGGGCTCAGATAACTTCTGACGCTTGGGTGCTCCGGGTCATCTCGGAGGGTTACTCTCTCAACTTCTTGACGACGCCACCGGAAAGCCCGCCAGACGCGGCTCCCTCCAGTCGACATCAGCTTCTCTCTTCTCCTCTCGGAAGCCAGGGCCTTGTTGAGACTTCGGGCAGTGGAGCCGGTGCCCCACGCACAACAGGGACGGGGGGTTTACTCCCGTTATTTTTTGGTCCCAAAGAAGACCGGGGACTTGCGCCCCATTTTGGACCTCCGGAAGCTCAACAAGTTCCTGGTCCGAGAGAAGTTCTGTATGTTGTCGCTTCCGGTCCTGTACCCTCTGTTGGAAGCAGGGGAATGGATGTGCTCCCTGGACCTGAAGGAGGCTTATTCCCATGTTCCGGTGTATCCCGCCTTCCGCAAGTTTCTTCGATTCTAGGTGGGGGACTTGCACCTTCAGTATCGGGTCCTCCCCTTTGGGCTGGCTTCGTCCCCTCGAGTCTTCACGAAGTGTATGGTAGTTGTCGCAGCGGCCCTGCGGTCTCAGGGTCTGCAGGTCTTTCCCTACCTGGAAGATTGGCTGATCAAGGCCTCTTCCAGGGAGGGGGCTATCTCAGCGACCCGACAGACTATCATCTTCCTTCAACGTCTGGGGTTCGAAGTGAACTTTCCCAAGTCTCAGTTGTGCCCGGCTCAATCCCTTCAGTTTATCGGGGCCGTGCTGGACACGGTTTGCCTACGGGCGTTCCTCCCGCCTCCGCGGTTGGAGGCCCTGCTTCGCCTGAGTGCCCAGATTTCGCTGCAGACTTCGGTGTCGGCACAGCGTCTTATGGTTCTGCTCGGCCATATGGCGTCGACGGTGCATGTCACACCGTTCGCCCGCTTGCACCTGAGGCTTCCTCAGTGGACCTTGGCCTCCCATTGGCGTCAGGATCGGGACCCGCTCTCCTTTCCTGTAACAGTGGCTCCTTCCTTGAGACGCTCGCTCCGTTGGTGGACCAACTCTTCCAATCTTTCCGGGGGTTTGCTCTTTCTCGTCCCTCCGCATCGCAAGGTTCTGACCACGGACTCTTCGGAGTACGCGTGGGGGGCTCATCTCGACGGTCTGCGGACTCAAGGTCTATGGTCAGTGGAGGACCATCTTTGTCACATCAATGTGTTAGAGCTTCGTGCCATTTTTCTGGTGGCTCGAGCGTTCTGCCATCTGCTGCACGATCAGGTAGTCCTCGTGCGGACGGACAAGCATGGGGGGACGGGCTCTTGGTCCCTGTGCCGGGAAGCCCTGCGACTTTGGGAATGGGCGGTCTCCCAAAACATCTTCCTTCGGGCGGTTTACATTCAGGGAGAGAAGAATTGTCTGGCCGACAAACTCAGTCGTCTTCTCCAGCCGCACGAATGGTCGCTAAACTCCCGAGTTCTGCACGAGGTCTTCGACCGCTGGGGGACTCCTCAGGTGGATCTGTTTGCCTCCCCGGAGACTCACAAACTGCCCCTCTACTGTTCTCGGATGTATTCCCCGGACTGTCTCGAGGCAGATGCCTTTCTTCTCGACTGGGGAGGGAGGTTCCTTTACGCGTTTCCTCCTTTCCCTCTGATCTTGAGGACGTTGGTTCATCTCAAATCGTCCAGAGCCACTATGATTCTCATTGCGCCTCGTTGGCCTCGTCAACACTGGTTCTCCCTGCTCCTTCAACTCAGTGTCAGGGAGCCTCTGCTTCTGCCTGTGTTTCCCTCTCTGCTGTCTCAGAGTCGGGGTTCGCTGTTGCATCCCAATCTTCAGTCCTTGCATCTGACGGCTTGGTTCCTTTTCCCTTGACTTCGGTTGCTGTTTCTCAGTCTGTTAGGAAGGTTTTGGAAGCCTCGTGCAAGGTCTCGACTCGGCTTTGTTATTACCAGAAGTGGACCAGATTTTCATCCTGGTGTTCCTCGCACCATCTGGATCCGAGTTCGGTTCCGGTGTCTTCGGTTCTGGAATATTTGTTGCATTTGTCCAAATCTGGGCTGAAGACGACTTCCATTCGGGTGCATCTTAGTGCTATTGCTGCTTTCCATCGGCATCTTGAGGGTCGGTCTCTCTCTCTTCATCCTCTGGTGACTCGTTTCATGCGGGGGCTTGTCAATGTTCATCCTCCTCTGAAACCTCCTCCTGTAGTTTGGGATCTCAATGTGGTTTTGGCTCAGCTGATGAAGCCTCCTTTTGAGCCTATTGACAAATCTCATCTTAAGTTTCTCACTTGGAAGGTGATCTTTTTACTTGCGCTCACGTTCGCTCGTCGGATTAGTGAGCTGCAGGCTTTGGTTGCGGATCCACCTTTTACTGTGTTCCATCATGACAAGGTGGTTCTTCGCACCCATCCTAAATTTTTGCCAAAGGTTGTGTCTGATTTCCACCTCAATCAGTCCATTGTTCTTCCGGTGTTCTTTCCGAAGCCCCACTCGCATCCTGGCGAGGTGGCGCTTCACACGCTTGACTGTAAGAGGGCGTTGGCTTTTTATCTTCAACGCACTCAGTCTCATCGGAAGGTTCCTCAATTATTTTTGTCCTTCGACCCTAATCGGTTGGGACGTCCGGTTTCCAAGCGCACCTTGTCCAACTGGTTGGCTGCTTGTATTTCTTTTTGCTACGCTCAGGCTGGTCTCGCGCTGCATGGTCGGGTCACGGGACATAAAGTCCGAGCGATGGCAGCTTCTGTCGCTTTCCTCCGGTCTACTCCGGTGGAGGACATCTGCAAGGCTGCCACTTGGTCTTCGGTTCATACTTTCACCTCCCACTACTGTCTGGATACGTTGTCCAGAAGCGACGGCCGGTTTGGCCAGTCGGTTTTGCGTAATCTGTTTTCCTAAATTGCCATCCTCCCACCTACCCTTTTTTGGTTGGCTTGGAGGTCACCCACATGTGAGAATATGCTGCCTGCTTGTCCTGGGATAAAGCACAGTTACTTACCGTAACAGGTGTTATCCAGGGACAGCAGGCAGATATTCTCACAACCCGCCCTCCTCCCCGGGGATGGCTTCTTTGCTGGCTATGGAACTGAGGACCACGAGGTGGGGATGCGCCCTCTAGTGGGCAAGATGGCATGCACATGCGTGGTGCAGCATAGCAAACTTGAAACTTCAATCAAGTTTGCTTGAAAAGCTGTCCGCGCTGGGGCTCCGTAGATGACGTCACCCACATGTGAGAATATCTGCCTGCTGTTCCTGGATAACACCTGTTACGGTAAGTAACTGTGCTTTACCTACATTGGCAAATTAGGAAAGTCTCTATTTTCTAAATTACTGAGCTGTGGAATGATTTTCCTATTCATCTGCGCGATCAGGGCTCTTTCCAACCACTTCGAAAACATCTGAAAACTTGGCTATTTTCAAAGTTGTAAATTCCGCTCCTCTCCATATTATTCCAAATCCATTTTGTATCTGTTCTCGTTTCTAATTTTCTTGTAAACCGTGCTGAGCTCTACTGTTAAAGAGAAGATGCGGTATATAAACCTAAGGTTTAGTTTAGTTTAGTTTAGTTACAGAAAGGACAATTTCATACATAGACCAAACCTATGTAATTCTTAAAATATATGGTGTTTGCATTTATCTATGGGTTGAGCTTTGGTGGGAATAGCTCTGCTCTCTCACAAAAGCTGGGTTAACAAAGGCACTTAGACCATGTTAACAGAAGGAAGCGCTAGGATTTACCTTCAGTACTGTGATGTTCCAGGCAAAGCTCTCCACCGCCTTCTGCAGTTTCCTGCCCTTCAAACCCTCCTTTGCACCAATCCGATGTAAATCTTCATGGAAGTCCATCCCTGCAAAAATTAAAGGTGGACCCTAGTAAAACTCCAGTCTTAAAACAAAAACCCTCAACCTGGACTTTGATGCAGCATCACAAGGGCTTCACTAGTCAGTGAGGTGTTAATGTCATCTGCCACTCTATGGGCTAGATTCACTAGTCAGCAATCATCGCTAAATCTGTTTTCACAGGTTTAGCAACGATCGCTGCTAACAGTCACGATTGACTAAACGGCCCACCATGTGTTTTTCCCCTCGATCGCCCATTTAACGATCCGACCATGCAAGTTAGTGAAAGCCCAAGCAAAATAGCCAAGCGACTGATTCACTTACATTGCTTGGTTATTTAGCATCGGTTTTACTGATCCTAAAACCCGATTGCTGCCCCATAAAAGAAAAAAAAAAAATCCCCAATTGATGGCCATAAAAAAAGAAAAAATCTCCCACTGCTGCCAATGGCCCTCCCCAATGACCCCGGACAATCATGCACCCCCCCAAACAAATGCGGTGACCCACCCTAAAACAAAACGGCAGGAGAGATACCTACTCCCTCCTGCCCGGGACGACCTTCCCCCTCCCCCCTGAATAAAAGGACAGGAAGGATGCTCACTCACTCCTGCCACGAAGGTGCCCGCTCCCTCCTACCACCGGAGGCCCCCCTCCCCCTCCAGGCCCCCGTGCCACGTACCTTAAAGTTGGGAGCAGCGTTAGGCCTCTCTCCGGTGTATCATGTGATGCACAGGGAGGGGCATAAGGCCTGATTGGCTCAGATGCCTCGGACTCCTCCCTTGAAGGGGGCCTGAGGCATCTGAGCCAATCGGGGACTTCCTTAGGAAGGAGCCTAAGGAAGTCCCTGATTGGCCAATCAGGCCTCAATCAGGACTTCCTTAGGATCCTCCTAAGGAAGTCCCTAATTGGCTCAGACACCTCAGGCCCCTCCGAAGGGAGGAACCCAAGGCATCTGATGCAATCAGGGCCTTAGGCCCCTCCCCGTGTATCACATGATGCACCGGGGAGGGGCTTAAGGCCCAGTGTCGTCGTGAAGAGAGGAGGAGCAGGAGATGTTTTCAGTACCTCCTACTCCCAACTTTAAGGCACGTGGCATGGGGGCCTGGAGGGGGAGGAGGGCCTCCAGTGGCTGGAGGGAGTGAGCATCCCTCCTGCCTTTTTCTTTAGGGGGGGGGGTGGAGGGTAAGGGGGAGGTCTTTCCTGGCAGGAAGGAATGGGCTTCCCTCCTGCCATATTTTTTGGGTTTGGGGGGGGGGGACGGGACACTGTTTTTTATTTTTATTTTTTTAATGGGACAAATGGTGCATGTTTAAGTCACGAAGAACATCTGTTCCATTAAAAAAAAAAAAAAAGACCGAAGCTCTGATAGCGGTGACAGGAGGCTGCTTCCCCTGTCACTATTGTTAGGGCTGTGCGCATGTGTCAGTCACTCACTGAGCGATTGAGTCTGTGGATTTGTGTGCAAATCATTTGCATGCAAACTTGACAGTGAATCAGTTGCTGTTGGAAGAATCGGCCAACATCGATTGAGTCGCTATCTTTAGTGAATCTAGCCCTGTGTGTCTAAACCTTTTTTAAAAAAAAATTTTGAAAAATGCCTTTTATTGAAGACAAAACAAGTGTAATACACTCCACAACAAAAGCAGCAGTCTTGTCAATGTCAAATAATAAACACCAAGGTGTCATGCGCACAACCTTTGGTTCTAGTTTTTAAAAAACAATGAAGAGGTAAACTTCTTCCCTTGAACATGACACACCACAACTTCTAAACCACATCTCACTGGACAAGTTCAGAAGACATTGGGGCTCATTGTCAAAGTACTTAGATTAACAAAATCCCATAGGTTTCTCTGGAACTTTGTAAGTCTAAGTGCTTTGAAAAAACACCCATTGGGTCTAAGCAATCTACTTTTACTCAGCCAGTTTCAATATAGTGTAATACTTCTTCCCAAATGTAGCCTCTGTCTCATTTAGTCATTACCTGGGTATATCACATCTCCATCTCTGCTCTGCCCACAGTCCTCCCCCAAATATACAACATGGAACGATGAAGGCAGTTAAAGGCCATAAGGCCTATCCAGTCTGCCCATTCATGCCATCTACAATACCTTCCTTTCTCCTTGAGATCCAATATACCTGTCTCAAGTTTCCATTGCTCTTTCCCTGAAGCAGTATTTTCTCAGATTACTTCTGAGTCTGTCCCATTTCACCTTCATCCTTTGCCCTCTCATTCCAGAGTTTCCTTTCAATTGAAAGCGGCTCATCTTTACATTTAAGCCATGTAGTTATTTACACATCTCTATCATATCTCCCCTTTCCTGCTTTTCCTACAAAGTATACATATGCTTTATGATAAATACTACTGACCATGTTAGCAGCCTTCCTCTGGACCGATTCCATCCTGTTTATATCTTTTTGAAGGTGAGGTCTCCAGAATTGTACACAATGAGGTCTCATCAGAGTCTTATACAGGGGCATCAATACCTCCTTTTTCCTACTGGCCACTCCTCTCCCAATGCACCCAAGTATCCTTCTAGCTTTCAGTCATCTTTTCTGCTTGGCCACCTTAAGATAATCATATACGCATGATCACACCCAAGTTACGCTCCCCTTTTGTGTACAAAACTGTACTACTATTCCCTCTGGTCCCTGCAGTTCAAATGCATGACCCTACATGTTTTAGGACTAAATATTAACTGCCAAATTTTGGACCATTCTTCAAGCTTTGTTAGGTCCTTCCTCATGTTATCCACACTATCAGGGATGTCTATCCTATTACATATTTTGTTATTGTCTGCAAAGAAGCAAATCTTAGCAGACAGTTCTTCAGCAATATTGCTTACAAAATGTTAAGAAGAATCAACTCCAGATTATTAGTGCTGTAGTTGGTAAAGGACATCACAGTATCTAGAGTATTAAAACCGTCTCTGGATTATTACTGCTCTAAAAGATTACACAATACCCAAGATATTTTTACTAACTCTGCATTATTAGTGCTAGAGCTTTAGGGACCATCACACAATACCTGGAAGCATTATAACTGATCTTAGACAGTGGGTCTCAGCCTTGTCCTAGGGGACCACCAGCCAGTCGGGTTTTCAGGATACCCCTAATGAATATGCATGAGAGAGATTTGCATACCTGTCATGTCTGTTATACACAAATCTCTCTCATACATATTCATTAGGGATATCTTGAAAACCCGACTGGCTGGTGCTCCCCCAGGACAGGGTTGGGAACCACTGATCTAAGAGATGGCACAATATCAAAACAAAACTTGGCAGATCAACACATATAACTTTGTTTATGATACGCAGGAGTGGTGCTTAATTGGCAGCTGTAGCACTGAGGGAGTGAAGCTGATGCCAGATGGACTTCTACAGTCTGTGTCCCGTATACGGCAAGACAGATCAGGATGGTCTAGAGTAGGATTTGATGGCAACTCAGTAGCGGGGAAGTAGGACCAGTGCAGGGCAGATTTTTGTTTAAGGTCTGAGCAAGTAGGGGATCTTTTATTCCACATTCATATCATCTGAGTGTAGGCATTGCATATCTCAGGGGGAGGGAAAAGCATCTTTTAGTGAAACTTAGCAGGTAAAATATAATAATATACTAGATTGTTGGTTCAGTGTTGATCAGACTCGGTGGACCATGCAGGTTTTTATCTGCCGTCATTTACTATTTCCTAATACTAACCAGTCGACAGCACAGTACCTAGAATATTAATACTGACCCTGTTGTCCCCCTCCCCCTTTTTGTACAAAATTGCGGAAGATATTTTTAGCACCAGCCGTCGCGCTGAATGCTCTGCGCTGCTCCTATGGTCATAGAGTTCGTATGAGTGTCAGAACAGTGCAGAGCATTCAGCATACCAGCCAGTGCTAAAAACTTATGCGCTTTTCTAAAAAGGGGGGGGGGAGAATTATTATTATTCTAAGAGATGGAACAGTAACAGGGGTATTAATTATAACTCTTTGTTACTGAGGGAGGAAAGGGGATTAAGATTAATACATATTACTGCTCTAGGAAGCATCACAGTTTATGCAGTTCAGACCACCAGAAAACATAAGCAACCAGTTTCCCACTGGGCCAAAAACTAGCCCCAATTAGGAGACTCAAACTCTGTGCTTAATCTCCATCGTCACCAGAGTGTGATGTTCCGGCAGTTCTCTTTTTCTTTTCTCTGCCTTTTCCTTTCCTATTATAGAACTTAGTAAGTAAAGTGCTCTGATGTTTCCTGTGAAGGGCAGTGGCAGTGTAACAAGCTGCACTATCCAGATATTGTCACAGAAAATTTCCTCTGACTTGGTACTATACACAAACAGGGTTATCAGATGTCCGGATTTACCTGGGCATGTCCAGGCGTCGTGCTCCGTCCCTGGCAGTGTTCAAACAGTATAGGGGCTATGCATCCTCTTTTTTTTCTTTTTTTTTTTTCCAGGAAAAATCCGGTAATCCTATATGCAGAAAGTGCCAGGGCAATCTGTGGGCAGAGCTGGAGAAAGTACTAACTTTCTCCAGTTTGTAGTTCAGTCTGAATATTGCCACTAACGCTTCTGGGTTGGCCAGTATTCAGGCACTGCACTATGTGATTTTATTTTAACTGCAATGGCCAGCAGTTACACTTTAAATCCTAAGAAATGTAGGCTGACTTGAGCCAGTCTCAAAGTTATGTTAATCAGTTTTTCGATTTCATCTTTACCTATTCAGTTCAAAGTATCAATACAGAACAAAAATCTTTTCCAGAGAAGGGAAAATGGTAAAACTAGAGGGCATAAATTGAGGTTGCGGGTAGAGAATGACAAGGGGAAAAAATCTGTCCCCGTCTCCGCCCCGCTGTCCCCTTTACCGCCCTGTCCCTGTCCCCGCAGCATCCATACAAGCCTCAGTACTGCAATATTTAGCTTATTCCTTCCTTATAAATCAAAGTTCTGGCTGCTGAACTAGAGAACGAGATGTTCAGCTGGCAGGGCTTTGTTTATAAATTTTTATCACTAATCACCTTTGTTTTACTTCAAGCACTAATTTCAACACAAGGCTGATGTGGTTAAGTGAACACTCAGACCCACAGCTGAGGTCCGGTGAAACAAGTTCACGGGGCAGCTGTTAAGGAGACCATCATAGTTGTTCACAGTCTCCTCCACTAAATAACAGAAAATAAAACTTAAATAAAAATAAAATTATAAATTTCACAACAACTTAACTTTGAATGGTGTAGATGGTACACATAACTGCTCCGGGCTCCCCCGTTTATTCACAATACCGACCCCCCAACCTAGGTTTCACCCGCTGGCTTGTCAGTAGTGCGTGTGTGAGCAGTATGGAGTGTTTGTGCCGTACCCTTCCTGAAGAAGCCAGCGGGTGAAACCTAGGTTGGGGGGTCGGTATTGTGAATAAACGGAGGAGCCCGGAGGCTGCCAGGCTGCCAGCCAGATCAGCACCTGACCGAGCCTCCACCCCCATGAACCATGATACGCAATAAAGAAGGGGGAAGGCGAAACGCAGTTGATATCCTATGAGACACCGCTGAGCCTCCTACCTGCCTGACAGCCTCAAACCCCTGCAAGCAGTAGGTGAGCAAGCTACACAGAGACAGTCCCCCCCCAGTTCCAAAAATGCTTCTGCAGGCTGGCTAACAGCTACCACAAGGGATTGGTCTGTAGAAGAATAAAGAATCTATATGCAGGCAGAGCTGAATCCTCTAATTGGGAAGCTCTTAGCACAGGGGTGTCAAAGTCCCTCCTCGAGGGCCGCAATCCAGTCGGGTTTTCAGGATTTCCCCAATGAATATGCATGAAATCTATTTGCATGCACAGCTTTCATAGTATGCTAGTAGATCTCATGCATATTCATTGGGGAAATCCTGAAAACCCAACTGGATTGCAGCCTTTGAGGAGGAACTTTGACACCCCTGAAAAAAACCTGATTAAAATAAAGAAAAAGGGAGAGCAAAACAAACATTCCTTCAGGCTTACATGCAAAAGGAAAACTAGGTGGCAGCAGAGCCCTCTGAAGTAGGAGGGGTACAGAAAAAATCCAGAGTGGATTTCTTCTGCAAGGATTGTTGCTATGGGGAAATTATCCACTATCCAGAATGACACACCTATTGCACTAGAAATCATGTTTGTTTACTTAGAGTCCATTAGATTAAAGCCTACTTTACAATTTTGGAGCAGTTTACACACGTTTAAATATACATGCAGTGTGAAGGTGCTTCTGGGTAGAGAATGACATAGTGGCTGTTACCCGTGGGTAGCCGTGGGTAACCCGCCAAAATGGTGGGGTGGGGAAGTGCTCACTGTGGGTACGGGGACAAGGCCATCCACTGCCCCGTGGAATGGTGAATGGCCTTGTCCCTGTAATTAAGGGAGGGAACACGCACGGTCACCGATCGCGTGCGGCCCCCTCCCTCCTTCCTACCTACCCAAATCTATCTATTTCCCTCCTCCTTACTTTCACAGCGCATTTTCAGATTGAGTAACTTCTTCAAAGCTGTCAGAGCCTACGTATGAGGGCGGAAGCTTCTCTGACACAACTTCCGGTTGTGTCAGAGGAGAAGCTTCCACCCACAGATGCACGCTACTGCTCACAGGCTCCGATGGTTTTGAAGAAGTTACTCAATCTTAAAAGATGCCGCAAAGATAAGGGGGAGGGAGGGAGATAGGTAGGTAGGAAGTAGGGAGGGGGCTGCGTGAGGGGTGCCGAAGGGCGGTGAGGTGGTGAGAGGGAAGGGTGGTAGAGGAAAGGAACAGATGCTAAAAGGAAATGGGGAACAGATAGTGGGGAGAAGACGCTGAAGGGAAAGGGGAAAGACAATGGGTAGAAGACACTGAAGGGAAATGGGGAAGACAGAGTGGGGAGGATACGCTGAGGGGAAATGGGGAAGACAGAGTGGGGAGGAGACGCTGAGGGGAAATGGGGAAGACAGAGTGGGGAGAAGACGCTGAAGGGAAATGGGGAAGACAGAGTGGGGAGAAGACGCTGAAGGGAAATGGGGAAGACAGAGTGGGCAGAAGACGCTGAAGGGAAATGGGGAAGACAGAGTGGGCAGAAGACGCTGAAGGGAAATGGGGAAGACAGAGTGGGCAGAAGACGCTGAAGGGAAATGGGGAAGACCAGAGTGGGGAAATGGGGAAGACAGAGTGGGCAGAAGACGCTGAAGGGAAATGGGGAAGACCAGAGTGGGGAGAAGACGCTGAAGGGAAATGGGGAACAGAGAGTGGGGAGAAGACACTGGAAAGGAAGACGACAGATGCCAGACTATGGGGGGAGCGGAGGGAAGAAGATGGGTGCCAGACCAATTTGGGGGGAGTGAAGGGAGAGGCACAGTAATAGAGCAAATGGAAGACGCTGAGAGAAGACAGACAGTGGATGGAAGGAATTGAATGAGAAGATGAGGTAGAAAAAAAAATTTCTATATTTATTTCCTTTTTTTTTTTTTTTGCTTTGGATAAAGTAGTATATTAGTTGTGTTGATAAAAATTTATAAACAAGGCCCTGCCAGCTGAACATCTCTTTCTCTAGTTCAGCAGCCAGAACTTTGATTTATAAGGAAGGATTAAGCTAAATATTGCAGTACTGAGGCTTGTATGGATGCTGCGGGGACGGGGTGGTAACGGAGACGGTGGTCGCAGTGACGGTAAATAGTGGCTTGTGGACTGTAGGGGGCGATAGCTGTGGTACGTTAATGGAATCTACAGTGCAGGACATGATGGTGCAGCATTTTGTGGAGTTTTTCTACAAAACGCCTGCTTTTCGTATGGTTCTGAGTAACTCTAGTTGGATACAAGCAAATGTGTTGGTTAAGGCCACACCCAACAGAAGCGTACGAAAAGTTGGTGAATAAAAATCTGAATATGGATGCAGCCAAGGCCAGAAAAACATACTATAGATTAATATTAAGGAAAAGCATAATAATATTCTCTTTATGTACTTTGCTATTAAGCCAGACTACAGAGGAAATCAGGATATATATATTACATGGAGGTATGAAACTGCCTCCATGTTTCTCTCTTTCTCTCTCTGTCTGTCTTTGTTCAGAGTTTTCTCACCTTAAGCCTCAGGCCGGTTAGGAAGAGCATATTAGACTCCATATTCCAAACTGAGATATAACATGTATTAAGTATGAATGTAATATATTGTGTTGAATGTGTGAATGGGGCCCCGAATGAATGATGGATGTATGAAAGATATGTGAAAGAATGGTGTGTACTTAATTTCCAATATTTTATATATTTTGAACCTGAAGAAACTCTAAGGAGAAATCCTTAGGCAACATCTGGAAATAGTTAGAATCAGAAATGCTATCCCAGTCACCAGCATAGGGAGGGGTCTAGGGTTTTCTGAGTGTGTGTTAGTGAAATTTGAAACTGTCAGTTTTTGCAAAGCTCAGAGCAGGAAGGGGGAATATCCCTTCTCCTTTCTATAGTGCTAACAGGGCCAAGAACTTTTCAGCAGGTTGCCTTTTACACAGACAAACTGTCTGAAATAAGTTTTGAGAGTGACAAAAAGAATATTGGATATGTAGTAAAGTGTAATTATGTATATTCAGAAATGAATGTAAACAAAAATATGATTTTCTGAAACTTATTTCATGTTAAAAGGATGTTCTTTGTCCAAATTTAAGGACAGCCTCTGTTAATGGATTGGCTGACAAGTAATGATGTCATGCAGGACATTGGGGAGCAACGAATTAAGAGATCTTTGTCAGGAAGGCCAGCGTTTTGGCATCTGTAAAGATCTCCCGGTGACGTAATAACCTTTTGAGAATTAATATGAATAATTAATAAAAAATAATATTTTGGAACCTTTTACATCATGTGCCATTTGTCATATTCATTTTACCCACCCATGAGCAAACCTGGCTGCTCAACGGGGACTAATTTTTTCCCCATGTCATTCTCTACTTCTGGTGGAATAATATGGGTGGAAATGTGATGTACACTCGTGTGTTTTAAATTACACAGTGTGGGCCAGATTCTGTAAACAGTGTCTAAACCAGAAGCTGCCTACAAAATCGCGTGTCAATCATGTTTAGGTTACATAGAAACATAGTAAATGACAGCAGATAAAGACCCGAGTGGTCCATCCAGTATTCACACATTGGCTGGTTTTTGTGTATGTCACACCAACTGAACAAGCGAGCTTACATGGAACGCGCTACCAGAAGAAGTGATAAGCAGGAGCACGCTACAGGGCTTCAAAGAAGGTTTGGATAGGTACCTAGAGGACAAAGGGATTGAGGGGTACAGATAGGAGTAGAGGTAGGTTATAAGGATAGGATTAGAAGAAAGTTACAAAATTAGTCTGGGACCACTGTTCAGGCGATAGGCCTGATGGGCCACCGCGTGGGCGGACCGCTGGGCAGGATGGACCTCTGGTCTGTCCCAGCGGAGGCACCTTCTTATGTTCTTAAGAATATAAAATTTGGCCAATGTGTGAATACTTGAAGAGGAACAGCCTCTGAGGAAAACTGTGTAGTGAAACAATTGAGCAGCCGTCGGGCAAAAAGATAAGTGCTTTTCCCTTATTAATTATAAGCACACAACCAACTCTAAGCCTATAAATCAAATAATTGACACGATTAATGTGCATGTGAAACTAAGACCGATGATGAACACATCACCCCTGTAAGGGGTGCCTTGGGTGATATAACACAAGCTTGTTCTCTATTCAGTTCAGAAGTGTTTTTTGAACAGCTTAGTTTTTTCCTATTTAGTTGATTGGAGAATCATGCTTAGGTGCCATTTACAGAATGACGTCTACCAGGTTTTAACTGGCCTACATTGCAGACACCTAAGTTCTTTAGTTAATCGCACCTAACAAGTCCCGCTCCCCCTAACCATGTCCACTTAGGTGTCCTCCTGTAGACAACTCCTGACACCTACTTGTTAAAATGAGTTTTCAATCAGTTTTAAATGATGCAATCAATTACCGTGTCAAATTAAAACAATTAAGTTAGGCAGCAGTAGGGCATATACTATCACCTAACTTATGGCGCCTTTTATAGAATATGCCGTGTGTGTATAAAGTGCACTCATATATTTACACTTTTGTCAGAGTAGGTGTAAATTTGTGCTTGGAAATTTATGCACTATTATGCTTATTTTGGAAAGACACATGCACACCTTTGTTGTCTTTAGAAAACACACTTAAAACAGGCACAGCTTTAGACTTTCAGCAGAGCCTTCCTGTGTTATATACAGTCAAGTCACATTATTATGACCTCCGCCTACCTCTGACATCAGGGATGTACAGCCAGTGAATGAATGCAAGTATTGCGTGCAGACTTTGTGGGTATATAAGGTGGAATGTTGACAAGTTGCTGATATAGCAATCGTGGCTGTCATGGGGAAAACGTGCGATTTATGAGATACCGGGCTAAGGGAGGCAGCATTCCAGAAACGGCAGAGTTTGTAAACTGCTCATGGGCTTCTCTGGTTAAACTGTACTGTGAGTGTACTTTCTAGGAATGCTGATGCAGCTCTGCTGTGAAGTAGTACAAAGAATTTCTTATGAATGGAACCTTTTTGACGACCCAACATGGTAACTGGGGGCAGCACGAGCCATCGATGTGAGAGGTGAATGTTGGCTGTGCAGGTTGGTGCAGCCTGATTGGCCTGCTACCATGGAGCAACTCACCGTCCAAATGAACGAGGGGGTTTCCAAATGTGTGTCCAAAATAACTGTGCAGCAAACCCTGTTGTGAATGGAGCAGATGGCTGGTGATTTCATCCGTACTCACGAGGGTTCATTGCAAAAAACGGCTGCAATTTGCACAGGAGTACTGACATTGGACTTGCACCAGCTGGTAGAAGGTTGCCTTCTCTGATGAGTCATGTTTTGAGTGCTATTGAATGGATGAATGCTGGTGTGTCAGGCATGAAACCACCAAGAACAAATACCCAGCAACCATTATTGGATGCACACAAGCTGGTGGCAGCAGCGTTATAGTCTAGGGAAGTTTTCTTGGTCCCTTAATATCTCTGGAAGGCACACTGAGCCGCTATGGGTATCTCTCTATCCTTGCCGATCAAGTACACTCATACATGTTGATGATCTTCCTTATTATTTATTTAAAGCTTTTATACCGCTAATTGACTGAAGTCAATTCAGAGCAGTTTACATGAGCAGCTTTGATGGACATATGAACATTAACTTCAGTAATGTTGGAATCTTTACTGCCAGAATTGTTCGTGAGTGGTTCGCAGAGTATGGCTAAGACTTCCAACTATTTCCCTGGCCTCCAAATTCTCCAAACCTTAACCCCATTGAGCACATCTGGGACCATCTCAATTGACATGTTCAATGACTGGATCCACCACCATGCACCCATCAGCAACTGTCAGATGCCCTGCAGTATGTATGGCTCCAGATACCTCTAGCAACCACCCAGCATCTCGATTCACTCCCACGGCATCTGGCTGCTGTCTGTGTTGCCAGAGGCGCTTATTCTGGATATTAGCAGGTAGTCATAATGTGATTCGACCGTGCAGAATTAATCTCTATATATGCATATATTTTTCTGTAGAAACACCTACAAAACTGAACTCAGAACATATCTATTTCCATTTGATTTGTTTCAGGGAGTTTTTCCTGGTGTGACATTTCAAATAAATTGTTTTGTAACAATAACATATGTGAAACACAAATGAGTCAATACATCAGAGACATGGGCAGCTGCGTTAGGAAAACCAATTAGACAGAGTTAAAAAAACAGCAATCACACGAGAAGGAAGGACCCAAATGTCAGAAGCTGTGAAAATGACGTATTAGACTCCAAATTCTAATCCCACCTCTGTATGACCATGGGAAGTCACCACCTCCCAGCAACTCTGTTTTCCTTCTCCTCGTTCACGCATCATCTTTAGTAGCCATTGTGCAGTTTGGGGCATCTGAAATGTACTGCTAGATTAAGGCACTATATAGGTGGATTTCTACCTGTCTACACAGCATGCCAACTCTGAAACTCACTGGGGATAGCCAGGATGAAGACTATATCTGGTTAGAACAGATGCCACCCTGGCATCCCTACCAAGTGTGGGTGCAGAAAACAGTGAGACAAGCAGAATATTATGAAACGAGCACAATAAGAATTTGTAAGAAGTCTTTTTCAGTCTGACAGACAGCAAAAATACATTCCAGGCATAAGCGCATTATAATGGCAAGAGCATAACATTTGATTTTTTTCTCCAGTCCTGCGGGAATTGGTTAACCTTGGGCCACTCAGAGTCTTTCTTCTAAGTTAATGTAGTGCATTTTCCTTCCCTCTCCCCCTCGATTTTAGAGCAATGAATTCCTCTTGAATGAAAGTCCCTGGGGTCTAGATAAAATCTTCTTTCATTTCAAACAAACATAACAGCTTTATTTCTGTACTTAAAGGGAGAACCGGCAATATTTCCACACTCTGCAATTCTGGGGCAGGCTACTTGACTGGGGGTGAGGGATAAGGATACTGACAGGAAGAGAGGTGAATTTGGAATGCCTTGGGCCTGTTCTTTTTAACATTTTTATAAACGATATTGCTGCAGGGCTGTTGGGTAAGATTTGCCTCTCTGCGGGATGATGCCAAAATCTGCTATAGAATAGACACCCAGGATGTAAATAACATGAAGAAAGACGTGGCGAAGCTTGAAGAATGGTCTGAAATTTGGCAACTAAAATGTAATGCTAAGAAATGCAAGGTCATGCATTTGGGCTGCAAAAACCCAAGGAAACGGTACAGTACAGATAAGTGAATCATTAAATAAGAACATAAGAATTGCCGCTGCTGGGTCAGACCAGTGGTCCATCGTGCCCAGCAGTCCGCTCCCGCGGCGACCCTCAGGTCAAAGACCAGTGCCCTAACTGAGTCTAGCTTTGCCTCTACTCACATTGGAAAAGAGGCAATGTCTGGAAAGCAGTATATACTAATGTTTGAAGTATGGGAAACAAATTTCTGGATTTAGAGACTGATGGAAAAGGCTGAGTTGGATTTAGTGGCAATCATGGAGACCCATGACTGGGATATAGTTATACAGGACTATAATTGTTCGGGAAAGACAGGATAGGAAGAAAAGGAGGGAGAGTGGCATTACAGTAAAACCTTGGTTTGCGAGCATAATTCATTCCAAAAACATGCTTGTAATCCAAAACACTCATATATCAAAGTGAATTTCCCCATAAGAAATAATGGATACTCCACAACCCAAAAACTTTAATACAAAATACTGTATATACTCGTATTGCAAGACCTTGCTTGTTTAGAACACTCCTGCAGTGTCAGAGAGAGAGAAGAACCATCGGCTCAGTTGTGATGATGCGATGTGTGTATACTGTATGTACTTGTATTGCAAGACCTAGTTTGTATATCAAGTTAAAATTTAATAAAATGTTTTGCTTGTCTTGCAAAACACTTGCATACCAAGTTACTTTCAATCCAGGGTTTTACTGTATATGTTAAAGATCATATTAAAGCCGCATAATTGCAAGATCTACAATGTAAGGAAGAGGCACTGTTGGTTAAACTGGAAAGAGGGAATGGAAAATATATTTACATTGGTGTGATATACGGGTCTACTTCACAGACAGAAGTGGACAGAGATTTAATAGAAGACATTTAAAGTATAGCTGTAAAAGGGGAAGTACTACTAATGGATGATTTTAATATGCCAGATGTTGATCGGGGTATCCCTGTTGTAGGGTCTCCTAGAAGTAGGGAGATCCTGGATTCTCTACAAGGAGAACTGTTTCAACAGTTGGTAATGGAACCCATGCGGGATGGGGGCCTACTGGACTTAGGCCAGGATTCACTAAACCTCCAAACCGTGCATGATACGTTTCCGTTTGCATGCTGGCTGACTAATTCAGTAAAGGCCTGCATGCAAATGGGGATTTACAGGATGATCGTTAGCATGTCCCCATACTCACGGCCAGAGCGATCCCCACTCATGCGCACACCCTGACAATAGTGACAGGAGAAGCAGCCTCCTGCCACTGCTGTCAGGGCTCAGCCCAGATCTCTCTTGCCTGCTTCCAGATTCTCCTGCTCTCTGCCGCTGTTCCCTGCAGTGCAAGCCCGTGGTTTTAAAGCGGGCCTGCACTGCGGGGAACGGCAGCAGAGAGCAGGAGAGTCCAGCGAGCAGGCAAGAGAGATTGGGGATGAGCAGGGCAGGCAGGAGAGCCTACACTAGCTCCACCCACCGGCCTGGCGCCTCACCCACAAACGATCCCCCCCGTGACCCACAAATAGCAGGAGGGATGCCCACTCCCTCCTGCCACCACCTGATGCTGTCCTCCCTGCCTGTGCAAATATGGCAGGAGGGATACCGACTCCCTCCCGCTACCAACTGAGTCATCCCCTGACTGGCACACGACTCACCCCCCTGGCCTGGCACACCGCAGTACCCCCGACCGGCACACTTCAGCACCCTGACCGGCCCGACCCGACACCCCCCCATGCCTAACAGTTGGAAGCAGGAGGGGTGGTCAGTCCCTCCTGCTCCTTAGGCCTCCAGCGATGTCTTCCGGAGCAGGAGGAACCGCAAAGTCCTCCTGCTCCTTCGCCTCCTCCTGCTTCCCTGATGATGCACAGCGAATATGGTCCTTAGGCCCCACCCCGGTGCATCATGTGATGCACGGGGGGAGCTTTAGACCCTGATTGGCTGAGGCGCCTTGGGCTCCTCCCTTGGGAGGGGCCTGTGGCGCCTGAGCCAATCAGGGACTTCCTTAGGGCTGAGCCTAAGGAAGTCCCTGATTGGCTATTACTGATTGGTAATATAACATTTATGTGCATAATTTAATTGCTTTATATGTAATGCTTTAAGAGATTTTATTTATTTTCAATTAATTTGATGGCTGAATGGTAGTTATGGTTTTTTGGTATGTTTGGTAGGGTATTTAAAATATGGGTATGTTTTGGGGGGGGTTTGCATGGTGTGATATTTGATTGGGTTATGTTATTATTATATTAACAGGATATATATGATTGGGGCTTTATTGATGAATTGATTTACCTAGACTTCCAGAAAGCCTTCGATAAGGTACCACATGAGCGGTTGCTCAGGAAGCTATGGAACCATGGGGTGCACGGGGAGGTCCACCGATGGATCAAAAACTGGCTGGCAGACAGGAAGCAGAGGGTTGGTGTAAAGGGCCATTACTCGGACTGGCAAGGGGTCACGAGCGGGGTTCCTCAAGGATCGGTGCTGGGACCGCTCCTGTTTAACATATTCATTGACGACCTGGAGGAGGGAACAAAATGCGAGGTCATCAAATTTGCAGATGACACCAAACTATTCAGCAAGGTTGAAACCACGGTTGACTGCGAGAATCTCCAAAGGGATCTTACGACATTGGAAGAATGGGCGAAAAAGTGGCAAATGAGCTTCAATGTAGGGAAATGCAAGGTCATGCATATAGGGAGAAGGAACCCGATGTTCACTTACAAAATGGGGGGATCAATGCTAGGGGTCAGTAATCTGGAAAGAGACTTGGGAGTGATGGTAGACACGACATTGAAGGCGTCGGCACAATGCGCCACAGCCTCGAGGAAAGCAAACCAAATGTTAGGTATCATTAAGAAGGGTATCTCGACCAGAACGAAGGAAGTCATCCTGCCACTGTACCGGGCTATGGTGCGCCCGCATCTGGAATACTGTGTACAGTACTGGTCACCGTACCTCAAAAAGGACATGGCAATGCTTGAGGGAGTCCAGAGAAGAGCAACTAAACTGATTAAGGGTATGGAAAACCTTACATACACTGACAGACTGAAGAAGCTGGGGTTGTTCTCCCTGGAAAAGCGGAGACTCAGAGGAGATATGATAGAGACCTTCAAGATCCTGAGGGGCATCGAAAAGGTTGACAAAGACAGATTTTTCAATTTGAAAGAAACCACAAGAACAAGGGGTCACTCGATGAAATTGAAGGGGGACAGGTTTAAAACAAACGCAAGGAAGTACTTTTTCACACAGAGGGTGGTGGACACATGGAACACCCTTCCGGAGGCCGTGATAGGAAATAGCACAGTACAGGGTTTCAAGGAAGACCTGGATAGGTTCCTGGAAGACAAAGGGATTGAGGGGTACAGATAAGAGCAGTGGAAGGTTTAGAGATAACTGTAGAGGTAGGCAATAAAATTAGTCAGGGACCGCTGACCAGGCAATATGCCTGATGGGCCGCCGCGTGAGCGGACCGCTGGGCTGGATGGACCTCTGGTCTGCCCCGGCGGAGGCGACTACTTATGTACTTATGTACTTATGTACTTATTTACTTTTAAGGGAAATTTAGTAAACATGATTTATTTACTAAACGAATTACAAATATTAAATATTATTTAGGACTGTGAAGTTATGAATTTGATTGGAAGTATATGTATTTTACTTTCAAAGTTTTCTTTATTTGAGGATGAAAAGGGGTTTGATTTTTAATATTGTTTTTTTACTGGGATGGATTGTTTTGTTGATTTGCTATTATACATATTATTTGATATATTTATTATAGAGGTCGGGTTTGGGGGAAGAGTTGGGGGATCATAGCAATGACCCTGGACAGTTTGTTTGTCTTTGGTCAAAGGGAGGGAAGATAATTTTGGGTGGATATATAAGGGAGAGTGGGGGATTGTAGTAGGTTGGGTAATGGGATGGGGGAATGTGGCTGTGGATAGGGGGGATATCTAAGGGGTGGATTGAATGGAAGGTGACTATATGCAGTATTATACAATATGTGGTTCAATGTGATTTGCATTTATTAACATTTAATGGGAACTGGTGGCTGGGACAGTTTCCATTATTTGATTGGATTTTATTAATGCTCTTTGAAATGTCTTTCATGGTGAAGTGAATAAATGTCTTTAAAATTTATCACTTGAGGACTGTAGAGGGGATTTCCTCTCCTATTAAAAGGAAGAAGATATTGCAAAGTTTGCCTAGACATAAGGCTTCAATTGTTTTTTTTTTTTTACAGGAAACACATTTGAATGCACAGGAACATGCTAAGCTTCATACTTGGTGGGTAGCGGATTATAATGAAGCTCCGGCTATTAATAGAAAAGCAGGAGTAATTATTCTTTTTAATAAGTCTTTGGTAGTGGAAAAAAATAGGTAGATATGTCATTGTAAAAGTTAAAATTAATGGGGTGGAATTTTTGCTCTGTAACCTATATGCTCCTTACATTTATGATAAAAAAAATTTTTTGCTAATATTTTGAATAATTTAATTCAACTGGATTCTTGTCCTATTATAATAGGGGGTGATTTTAATTGGGTGGCAGATTCAGGAATTGACAAATCAGTTCGTAGAAGGACAGATAAGCTTGATGTTTCAAAAGGGGTTCCTTTATTTTGTGATTCTCTTAATGTACTGGATATTTGGAGGTGTTGTATTCCTTAGATAGGAATTATACACATTGTTCTAGGGTTCACAATACTCATTCTAGAATTGATTATATTCTTTGTTCTGACACACTTTTTTCAAAGATACATGAGATGGGTATTGGACCCACATAGATATCTGACCATGCATTTGTTTGGGTTGTTTTAACTTTAACTTCAGAACCTTTATGTATACCACAATGGAGATTTCCTTTAGATTTATATTATGATGAAAAATTTAAAGAACATATTTTTAGCTGTTGGAACAATTATCAACTTAATAATGAATGAGCAACATAGGGAAAATCCAACAAGCCGCTAAGGCAGTTTTGAGGGAGGAAATTATTGCATTTTCAAGCCAAAAAAAGAAAGCACATGATAAGAGATATTTTAAGATTGGAAAAACAATTAATTCAGATTAGACGTCGTCATGCTAGATGTCCTAAGGAGGATAATAATGCTTATTTGTTGGCTATTCAACATCAATTGAATGAACCTTTGCATCAAAGAGCAATTAAATCAGTTAAATATTATCAATATAAATTATACAAACATGGTAATAAGACTGGTGCATTACTGGCTCGCTTGGTTAAAGGTGCTAGTTGTAGTAATAGAATTTTACAAATCCAGTCTTCCCAAGGTCAAACTTATACTAAAGAATAGGATATTTGTATTATTTCTCCTTGTTTGCTTCTAGTCATGATGAAGGTTTATTTAATGAAACTTATTTATCTAGCCTGAACCTACCTTGTAGAGGGCAGAATGACCAATTTTTATTGAATTGTCCTATTGGGGAGGATGAATTATTATTAGCAATTCAGCAAAGTCCATTATATAAAGCTCTGGATTTGGATGGATTTAGGGCTGAATTTTATAAGATTATGGGGAAAAATATTTCATCTTCATTAGTCTCAATGTTCAATAAGCAGATTACAGAAATTTTTTTTACCACCAACGCTGTGTCAATCTCAAATTATTGTGTTTCCTAAACCTGGAAAGGATCCTAAGAGGGTTGAGTCTTATAAACCAATTTCTCTTTTAAATTATGAGGCAAAATTGTTGGCAAAGATTCTGGGTAATAGATTGGCAAAAATTTTACCAGATTTGATGGATGAACCTCAGGTTGGATTCATTAAGGGAAGAACAGCTGTTAAAAATATTAGAGATATATTGTCTTCTTTAAAATGGGTGCGTTTTTAAAATATTCTATCAATACTTATTAGTTTTGATGCTGAAAAAGCATTTGATAAGGTTAGATGGGATTTTTTGTTTGCGATTTTAAAGAAATATGGATTAACGGGTTTTTTTCAAGAAGCATTTAAAACTTTATATTCAGATATACAGGCTAGAGTTAATATAAATGGGATTTCTTCAGATTTTTTTCCAATTAGTCAAGGAATGAGGCAGGGCTGCCCTTTATCCCCTTTGTTGTTTATTTTAACTTTGGATCCATTAATTAGGGATATTGTTTCAAATGATGATATTAAAGGGGTAAATATAGGGGCTTTTACTTTTAAAATAGCTGCATTTGCAGATGATATTTTAGTTCATTTAACTAATCCTCGTTTATCTTTGCAAACATTAGAATGTTTTACAGAATTTGGAGATTTTTCTGTTTTCAAATTAAATATGGACAAATCTGAGGCGTTAGCTACCAATGAAGGGCTAGAGAATGGGGTTCAGATTTTCCATTAAAGCGGACAGAGAATTATTTTAAATACCTAGGTATTTATTTGCCGGGGATCCTAAACGGTTATATAAGGTAAATATTCCAATTTTGCTTAGTTATACTAAATTAAAATTACAAAAATGGCAGAATTTACCATTATGTTTGGGAGGTAGGGTAGCATTATTTAAAATGATAATTTTTCCAAAATGGTTATATGTTTTCCAGATGATTCCTTTGGAACTAAATAATGGTGATTGGCGGAAATTACAAACTTTACTTATAAAATTTTGTTGGGCGGGTAAAAAAACAAAATTGGCTTTTGATCTTTTATTGGGTTTGGGAATAACAGGGGGTTTAGGTCTTCCAGATATTCGTATTTATAGCTGGGCTTGTTTATTAAGAAATGTAAGGGATTGGGTTTTTGAGGATGATTTGTTTTCTCCTTTGTCATATGAAAAGGCATTTTTTCATCCATATCATTTATTGTTTTTAAATTAAGTGCCATATTCAAGATTACCTGATTATCTTAAAGGTACTTCTATTTTGATTCCATTAAGATCAGTATGGAATAAATTATTGAAATTATGGGATCATTATCAGGTTGTTACAGATTTTTTGCCTCTTCAGGGGAATGGAGATTTTACCCTGGGTATGACTAATGTCATTTTTAAAACCTGGGCACATAAAGGGATCCGGTTTATTGATCAGATTTTAGATGAGTCTGGGAGGTTGAGGAGATTTCCAGAATTATCATTAACATTTGGAACTGGGCCAGGATCTTTGTATGGATATATGCAATTACAACATTATGTGAATCAAATAAGAAGAGGAGGACTTTCATTGGGTGTTCTTGAAAGGTTTATAATTTTTTAATCAATGTAATGAGGTTCCTATCTCTGTATCTTTCTTGCATAAGTTGTGGTGGTGCTTGATTCCAAATAGAACATGAGATAATATTATACAAAATGGTGTGATGAATTGGGGATTCAATTATCTCTTCAAGATTTTAGTCAAGCTATACATCATTTGCCTAAATTATTTTGGGATATGTTTGGAGAGAAAGGAAGATTTGCCTAGTTATTGGCATTGGAGGAATCAATTTCATTGTTTAATTTTATTTGAGGAGTGGGAGGTTCATAAATTTCCTAGAAGAACTCATTTATTTTTTTAAAATTTGGGTTTCTTACATACAAAATTATCCTTTAGAGCAAGAAGTATGATTCTTAATACTTTACATTGAAGATTTGGTATAGTACAATGTATTTTAATACTTGGTATTTGACGTCACCTTTCATTCTAGGGTAGGGGTAGGAATTGGAGGGATTATAGTAATATATGTGGAATTACTTGAATTACATTTTGTATAATTCATTTATTACAATGTTATAATTAAAATTAAAATAATGGGGGGAGGGGGGAATGGAAGGGTGGAAGGTAATGGGGGAGTGTATTGATAGTTGTAATAGGTAATTTGGAAATTTATTTTGAAGAAATGAAAGACATATGATGGAAAATTAATATGGTAAATTTAATATGTAATGACTATTTTATTGTATTATATTATTGTATATTTATTGGATTTCTTCAATAAAAAGTTACAACATAAAAAAAAAGATTTCTGAAAATCTAGGTACACTACATCAACTGGTTCAAGTTTCAAGTTTACTGATTTTTAATATACCAACCAAGTATCTAGCCGGTTTACAATAAAATACTAAAATAGAGTTAAAAATAGTACTTAAAAGTAATGACTATTGAAAGAAAGGAAGGTGAACATTGAGGACATTGACAGGACAGACTTGAGAGTGATGACTGAAGAGAAGGAATGGGGTAAAGTTTATCCACATGTTTATTCACATCTACAAAGAAGTCAAGCAAACTGGTGAAGTAAAATCTCTCTCGGCTGAACCCATGTTGACTCTGTCTCATTAAATCATGTTTGTCTACATGTTCCAAAATTTTATTTTTTTACAATTGTTTCCACTATTTTGCCTGGCACTGAAGTCAGGCTTACCGATCTGTAATTTCCTTGGAACTCTTTTTAAAAATTGGCATACCATTGGCCACTCTCCAATCTTCAGGTTCTACAGATGATTTTAGTGACAGGTTACAGATCACCAATAACAGGTCAGCAATTACATATTTGAGTTCTTTTAGTAGAAAAAAACAAAAAAAAACTGTGGATAAGATGTTCTGAAAATGATTTATTACTCTTCACAATAAAATCATAAAAATACAAATACAGATATAAATGTAATATTTCAACCGAACTCTAAACGGTTTGTATTTCAGCGAATACGCCTTCCTCAGGGGTCCAATTGATGTTAAAACACAAAAATAAAAATAATAATAAAGACTTAAAGCAAAAAACTTGTCTTGAGCAATTAGCTGAAAGTAACAGCAGACAAGCAGAGTATCGCGAAAAAATGCAATTTCTTCCATTCATTTTTCATATACACACAATATAATCTTATTAACAATATAAGAACATAAGAACATAAGAAGCGCCATCTCCGGAACAGACCCTAGGTCCATCAAGTCCGGCAATCCGCACATGCGGAGGCCCCTCCAGGTGTACCCTGGCATAGTTTTGGTCCCCATATTGCTCCAAGCTTCTCGTAAAGAGAAGTGCATCTAGCCTACCCCTACCCATGTCACTTCATGCCACTCATAAGGAGATGTACATCTAACTTACCCTTAAATCCTAGAATGGTGGATTCCGCAATTACCTCTTCTCGGAGTGCATTCCAGGTGTCCACCACTCGTTGTGTGAAGCAGAACTTCCTGATATTTGTCTTGAACTTGTCCCCCCTTAGCTTCAGCCCATGTCATACATAATGGTAACCTCAAAATTAAACTACACAAAGCACACTGTATGCAGAGAAAATGTTAATTATAATTTATATTCTGGTTTTGTCAAAGAGGTCAAGAAAGATGAATTTAAAATATGCAATGTCACCTCAGTAACAGCTATAGAAAAATAGACAAATATAGTGCAAAATTTAAACAACAGATATAAAGTCTCAAAACTGACACATTTCGATCACTAACTTGAAAAGAAAATCATTTTCCCTACCTTTGTTGTCTGGTGATTTTGGTTTTCTAATCATCCTTTCCCAGTATCAGGTTGCACTTCCTTCTGACTATGCTCTTATCTGTGTTTCCAGGGCCTTCTTTTCCATTGACTGTTTTTCTTTCCTTCTTCACTTTCTGCCCTGCATCCATCTTTGGCATTGACTTTTAACATTCAACTTTTTTCTAATTTTCTGCTTTCTTCTCAAAATCTACTTTTCCATGTCTTCCCTTCCTATGTCTCTCCTCTCCCATGGTCTGGCTTCTCTCTCGCCATCCCTCCCTGTTTCCATGGTCTGACATCTCTCCTTCCTTTCCTTTCTTCCCAGAGTCTGGCATCTCTTTCCTTCCTGGAGTCTGGTATCTCTCTCTTCCCTTCCATTCCCTGGTCCAACATCTCTCTCTCCTTCCCTCCCCCTGGTCTGACATATGTCTCTCCCTCCTTCCATAACCCTTTTCTGAATCTGACATCTCTCTCTCCATCTTTTCTGCCCCTGCAGTTCAATATCTCCCCTCCCTTCCTCCTTTCAGGCCCCTCTCCCAGTTCAACATTTATCCCAGGACAAGCAGGCAGCTATTCTTGACTGATGGGTGACGGCACCGACGGAGCCCCGGTACGGACAATTTTAGAGTGATCTCACTCTAAGAACTTTTAGAAAGTTCTAGCTCGGCCGCACCGCGCACGCGCGAGTGCCTTCCCGCCCGACAGAGGCGCGCGGTCCCTCAGTTAGTTTCTTAGTTTCCGCGGAGCTAAGAAGACGCGTTTTCAACGGCTGTTGAAATTTTTTCTTAACTTGCCTTCCCGCTCGCGTAAACGTTTGATTTCTTTAACCTTTCTTTTATTTTGAAAAAAAAAAAAAAAAAAAAAAACAATCTTACATTTTTTTTTTTTTTCTTCAATTTCGGTTTTTCCCCGGCGGGGCCTTCTGCCACCATCGAAGCCTCGGCCTTCGATTTGGCGGAAGCCGTTTTCCCTTTCATGCCCCCTCAACCGGGTTTTAAAAAGTGCCAGCGGTGTGCTAGGCCTATATCTCTCACGGACCCACACAACTGGTGCTTGCAGTGTTTGGGTCCTGAGCATCAGGCCTCTTCTTGCACCCGCTGTGCTACTTTAAAGAAAAGAACTTTAAAAAATCGCTTAATTCAACAGCGTTTGTTATTCGGTGCCGAGATGTCCGACCCCGTTCCTTCGACTCCGGCTTCGGCACCGCTTCAGTCGGCACCCTCGTCTTCGACGCCGCGTGATTCCACACCGGCATCCCAACAGTCAGGTAAGCCGGCTAAGAAGCCTTCCCCGCTGGAACGTCTTCCGGCCTCGAGTGCAGTGAGCCCAGTCCTGCCGCCGGTTAGACGCCAGCGGAAGCGCTCCGCCCCTATTGAGGTGAGTCCCTCGACATCGGGCTCCTCATCTCCGGGGCGTAGAGCGGCACCGCAGGTACCGCAGAAGAAAAAAGCGGTACCGGTGCCATCCCTCGATGACCGCATTACGGCCATCCTTCATGTGCAGCTTAAGGAGCAATTAGAACGACTCCTTCCTGCTATAATGACACCGAACCTTCCGGTGCCAGTCCGCACCGAGCCATCGGTACCGGTTGTACATCAACCCGTGTCGGTACCGGTTGTCGAACCTGTTTTACCTGCTTCTACTGTCTCGGTACCGCTTCACCTAACTTCATCGGTATCGATGCCAGTCCTTGCACCGGAGCCGACAGCTCACCATCAATCGGTACAGACTTCGGCACCGGTGCGACCGATAACATCGCCTGACTCGGTATCGATGAGGTCGGGTAAGTCGGTACGCAAAACCCGACACATGCAAACATCGACACCTGAGTCTCGGGACCATTCTTCCCATGTCAGAGACCCTGATCTGTGGGGGGACTCAGAGGAACCCTTTCTTTCTGAAGGAGAATGTTCCTCAGAGGAGGAGGATTCGGCTCTCCCTGACCCATCCTCCAAACAGACCACTTCCTCTTTCTCCAATTTCTTGAAAGAGATGTGTGAGTCTTTGTCCATTCCTTTGGAGGCTGAATCCAAAAAGTCTAAAGCTTTTTTGGATGCCCTTGATTTTGATCAGCCTCCAAAGGAATTTTTGAAGCTTCCCCTTCATGACATCTTGAGGGAAACTTTCTATAAAAATTTAGAGACTCCTTTAACTGTTCCAGGGGCCCCACGTAAACTGGATTCTCTATACAAGGTAATTCCCATTCCTGGGTTCGACAAGCCTCAACTTCCACACGAATCCTTATTTGTCGAATCCACCCTTAAAAAGACTTCAGGAGCCAGTGTATATGCATCTGTCCCTCCTGGCAGAGAAGGAAGGGCCATGGATAAATTCGGTAAGAGGCTCTACCAAAACGCTATGTTAGCAAATAGAGCTAGTAATTATGCTTTTCATTTTTCTTTTTATTTAAAGCATCTCCTTACCACCATGGCTTCCTTCGAGAAGTATCTTCCTTCAAGAAAACATCCATCTTTTCACTCCTGCTTGTCGTCTCTATTCCAACTTCGTAAGTTTATGGTTAGGTCCATATATGACACCTTTGAACTTACATCCAGAGCGACAGCTATGTCGGTGGCTATGCGCCGTTTGGCCTGGCTTCGGGTATCCGAGCTTGATGTTAACCATCAAGATCGGTTAGCCAACGCCCCATGCCTAGGGGATGAGCTCTTTGGGGATTCCATGGACTCTACCACCCAAAAGCTCTCGGCTCATGAGACGCGCTGGGATACCCTGCTCAAGAATAAAAAGAAGCCTCCTCCACCAAGACCATACAGGCAGCAATCGGCTTATCAACGCCGTTTCACAGCCCGTCCATTGCCTACCACTGCTCAACAACCTCGACGTCAGAGGCAACAGCAACGTCAGCCTCCCCGACAGCAGCAACAGCAGCAACCTGCGAAACAACCTCCTCAGCAGAAGTCTCAGCCCTTTTGACTTCATTCTCCGCAGTATAGCCAGTATCCCTGTTCCTGTTCTCCTGCCTCAACCAATAGGAGGTCGACTTTCTCTGTTCTTCAGCCGGTGGGAAGTAATCACTTCGGACCAATGGGTCCTCAACATCATCCGCCACGGCTACTCTCTCAACTTTCAGACTCTCCCACCTCAAAGCCTGCCAAAAGAGTCTGCTTTGAACAGTCCTCAATCAGCCCTCCTTATTCAGGAGGTCCAATCCCTCCTCCTTCTGAACGCTATAGAGGAAGTTCCTCTAGATCAAAAGGGGCAGGGATTCTACTCCCGTTACTTTCTAGTTCCCAAAAAGACAGGAGATCTCAGACCCATCCTGGACCTTCGCGATCTCAACATTCATCTAGTAAAAGAAAAATTCAAGATGCTTTCTTTAGCCATACTTTATCCCCTTCTAAATCAAAACGACTGGCTATGCTCCCTCGATCTCAAAGAGGCTTACACTCACATACCGATCAATGTAACCTCAAGACCATATCTCCGATTCATGATCAATCATTGTCATTACCAGTACAAGGTGCTGCCCTTCGGTCTTGCCTCATCTCCAAGGGTATTCACCAAATGTCTCATTGTGGTGGCGGCTTTTCTGCGCTCTCACCACCTGCAGGTATTTCCTTACCTGGACGATTGGTTGATCAAAGACACTTCTGCCCAAGCGGTCCTTCTGGCCACCAACCAAACCATCCAGTTTCTGCAACTTCTGGGATTCGAGATCAATCTACCCAAATCTCATATCATTCCCACTCAGAGACTTCAATTCATTGGAGCGATCCTAGACACACTCCTCATGAGAGCTTTCCTGCCATCCAATCGGCTTCAGACCCTTCAGTCTCTATGTCACCAGGTACTTCCTCTGCCGTCCATCTCAGCAAGACAAATGATGGTGCTCTTGGGACACATGGCATCCACAGTTCATGTCACACCTCATGCCCGTCTTCACCTGCGCACTCCTCAATGGACCCTTGCGACCCAGTGGTCCCAAGCGTCGGACTCTTGCTCACGACACATATCTGTGACATCATCTCTTCGTCAGTCTCTGCAATGGTGGTTGGTATCCTCAAATCTATCCAGAGGTCTTCTGTTCCATCAGCCTCCTCATCAACTAGTCATCACCACCGACGCCTCTCTGTACGCATGGGGAGCTCACTTGAACGAGTTCCAGACTCAGGGTCTTTGGTCAGCCCAGGAAAAGAAGCATCAAATCAATTTCCTGGAACTCAGAGCGATGTTTTACGCCCTCAAGGCCTTTCAACACCTTCTCTTTCCTCAGGTCCTTCTGTTGTGCACAGACAATCAGGTTGCGATGTACTACATCAACAAACAGGGTGGGACAGGCTCTCGCCTTTTATGCCAGGAAGCCCAGAAGATCTGGAATTGGGCCATAGACCATCATCTCTTCCTGAAAGCTATTTACATTCAGGGGAAACAGAATTCATTAGCGGACAAACTCAGCAGAATTCTCCAGCCTCACGAGTGGACACTCGACCCTGTAACTCTACAGTCTATCTTCACTCAATGGGGCACTCCTCAGATAGACCTCTTTGCAGCTCCTCACAATCACCAGCTGCCCCGTTTCTGCTCAAGACTTTACTCTCCACACCGTCTCACAGCAGATGCTTTTCTCCTCGACTGGTCGAATCTGTTCCTGTACGCCTTCCCTCCTCTACCTCTCATGTTGAGAACCTTGTTCAAGCTCAAGAGGGAACGAGCCACCATGATTCTGATTGCTCCGAGGTGGCCCAGGCAACATTGGTTCTCCCTTCTACTTCAACTCAGTTCCAGGGAACCTTTTCTTCTTCCTCTGTTTCCTTCTCTGCTTACGCAACAGCAGGGAACCCTTCTGCATCCCAACCTCCAGTCTCTACACCTGATGGCTTGGTATCTCTCGGGCTGAACTCGACTGATACTCTTTTGTCTCAGCCCGTTCGTTCCATTCTGGATGCCTCCAGGAAACCAGCCACTCTACAATGTTACCATCAAAAGTGGACGAGGTTTTCTTCCTGGTGTCTTCTTCATCATCTTGATCCCACTTCCCTAGCGGTGGAGACGTTGTTGGATTATCTTCTTTCTTTGTCTGATTCTGGCCTGAAGTCCTCTTCCATCAGGGTCCACCTCAGTGCCATTGCAGCTTTTCATGAGCCAGTCCATGGAAAACTTCTTTCAGCTCATCCCCTGGTATCCAGGTTCATGCGTGGGCTTTTCAATGTGAAACCACCTCTTAAAGCCCCTCCGGTTATCTGGGATCTCAATGTGGTTCTTTCCGCTTTAATGAAACCTCCATTTGAACCTTTAGCTACCTCTCCTTTCAAATTTCTCACTTGGAAGGTACTTTTTCTTATTGCCATTACCTCTGCCAGGAGGGTCAGTGAGCTTCATGCACTGGTTGCAGATCCACCTTTTACGGTTTTTCACCATGACAAGGTGGTTCTGCGTACACATCCAAAGTTTCTCCCCAAGGTTGTTTCTGAATTTCATCTCAACCAATCCATTGTTTTACCTGTTTTCTTTCCAAAACCTCATTCTCATTCTGGGGAACAAGCTCTGCATACTTTGGATTGTAAAAGGGCTCTTGCTTACTATCTGGAGCGTACGAAACCCCACAGATCAGTTCCCCAACTCTTTCTGTCCTTTGATCCGAATAAATTGGGACGTCCTGTTTCTAAACGTACGTTGTCTAATTGGCTTGCAGCGTGCATTTCATTCTGTTATGCTCAGACCGGACTGACACTGGAAGGTTCTGTCACAGCCCATAAAGTCAGAGCAATGGCAGCATCTGTAGCTTTCCTCCGTTCCACTCCTATTGAGGAAATCTGCAAGGCTGCTACTTGGTCCTCAGTTCACACTTTTACATCTCATTATTGTCTGGATACATTCTCCAGAAGGGATGGTCACTTCGGCCAATCTGTTTTGCAAAATTTGTTTTCCTAATGGCCAACCTTCCCTCCATCCCTCTTTTTGTTAGCTTGGAGGTCACCCATCAGTCAAGAATAGCTGCCTGCTTGTCCTGGGATAAAGCACAGTTACTTACCGTAACAGGTGTTATCCAGGGACAGCAGGCAGATATTCTTGCGTCCCACCCACCTCCCCGGGTTGGCTTCTTAGCTGGCTTATACTAACTGAGGGACCGCGCGCCTCTGTCGGGCGGGAAGGCACTCGCGCGTGCGCGGTGCGGCCGAGCTAGAACTTTCTAAAAGTTCTTAGAGTGAGATCACTCTAAAATTGTCCGTACCGGGGCTCCGTCGGTGCCGTCACCCATCAGTCAAGAATATCTGCCTGCTGTCCCTGGATAACACCTGTTACGGTAAGTAACTGTGCTTTCTCCCTCCTTTCCCTCCACCAGTCCAACATTTTTTTCTCTCTGCCTCTTGCATGCTTCCTCTCCTCCGAACCTCATCCCTCCCCCAATCAATATCTCTCTCTCCCTCCATGAGTCCAAATTTTCACTCTCTGCCCTCTTCCCCTTCCCGAGTGTGAAATTTCTCTTTCCCGCCCTTCCCATCCAACATCTCTCCCTCTCTCTCTCCATGAGTCCATCACTTCTTTACCTTAATAGTTCCAGTTGGTCCTGTATGTTTTAATGTATGTTACCCTATTTTACTATTTTTATTATATACAAACTGCTTAGAAGACTGATAGGCAGTATACAAATTTTTATTAAACTTGAAACTTTCTGCCTCCTGCATGCTTTCTCTCTCTCTCCATGCCCCTTCCCTCGAGTGTGACATCTTTCCTTCCCACCCCCCAACAATTTTCCTTCCTTCCCTCCCCCCCAACCTATTCACAACCAATATGCTTTTCCCCATGTACCATCTCAAGCTCCCCTTCACTCTGTCCATTTCTGCCTCTCTCACCACTCTCATCCCTCCAGCAACATTTTTCCTTCCCTCCCTCCCTCCATTGCGGCTGGCAGCATTCAGCGCCTCTCCCTTTCCTCTCCTTCAATTCCAGCAGCAATTCCTTCTCTTCCCCTCCTCCCAGGTCCACCAGTACCTCTTCTCCCTTCCCTGTCCCTCCTTCCCAGCATCTATCCCTCTCTCTTCCCCATGTCCAGCAGTACCTCTCTTACCCCTAGCACAAGGGTCAGCAACCTTTTTACAGCAAAGAGCCAATTTATCCAAGGGGTAGCTTCTCTCCCCTCCAACACCTGCCCCTCCCTCCAATCCATAGCCAAGGTTCTCTCCCCTTTTCAGGCCCTGACCCTTTAATCTCCCTCCCAACCCCCTGATTCCCCCCCTCCCAGGCCTACCGAGGTACCTGGTGGTTCAGCGGAAGTCTTTGTGGCAGGAGCACAGCCCTTTCGCTCTTGCCTCCTCATGGCTGCCTTCTAAAATGGTTGCTGCAACCTCTCGCGGCAACTCACAGTACTACAGGAAATGCCATGAACAGCTGCGAGAGGTCACAGCAGCTATTTTAAAAGTCAGCCATGAAGAGGCAGGAGCGAGAGGACCATACTCCTGCCATAAAGACCTTCGCTGGACTACCAGGTACCTTGGTAGGACTGGGGGAGGGGAGGAATGTGAGATTGGGAGGGAGATTAAAGCGTTGGGGCCTGGGCTCATGAGCTGCAGTCTGCCGACCCCTGCCCTAGTGGTATCTCATGTCTGCTTTTAACTTCCCCACAAAGCTACCGCTAGAGTTACTTTTGCGATTCTATCAGGCAGCCTTGAGGCCTTTGCTAGGCCAGCCCGCCACAAAGAAAGAGGAAGTTGCATCATCGGAGGTGAGCCAGCATACCAAAGGCCCTGAGGCTGTCTGATTGAATTGCTAAAGTAACAATAGCTATGTGAGGAAGTTAAATGCACAGTGAGCTGCCACTGCTAGTCCGGGAGGGCTGGGGAGAGAAGACGATGGCAAAAGGGAGATATACAAGAAAGATACTCGAGTGCATAGTGAGAGGAATGGTCAGTGGGATAAAAGAAGTGATAATGCCATTGTTTTTCTCTCTGGTGAGGCCCCATTTAGAATACTGTGTGCAATTCTGGAGACTACACCTTCAGAAAGACATAAATACGATGGAGTCCATCAAGAAAGCGACTACTAAACTGGTCAGTCTTCTCTGTCATAAAGCTTATGGGGATAGACTTATAGATCTCAATATGTATACTGTGGAAGAAAGGTGAGAGAGAGGGGATTTGAATGAGACTTTTAAATATCTCCATGACATTAGTGTATATGAAATGAGTCTTTTTCAAATGAAGGAAAACTCTGAAATAAGAGGAACTAATATGAAGTTAAGAAGTTATAGACTAAGGCGTAATCTAAGAAAATACTCTTTTATAGAAAGGGTGGTAGATACGTGGACTAGTCTCCTGGTAGAGGTGGTGGAGACAAAGATTGAATTCAAGAAAGTGTGGGACAGGCATGTGGGAGTTCTCAGGGAGAACAGGAGATGGTGGATGCTGTGGAAAGGCAGACTGGATGGGCCATTTGGCCTTTATCTGCCATCATGTTTTTCTGTTTCCTCCAGGTCTATCTCAACAGTAGACTATGGACTTTTCCTCCAGAAACTTGTCAAAACTTTTTAAACTCAGCTATGCTAATCATAGTTACCACAACCCCTGCAATGAGTTCCAGAGTTTAACTATTCATTAAGTTTTCCTCCTCTTTGTTTTAAAGGAATTTCCATGTAACTTCACTGAGTGTCCTCTAGTCTTTGTAGTTTTTGAAAGAGTAATTGTAACTTATCCAAGCAAGTTTTCTGCTGGAAAAAAACCCCAGATAAGGTTATCTGGATATCTGAATAGCCTGATGTGGCCAGTACCTTTGCCTGGATCCGCATTGCTTGGAAAAAGTAAAACTGTGCTTCAGAATACCCCCCAATGGCATGCCGTTTTACCTGGTTAAATGGGGAGCAGGTGGAAAAACTGACCTGCTACCTCCAAAAGTTAACCCAACATATTGACCCCCTGTGTTTCTAATAAGACCAGTAGGGCTTGAGTACTTTCATACATAAGAGCTATAGCCCAGTAATCCAACAGCACAACCTTCAAAAGTTCAAGGTAGCATGTTATCTGCAAGATAAGCTTTGTTATCCTTGCTAGAAACATCAGAAAAACAGTGTGGTATTATCCTGCTTCCCTCTGGAAACCTGACTCTGCAAGGGACACACGACAGTGCTTTCATGTTCATTTCTCATTCTCCTTTGCTGTTGCTACTTACCTGTTTGCTGCACCTGTATAAGTTTGGTATAAACAGCATCTGATGATTCAATCAGAGTCCGACTGGTATGAATCATCTGCAGAAAACAAGGAGAAAATAATGAGAATAGCTAAATGCCCATTGCCTTGGCTATAGGAAGCAGTTGCTATGTATTGGCAGTGACAAAACAGATTATCTTTGCTTTATCTAATCAACAGCTATGAAACTTCACTAGATGTCAACTTAATTAACGATTGTGTCTCCCAAATGTCTGACCATAATCTGAGCACTCCTCCTGCTATCTCTGAGCTTCCAGCTCAATCAGAATTGGCCTCTACAAACCTTTATTTGCAATTTTTGGGGCCATTTTTCATTCATTCCCCCTGCTATCAAAGTCAGTAATTGCAGTGAGAAAACTATGCTGCATATATGTGTGTGTGTTTGGGAAGGATGTAGATCAGGGGTCTCCAAAAGTCCCTCCTTGAGGGCCGAATCCAGTCGGGTTTTCAGGATTTCCCCAATGAATATGCCTGAGATCTATGTGCATGCACTGCTTTCAATGCATATTCATTGGGGAAATCCTGAAAACCTGACTGGATTCAGCCCTCAAGGAGGGACTTTGGAGACCCCTGGTGTAGATTGTTGCATCTCTTGGAACATAGTGCACATTAAAGCACCCTGGAACTACTGTATGATAAAGTGCAGTTACTTACCTGTAACAGGTGTTATCTGAGGACAGCAGGCAGATTTCCCTAGCAACAGCAGCAGATGAATCCAGAGACCAATGGGATAGCTCACATCTACCAGCAGGCGGAGATAGAGAAACTGATTAACAGGTGGTCCTATTGGCTGGCACTCCTCCTGTTTATCTAGTATTCTCTATCTCCCAGCAGGAAAAAGTCGCTATTCAACTAGCTCCTGAATTCTGGCTGTGGCTGGAACTTTATTTTCTCCTGTTGAGGTTTCTCTTCAGTGAGCTGGCAATGCTATTTCTCCTGTTGAGATTTTTCTCTTCAGTGAGACAGGGATGTCCGGCTGAACGGTGCCGGCTTTAGAGGTTACACTTGGGCCCCCCCTTGTCCCTGCCTCACCCTCCCTCCATTGCTAGAGGGTCTGACTGGGTCTCAATTTTTTTCTTCTTTCCCTTCTCTGTGTAAAAAAAAAAGAGACCACAGTTGTTACATTCTGCAATGCTTTTGCTGCAAACTTGCTTCAACCAGCCCTAACAACTAGCTTGTGAGTATGTCTGGCTTTTACAGTTGTTTGAACTTCAGGTTCTGTTTGGGAGTCTTAGTACTGTGGGTTCGGTCATCGTACATTTAAGGCATGGATATTTTATTGAGGCTAAGTTTTATGACTAGAAATCCGTGGAGGGAGCCGGGACTTCCTGCCCTTTGCATGCACGCGCTTGGTTTCCATTATTGGTTACAGTGCGGCAGTAGCGGTGCGATTTCTTGCTCGCACTTGTTCTCATTGTTGGGTTTCAGTGCAGCAGTAGTCCTGTTTATTATGAGGCTCTCTTTCATTGGTGTTTGTCACGGCCATGTACAGCTGATTGTGCAGGTGCCGGTTTATAGCAGCATGAAATGGGACATGTTTTTTCCGGCACTGTGGGCCGTTCTTCTGGTTATTCCCTGAGTCTGATTTTATTTCTATGCAAGCCGCGGCAGGGTAAATTTTGCAGGGCTTGAATCCAACTATGTTTCTAGGAGCGTTGATGCAGCGGCCACGTGTCAGTGAGAATCCGGCGTGCGCTTGGGTCTCCGGTGATGGCGGGAGAGCTGCAGCGTTCCGGTTGTTTGTTTCCAGCTGACTTTTGTCAGGATATGCCGGGGCTTCTCTCCTTTCCGGTTCAGACAAGTTGTATGTGTGTCACCAGCTTTGGGACAAGCTTGGGCAGCTTTATATGTCTATGTCTGTGTTCCTGCTGTACTCCATTGAAGGAAGCTGCTTGTTTAATCGGACTCTGGGGTTAGCACTCAAGGGGTTTACCAGAGAGACTCTGCCCTGTGCTAGGTCACCCAGTCTCGGTTTGTCTCCGGACTGGGGCGACATACGGCAACTCACGGCACGGTGAGATCAGCAGTAAGATAGTGCCCTGTATTTCACACAGGTATCTCATTGTCTCTCTTGGGGTCCCTGCAGATTGAGCCTTTGTCTGTTGGTAATTGTCCTTATTTGGGCCTCTGTGCTGAGCTGCATGTGTCTAGTAGTGGCACAGGATATATATGCCTAAAGGTAGTACAAACAGTTCGGGCTGTCTCTATGGGCATAATGACACTGCGCATCTTCCTGCGGCCAGGACTCTCTTTCTCTATTTCTGAGGGGGCCTGGACTTCAAATTTCTATGCTTATCACGCTGGTTTCTCCTGTCACCATTTTCTCATGGCACATGCTAGACGGGCCCCCCGTCCAGACAGGAAGGGCTGTACAGTTCCTTTTAACCAGGAGCCAGTTACCTGTTCTATCAAACCCGCGGAGGATCACGCGCTATGTGGCTGTTAGCCTCATCCCTGAAGCTCTCATTAGCGATGTGAGCTTTGTCTGATATCTGTAAGGATGCTGTTGTTTTCCACGGGGCGGTAGATGCAGCATCTTGATGAGTGTAGTATGTATTCACTTTAAAGGACATACGTATTTCGCTCATGTTACATGGGGTTAGTACTGTTTTCATGGTTCCAGTATATTCCTCTTTACATTGTGAAACTTGAATTTTCCTAGGAGAATCTTCTTGCAGATCCTACAGTCTCATCCTACCATTCCCTGACCTTCTGCACTTCATTCTGAGGGGATCTTGACTTCTTTCAATGACTCTTCAGGCTTTCTCATGAGGGAGAAAACGCTATAATGTCAGGTCAGGGGGCTGTGAAGATTTTTCAGGATGCTTGCATCTTTGCATCCTCCTCAGGTTTCCAGTTCGTTCTTGGAGTCTCTATGTTTTGTGTTTCCCTTTTCAGTGTTACTGGTCCTCAGGACAGTTCTTGTAGTTCTTCGGGAACTAAGGGACGTTGTTCCACTTACTGCATAGTGCCCGAGACGGGGGCATTGGGCAGGCTGGATCCCATTCTTCTGAATTAGTTTCTCGGGGTTACACATTTCTGCAGACAACATGGTAGTATATTTATATTTTCTCTATGGACTCCGATTCGGCACTGGGTTTGCCTGCCTCCCTTGGAGCAGCGCTTTCGGTTTTGGCACATGCCAAAGCCTACCCAAGGCTTCACGAACGTTTTAGGTGATGTGGGCGGTGGTACCGTTTTGGCGCTACCAGGCGATTCATCTAATTTCTTCTTGACTGCCTGCTTGATTTGGACGACTTCCAGTCGGGCCATTTGACTGACACGAAAAGGGTGGTATCTTTTCCTCAGTTCTTTACACGTGC
Organism: Geotrypetes seraphini; assembly: GCF_902459505.1. Classification (NCBI taxonomy): domain Eukaryota; kingdom Metazoa; phylum Chordata; class Amphibia; order Gymnophiona; family Dermophiidae; genus Geotrypetes; species Geotrypetes seraphini. The sequence continues at coordinate 82,082,272 of NC_047096.1, read as the reverse complement.
ATCTTCGAATTTGCACAGCGCTCTTTTCTCCTGTACTATTTATAGGTATATCGGGGTAATGTTTTTATTCATATAGGAGAGACATGTGTTTCTTTCCGGAGACTTGGGCGTGAGGTCTCGGTCTCAGATTGGTATTCTTCTTCGCTTACCATGACCAAGAGTATGGGATTCTGTACAGTTTCTGTGATCCATATTGCTGACTCCACTGGGAACTTCGGCTTGCTTTCCCCTTCTTATGCTACAGCAGTCGCTTTTGTTCCGGTGGTTCCCGGTATCTCGGGGCTCCAATTATTTGGTATGCTCCTCCTGCATCGCTCTGTATGATTTGGTGGCTCCGTGCGATTTCTCTTTTCAAGGCATGCCTCGTTCTTTGCTGGACTAGCTCATGACCACCGACCATCCCGGGCTGTCGGGTTAGGGAGCTCGGTGGCTTCCATCCTCAGCTCCAGGAGTCTGGTCTTCAGAGGCGACTCAGTACTTGTTCATTCTTCTGCTCTTGAGCAGGGTCAGGCTACCTTTCTGGAGCTTCAGATCATTCTTCCGGATTGCCTCTGAGGGTCCTTTTGGTCAGTATTATGATGGGGGTATTTCTCTACAGCTTGGGCAGTAGGTGTTGTACTCAGTTGGCAGGTGAAGTTGGTCTGCTTCAATGGGTGGACTCTCATCTTCGTCTTCAGTTGGCAGGTGAAGTTGGTCTGCTTCAATGGGTGGATTCTCATCTTCGTCTTCTGTTGGCAGATCCTTTTCTGGATCAGGATAAGAGTTTGGATAGAATCTGAGCATGGCCTATTTCTTATATGTTACAGTGTACAGCGCTGTGTACACTCTGGAAAGTGTGCATGTTAGTAATAGTGTAATCTTCTGCATCCTGGATATTGAGATTTGTGGCTCAGGCGTTCTAGCTCTTTTTATGGACGTGAGATCTCCTTGACCTAGACCTCATGGCCTCGTCTCTCAATTCTAAGCTTCCTAGCTTCTTCGGCGGGCCCAGGAAGTGGGAGTTAGAGGGGGTAGCTGCATGGCTGCTTTCTCGCCTCTGCCTTCTCTTTTTCAGTGTTTTCCACTGGCTGATGATGGCTTGGATTTGCCATCTCGAGCTCGCTTTCCGGGCACAGTATTTGTAGAATCTCTGGATTGGCGGCGCCATCCTTACTATGCGGATTTGATGAATCTTTCGACAGCTGGACTAAGAAGTTTCCTGGTATTTCCAGCTTTGCTCGCCTAGGGTCCGATCAACATGGATATTTGTACTACTTTAGTATTACGACCTAGTTTTTTGAAAAATCTTGGTTGACGTTTAAGGGTTATGCGAAGCAGGTTGTTTCTTCTCTTATCCAGGTGCTACAGACGTCTTCTCCTGTGGCTTCTGCTTCCTTTTGGAGGTTTTTCCTTTCTTGGGTGCTTCTTAACGTTTGAAACACTCCAGAGTTCCTTTTTGGCACAAGTGTATTGCCGAGGGCTTAGCTTTCAATTCCCTTCAGCCATTCTTGGCTTGTTACAAGGGCTAGATATATTGCTCTTCGCTTACTTCTCAGCTTCATGTAGTTCAGTTCCTAAACAGAGTGCGGTATATTCATGTGCCTCTTAGAAAGCCCGGTTTGGAGTACAATCTTCATGTACTTCTTCTCAGTTTACCGAAGGCTTCATTTCATCCTTGTCTTTTGGGACTCTAAAGGGCTGTGCCGTTGAACATGGGGTTTCTTGTGGCCATGGCTTCAGCTCTGCAGTTTTCTATGTTGTAGGCCTTGTTTAACAGAGATTCCTATTTCTGATTTCCGAAATATGGGGTATCAGTTCGGATGGTACCACTATTTCTTTCTAGGGGGGTGTCATCCTTTCTTTTATGTCATGCTCGCTTTTCCTTCCTTCTTCCTGGGAGGAGAAATTGGGAGCAGTGCTTTTATTCACTGCATTTTTTGATACGTACGTAGCGTTCTCCGCGAGCTCGGTTTCTAACGACTTTTAGTTGTTTATATCTCCTTTTTGTATTCTTCAAGGGACGCCTCAAACGTATGGCGGGGTCCGAAGCCTCCATCGCTCAATGGGTCCAGGAGGACATTCTTTATGCTTGCTTGCTGGCAGGGAAGCGGTTGGCGAAATAACTTTATGACCATTCCGCCGGAGCGATGGCTACTTCTTGGGCTCGGCCCAGAGGTTTTTTCCTTGGAGGAGATTTGTCTCGCGGCTAATTGGTCTTCCTAGAGTGCTTTCTCTCCGCATTTCTGCTTGGATGTGGGGGTGCATGCGGTAGGGGCGTTTTGTGTTTGGTTGTTGCGGAGGCGGCGTTTGCTTCCCACCCAGATTGAGGATTGCTTTGCTACATCCCATTGGTCTCTGGATTCATCTGCTGCTGTTGCTAGGGAAGGAAAAATTATGTTCTTACCTGTTAATTTTCTTTCCCTTAGACGCAGCAGATGAATCCAGAGCCCCACCCTTTCTGGATATTGTCTCTCGGTTTTTTCTTTTGCAACTTTCGCAGTTTGTTATTATGGCAGGTTGTTTTCTGTATTATTGCATTTTGAGATTTGTTATGGGAAAGAAGTTTTTTACACGCTATGCCTATTGATGGTTACGGATGCTTGGGCAAGGAGCTATACTAGATAAACAGGAGGAATGCCAGCCAATAGGACCACCTGTTAATCAGTTTCTCTATCTCCGCCTGCTGGTAGATGTGAGCTATCCCATTGGTCTCTGGATTCATCTGCTGCGTCTAAGGGAAAGAAAATTAACAGGTAAGAACATAATTTTTCCATTCTTCCAAAGGGAGTGATAGGACAGGGTACGGGTATTGGAGTTCAAGAAGGAATTGGACAATTTTCTGAAGGAAAAGGGGATAGAAGGGTATAGATAAAGGGCTAGTATACAGGTTCTGGACCTGATGGGCTGCCATGTGAGCGGACTGCTGGGCATGATGGACCTCAGGTCTGACCCAGCATAGGCACAGCTTATGTTCTTATGTCAACCATGGAGCCCAGTACAGATAGTGTTAAAGTATACTGTCACTTTAAAAAATATTCAAAGTCTCGAGACTGCCCATGTACTGGTGTCTTCCTGCCTGATGTTAGCTTGTGGTACCATCAGTTCAGTAAAAAAGCTAAGAAGCCAACTAGGGGAGGTGGGAGGGTTTTGAGAATATCTGCCTGCTGTCCTCGGATAACACCTGTTGCAAGTAAGTAACTGTACTTTATCCTAGCACAAGCAGGTAGCATATTCTCACATAAAGGACTCTAGCTGAAACTAAAAGGGGCTGGAGAGTAAATTGACTGCTAAGTGGAGAACTGCTTGGCTGAACGATCCGATCTGGAACAATTCTCTAAACCAGGGGTGTCCAACCTTTTGGCTTTCCTGGGCTGCATTGGCCGAAAAAAATGTTTCTTGGGCCGCACAAACGTGCAAACGCTGCAGCAAGACAGAGGAGGGAGCTGGCAAGACGGTAAATAAATAGGGGCAGCAAAGGAAAACACTGCATTGCCCTCGACCGGGGCCGCACAAAATACTTCACTGGGCCGCATGTGCCCCTTGGGCCGCAGGTTGGACACCCTTGCTCTAAACAGTAGTGGAAAAACACCCTCCAGGGATTCAAGACAAAGTTAGACAAGTTCCTTCTGAACTGGAATGTACGCAGGTAGGGCTGGTCTGAGTTAGGGCACTGGTCTTTGGCCTAGGGGACGCCGTGGGAGTGGACTGCTGGGCACAATGGACCACTGGTCTGACCCAGCAGCGGCAATTCTTATGTTTTTATGAATGTATGAATAGAAAACTAAATGGTTGCGTTACATAAATCCTCAATGGGAGCTATTGAAGTTGCCATTGCTCTGACTTTTATGTTCAGTGACCTGACTTTTGAGCAATAGTCCAGTACAAGCATAGCAAAAGGAGGTACAGTCTGCCAGCCATGTGGAGCTCCAAGTCTGTTTGGATCAAATGAGAGAAATAGCTAAGTGGAAGTCATGTGAAGTTTGTTGCGATGCAGATAATAAACCAGAGCTCGTTTACAGTCCAATGTTTAGCATGCAGCTTCGCTAAGATGAGAATGTGGTCTTGGAAAAAAGACAGGAAGGACTATAAACTGATTCAGATGAAATTCTGAGACAATCTTAGGGAGAAACTTGGGATGAGTGTAAAGAACCACTCTATCATGGTAGAAAGATGTGCAAGATGGGTCTGAAACAAGTGCTTGAAGTTAATTTTCCATCAAAGATTACTCCCAATAGTTTAATAGATTGCACTGTTTGAATTGGGGTAGATTCAAGTTTGATCAGACTGGACAAAGTTAGCTCATCCTTGATGGGGAATATCATTGTTTTAGATTTGCTGGTGTTAAGAGACAACATATTAGAGCTCAGCCATTTGCTGATTTTTGTTAATTTTTGATTAATGGTAGATATGTCAATTGGGGTGTCAAGATTGATAGGGTATATTAACTGTATATTGTCCACATAGGCGAATACGGTAAAACCAATGGACTGGCCAAGTGATATTAATGGAGAAAAAAAAATGTTAAATAGTAATGGGAAAAGAACTGAGCCCTGAGGTATGCCAAAATCAATTGGAAAAGTGTCTGAAGTTGAACTGTTGAAAAAAACCTTTGATGAACAATCTTTAAAGTAGGAGGAAAACCATGCTAAGACTTGATCAGTTATGCCTATATCCTGCAGCCGATGTAATAATAGGTGATGGTTTATTGTAGGGATGCCCACACTTTTTGGGCTTGCGAGCTACTTTTAAAATGACCAAATCATCTAACAACAATAAAATTTAAAAAACACAAAGCACACTACGCAGAGAAAATGTTAATTATAATTTATGTTCCAGGGGTTTTCAAAGAGGTCACGGAAGATGACTTTATGCAATGTCACCTCACTAACAACTATACAAAAATAGACAAATATACCCCCTCCTTTTTTACTAAACCACGATAGCGTTTTTTAGTGCAGGGAGCTGCGCTGAATGCCCTGTGCTGCTCTCGATGCTCATAGGCTCCCTGTACTAAAAACAACTGTTGCGGTTTAGTAAAAGGCCCCCAGTGCAAAATATAGACAGCAGATATAAATTCTCAAAACGGACACATTTTTATCATTTTTTCTGTCTTTCTCTCTCCATGCCCTCTTTCTGTCTCCCTGTTCTCTCTCCATGCCCTCTTTCTGTCTCCCTGTCTTTCTCTCTCCATGCCCCCTTTCTGTCTGTCTCCCTGTCTTTCTCCATGTCCCCTTTCTTTCTTTGTCCCCTCTTTCTTTCTGTTTCCCTTCTTTCTTTCTATCTCCCTTTCTCCCTGCCTTCCCCCAACCCAACACTATCATCGGGGAACAGGCCACCACTGCCGCAGCCATTGGGGAAAAGGCCATGGTGGCGTTCTGAGCTCTCCTTGCTTCCACGCCGTAAAGAGGATGCAGAAGCACCGGGACCAGCCTTCCCCAACTGACGTCAATTCTAAAGTCGGAGAGGAAGTTCCTGGCCAGCCAGAATTGATGTCAGGTGAGGAAAGTTGGTCGGCCCGGCACTTCAGCGTCCTCTTTATGGCGTCGGGAAGCAGGTAGAACACGAAGGCAATGTGAGTCTATCACGGAGCCCAGGATGGGCTTATTCCAATGTCTCGTATAATGAGTGGTGGAACATTGTTTGCCTGTGTGCTCGGTACGAAAGGGTTGCTGCGGAACGTAATAATTCGCTCCGGAAGTTCACAAAAATGTGGGCCCCGCTGTCTGGTGAAGTAGCGTTTGAGTTACCCCATGACCGTCCTGGTGAGCCAGAATCACGACAATCATGACTATAAGGCTTACTTTACCGTATCATCTTATTGACCTATGTGAATGTATGAGTCACCCTATAATCTTAAGTGACACACATTACATTATAATGTACTCTTATATTTGTACATTTATCTCAGACTTGTACACACGGCTGATAGTTAGTTAGTTAGGTTATGTTATTACCATTTTTTGTTGATATGTCATGGACCGCCTGTATTTACACTTTGTAACGACATATTATGAACATGAGGTCTGTGTTGTATATTCTATAACAAAATGCTAATAAAACTGATTGAACTTAAAAAGAAGCATATACTGGCAGGTCTGGGTCTGCCAATTGCATGAGAGGTAGAAGTTCAAAAATACAGGATACATTCATCATACTTTTATAGGGTTGGGGGGACACCATATATGTCTCATCAAAGCACTATAGGAAAAAAGCATATTAGTCAATATGAAGGTTTGTACAGTAACCACAGAGGACTCTAGTACATCCTCACTCCTGCGTGTGGGTGGCCTTGCAAGACATGTCAGGACAGCAATGTTAGATGAGGAGATCAGAGCCGATATTAATCTATCGACAGCTCGGTCCCATGCAGTGCCTGGGCTGGTGAAGCTGCTGTCCTGCACTTCCTTGGCACAGGAACCTTCCAGCTTGTGATTGGGTGTAGCAGTGGTGTGGACTACTTTACACGAGCAAAAAGTGAAAACGTTTTTTAAGCGCCAGACTTTTAAATCGCTTTTGCGTCTTACTACTACACGAGCACCTTACAGCTATCGATGCATGTGATGCGCACTTATGAAGTATGTCTATGATGCGCTACAATAAGATACTCCTATAATTGACACTTTTCCTGGCATATGCGCACATTTATGCCTCTTTCCACGAGTCGCTTTTTCCAGCGACTGGGCTAATGGAATTTCTGTGAACCTCATATGCATGGGAAGTTTATTGAGCATCGCTTGCCGTTTAACAATCGGAAAATTTACCAACACTACAATAGCACACAGGATTTTTTTTTTTTTTTGTAATTCTTTATTTAAACACTGTTAGCCATCGTTACAACAATATGGCAGAACCAGACAAGCAAAAATACAGTGAATATAAAGTGAAATGCCCCTCCCCCCCCCCCCCCGCCAGAACCCCTCCCCCCTCCCCCCCCTTCCTATCCCTACCTCCCCCCTCCTCCGTAGATCAGGCCAAGATATCCAGCTCCAGTAGGAAGCCGAGTCTCCCCCCCCCTAATACAAGAGGCACCTATCGAGGAGACGGGAAGGGGTAGTGGCCCAAGAGGCTAAGGAGGTCCCATAGCAGGAACAAGTCAGCCCTTACTCCAGTACAGGAAATTCAGAGCCCCCCTCCACTTCCAGGAACCTACCCCACAGACCCTCAAACTGTCGCCTCTGGCGTGTAAGTAGAGCTGATAGCCGGAATTTCTCACACACCCATCCCAATTTCGTTCGCATCATCGCTACCGTGGGTACCGTGGGACTCTTCCAATGAGAGGCCAACACTAGTCTAGCCGCCGTAAATGCAAGACGCATCAGCTTGTCTTGTGCGTCCTCCACTGCCCCGGGGAGTACCCCCAACAAAGCAGTTTCCGCCCTTAGCAGCAAAGGACACTGCATAAGACGCCCCACGTAGTGGAACACCTGGGTCCAAAAGTCCACAATGCGAGGGCACTCCCACCACATATGAAAGAACGTGCCCCGCAGACCACACCCTCTCCAGCACTCTCCTGTGCATGAGGTACTCATCTTGGCGATCACCACCGGGGTAACATACCAGCGCACCAAAAGCTTAAGAGCATTTTCCACCAATTGTGGAGCCACCGCCACGTGGTGTATTCGCAGTGTGATTTGTTCCCATTCCTCTTTCGTATATGTGCGCCCCAAGTCTAGTTCCCAAGCCCTCATATAGGATGTCTTCTGATCTGGGTCAGCTAGTAGTAATCGATAAAGGAGCGAAATGCATCCCCGGCGCACCGGTTCCCCCAACAACATTTCAAACCTCGAACGCTCATAGGAGGTGAGGTCCCCCGCCCTAGCGCGCATAACATAATCCTTTACCTGCAAGTAGGGGAATAAATCACGCTGTTCCAGGTGGAAAGAGGCTCGGACCTCAGGAAACCCACGGATGTGCTCCCCTTCCAACAGCTGGCCAAAACATCTCAGCCCCCCTCGCTCCCACCTGCGAAAAACTCCCCCCTCCCTACCCGGGATGAAGTCCTCCGCATATCTAATAGGCACAAAATGTAGTCCCCTTCCCCTACCTATCAATTTCCTAAGGGCCCCCCCCCAAACCCGCAACGTCCACCGTATAAATGGATTAGAAATAGCAGCAATTTCCTTCTCCCTTAAACCCACCCACGGTAGATAAGACAAAGCGTGGATGTCCCTGGGACCCCCCAAGAGACCCTGCTCCACCTGAACCCATAGCTTGGCCGGAGTCGCATGCCAATCCACAACCGCCTTAAGCTGTGCCGCCCTGTAGTACACTTCCAAATTGGGCAACCCCAAGCCTCCCTCCTCCTTAAATTTGAACATGGCATATCTCGCCACCCTGGGACGCTTTCCCCCCCATATGAAGCGTAAAAGAGACCTGTGCCAGCGAGTAAAATATATTTTAGGAACTTCTACAGGCAGAACCTGAAAGAGATAAAGAAATCTGGGCAGTACCATCATACGCACCACCTCCATTCTGCCCATCCAGGAAAGGTATAAGGGGTCCCATCTATCAAGGTCCTGCCTCAGAGCCTTACCCAAAGGAAGATAATTATGGCAGAACAAAGTATTCCAATCCACCCCAAGCAGGATCCCCAGATACCTAATAGGACCCTTCACCCAGCGGAAGGGGACTCTACTTTGCAGTTCCAGAGCCTCCTCTGCCGGTACCGAGATGTTCAAGATCTCCGTCTTAGACAAGTTAGCTTTAAAGCCTGAGAGTCTCCCATAGTCGTGCATCAAATCTCGCAAGGCCAGAAGCGATCTCTCCGACCCCTCCACTATGGCCAAAATATCATCTGCAAAAAGGGACAGTTTATGCTCGACCCCCTGCACCTGTACCCCCCTCGCCTGCTGTGAAAGACGAATGCTCTGTGCCAAGGGCTCGATCACCAAAGCAAACAACAGGGGAGAGAGCGGGCACCCCTGTCTAGTTCCTCTATGTAACTCAAATGGCTTGGAATAGACCCCATTAACTTTAACACAGGCCATTGGGGTGTGATAGAGTGTAAGAATCCAAGAAATAAACCGCGATCCGAATCCCATCTGGCGGAGAACAGCCTCCATAAACGTCCAATCCACCCGATCGAACGCCTTTTCGGCATCCACCGCCACCGCCACCCAGGGAGACCCTGATCTTCGAGCCTCCCACACCAAATTCAGCACCCGCCTAATACCATCAGCCGCTTGACGTCCTCCTATGAACCCCACCTGATCCGGGTGGATCAGGTCCGGCATATGTGTCGCCATCCGATCAGCCAAGATACGGGCCAGGATTTTAGTATCAATACCCAACAAAGATATAGGACGGTAACTGCCACACATAGTCTCATCTTTCCCCGGCTTAGGGATTATCGTAATCCCTGCTAATCGCATATAGAAAGGCAAGCGCTCCCCCTCTTTCAGGGAATTAAATAATCTAGTTAGCAAGGGTGCAACCAAGGGAGAAAGCTTTTTATAAAACAACCCCGTGAATCCATCCAGCCCAGGGGATTTTCCCGGCTTCAAATGTCGAATCACCCGCAGTACCTCATCCACTGTAATATCCTCCTCCAGCCCCAGAGCGTCTAAGCTAGATAGAGTAGGTAACCCCAACTCTTGTAGATAGGTTTGGCTCTCCCCCAGAGAGCCCTCAAGCTCTGGTGAATAAAGCTCCTGGTAAAACTCCCTAAACCGCCGTTGTATGCCTACATCGTCAGTAATCATCCCATCATACCATCCCGCTCCTTAATAGCCAGAATATTACCCCTTGTTTGTTGTAATTTGACCCTGTGAGCCAAAAGTTTGCTCGCCCTGTTCCCCGTTTCAAAATATTTAAGCCTCAACTTTTCAAGATTAAATTTAACCACCTCATCTTCCAACTTCCCAAGAGCCATTCGGGTTTCCTGGATCCGGAGCCTCAGTTGCGGTCCCCCCTGTCCCCTCTTATGTTGATCCACCAAAGTACGAAGCGTTTCCCGGAGCTGCAATTCCTCCCGCTGTCGGGACTTTTTCTGATAGGCTGCTATAGAGATCAACTCCCCCCGTAAAACCCCCTTTAGACTTTCCCAGATCGTCATGGGGGAGAACTGGTCCACATTATTAAACTCTAAGAAATCATAAATCCCCGTTTCCAGCTGTTGCACTATCTTCGGGTCTCCCAGTAGGGTATCATTTAATTTCCAATACGTATCTCCCCCCCGAGGCCCTCCCCAACTCAGATCCATCCATAACGGGGCATGGTCAGACCACCCAATGGTATCAATCTTAGTGTCTATCAATTTTCCCCCCCAGCCTTTATCCACACATATCATATCTATGCGAGTGTATACCTCATGCACAGGAGAGTAGAAAGTGTAGTCCCTACCCAACCAATGTTGTACCCGCCACCCATCCTCCAGATTAAGGACGTCCAGGAATTTCTTTAGACATTTTCTATCGCCCTTAAGTCTGTCACCCCCCTTGCCCGTGGAGTCCCAATCCGGATTGAGTACCAAATTAAAATCTCCCCCCACTACCAAATGTCCTACCTTAGCTGATAAGATCTTTGACAGGAGAGTTTCAAAAAATTGTCCCTGCTGAGAATTAGGTGCATACAAATTAACCAACGTTACCCGTATCCCATCAATAGTACCAGTCCAGATAATCCACCTCCCACCCTCATCCCTCCATTCCCGATCTAGGACCACCTTCAACTTGTGGGAAAACAAAATCCCCACCCCCGCTTTTTTCCGCTCCACTCTATTTGAAGCCCAGACCCTCACGGGATAATCCCGGAATTGTACAAGTTTTTCCCCCGCTTTCACAAAATGAGTTTCTTGAACAAAACAAATATCAAAACAGAGGCGTTTAACTTCCTTCAATAACAATTGCCTCTTACGTGGCATGTTGAGCCCCTTAACATTCAGGCTACCCACACGTAAAACATTAGCCCCCTCCATTCCAAACCATGAAGGACGTGCTCATCAACCCCTCCCCTCCCCTTGCTATCCCCCGCAGCCCCCCAATCCCCCTCCATCTCAGCCCCTCCCCCCCCATCCCCACCCATCCACCCAGTCTGCCCCACCCCCCTCCCCTCCAGTCCCCTACTCCCTCCCTCCTCATCCCCTCCAAGACTTCAAGTGACCCCACCACTCCATAAAGACACCACCCATGTACCTCCCCCCCCACATTCTCTCATCCCCCATTCAACAAGTTCCCCTCCATCCATTCCCCCGACTCCCCACCGTACACTCCCCCACACACATACTATCCTTCAGTGATATCAGAGAGTCCACACCAAATTCCAGAGCACATCTGGAATCAGGAATCATCATGCTCAATCCGCTCGTCAGGTGTCCGCAGCAGGCGCCCCTCTCCGATCGGTCGTCTCCCCCTCAGGTCTGGAACTCTGCCGTCCTCTCTTCCTCTGTGACACCGCTTTCCATTGATACCGCTCCAACCTCCGCGTCGGTGATTCGCTCAAGACGGAATCGCCAGGGGCCACCAAGCCCTCCTTCCGAAGCACGGCCTGTAGCTCTATCACTGTCGTTACACGCTTATGGACCCCATTAAAAGTCACCAACAATCCGAAGGGAAAGAGCCAGCGATAGCGTACATTGTTCTTCTTCAGCACCTCCAACAGCGGCCGGAACTCCCGCCGCTTCTGTAGAGTGATAGACGATAAATCCTGAAATATCTCCACCTTCAAATTTTTCCAAGGAATCACCCCCAATTCTCGGGCTTTCTTCACCATTCGGTCTTTATCAGGGAAGCGATGTATGCAAGCAATGATATCTCTCGGGTAGTCCCCATTCTTGGGACCCAGCGTGCGGTGGGCCCGATCAACTTCCAGGCCCCCAGTAGTAGCATCCACGGCTCCCCCATCCGCCATCAAAAAGCGATAGATCTCCTGCACCACAGCTGTGGCGTCTCCATATTCTGCCGTATCCGGGACCCCCCGGATCCGCACATTGTTGCGCCGAGACCTATTTTCCAGGTCCTCCACCTGCGCACAGCAGTCCAGAAGATCTTTCTGGACAATCTGCATTTGATCATGGATGCTGGTCACAGATTCTTCTTGTTCCCCGAGGCGCCTCTCTGTGTCTTCCACCCGGCCCAGCAGGTCCGCAAAGTCCTGCCGGATCTCCTTCACCGCCTCCTTAATCTTTCCCTTCACTGCGGCCACCTCATCTTTTATTTCAGCTGCCCAGATTTTCAGGTCAGCTTTGGTGATCGCCGCCGCCGCACTAGCTCGCCGCAGTCTCGGGGAGGCACCACGCTCCGATTCCTCCTCCGACGCGCTGTCTCCCGACTCGCGCGCAGATACACTGGGGGTCCCACACACGTGCGGGAGGCCGCCTTTTTCACCCCCGCGATCCAGCGACCTACCCGCCTCTGTTTTCTTGCGCGACGGCATCCTGCAGCAGGGGGAGTCCGCTCGTTCTCTCGGCCCCACACTCGCACCGTATTCAGTGCTGCTCGCAGCGGGGGAAGGGTGCTCAGCGCTGCAAAGGGTCAGAGCGATTTCTCTAACCCTCCATCTTAGTCGGTGACGTCACCGGAACCCCGCACACAGGATTTTAACGGAGACTTTTGAGCATCGGGCCCTAGGAGATTTCTGGGAGGAGGAGGGAAGACAAACTGGCTGTTTTAAAATTGCCCAACCCTTAGTCCAGTAAAAGCATGTGTAGGAACCAACCAAGGGGGGACCTTTGTCCATTTTCAAAGTGAGTACTCCCAAGGACACATTTAAGTAAGTGCAGGGTGCATAGATAATATTTTCAAGTCTCTCTGTGTTATTTTATATGGAAAAAGTACCTGCAGCAAAGCTGATACCAATCTCTATGGGCACTTTCTCCTGAGGCAATTTTCAAAAGGAAATCATACTTGTCTTGCCCCTTTTAAAACTTTGTAAAACCCACTGGTAAAAAACAACCCCCCCCCAAAAAAAAACAACAACAAAAAAAGAACAAAACCCCACAACTTTGTATCCAGGTAGACACTTTTGAAATAGATGTTAAGTAATTGAACACTTCCTTACTCCTTCATAAGACATCAGTACTTTTCTCAGCAGTTCTGGGATAGGCCCATGTGCTTCCATGGTGGGGTACTGAGCACCAAGGTTTAAGGTCACAGTGGGGGTGCTTCCACTGTTCAGCAGCCAGGCAGAGACAGTCAGAATGCACTGTTTCATGTTAGCAGTAGGAGACAGGCCACAGAGCTCCTTAAATGAAACCAAGGCATTCTGTACAAGACACAAAAACACATGTCAAGGCAGATTAGTCTACTAGCAGATGAAAGAAAACTTAGGAAAATTGATAGAACAGAATACAATAGCTAGGGGGTGCTACAGGCAGGACTTAGGTTCACTTAGGTATGTTGGATGAGCTGTGTGTCATGGGAGAGTGCAGGGCAGAACTGGAGGATTTCTGCACAAAGAAGTATTTGAAAATTCTGCAAAGTTTATTTGTAGTGTTTGTGCAGAATTCCCTTGCTGCCTTTTCCTTTATCAGGATTCAGCCTTCATAGTTTCCTGTCTTGCTCCAATTGCAGTTCTGTATCCCTCTAAATCCCAACAAGATCCGTAATTGTCTTCCCTGAAAGTCTTCTCCTGCATGCAATACCTCAGCCTCTCCTTCCCTCTCCCCCCGTGGCAGACCCTCAGATTTCAGTGCCCACAGAGCAGAGGCACACCTTCAGCTTGCTGCTCCCACCCCCATGGCATATTGACCACTTTTTCTGCACCCACAGCACCCATGGCACATTCACTATTTTACTCTTACTCTGCCCCCCCAATTCACCATAGCACATTTAATCCTTAACTTTGTACCCCCCAAAATCCCCCTAAGCATAATCACCCCTTTATTCTGCCCCCACAACCTCCCCCATGGCACATTTACCCCTTTACTTTGCCCCCAATCCCCCCACTGCACATTCACTTTTCCTCTGGCCCCTTCTCATTTTCAACCATTGGCAAATAGCAGCAGCAGCTCTGTTCATTTTCAGTTCCCCTTCCCTGCTGAGCTCCCATGGCAGGGAGGAACAGAACCACTGCACATCGGGTCACTTCTTCCTCTAGTGCCAGCTTAGACCCAATTGTTATGTGAACAGATCTGGCGCAGGAGGAGCATCGGTTCATTTCCTTTTTTTTGCCATCTGAACTCAGTGGTAGAGGGGAACAAACAGTGAGCAGAGCTGCTACTGCCCATGCGTGCACTGAATTTTCTATAGCAAGTACAGAATTATACCCATCCTGCAGGGGTGTGCAGTTCTGGATAAATGAGCCTAGAGCAGTGGTTCTCAACCCTCCTAATGCTGCGACCCTTTAATACAGTTCTTCATGTTGTGGTGACCCCAAACATTAAAATTATTTTCGTTGCTACTTCATAACTGTAATTTTGCTACTGTTATGAATCGTAATGTAAATATCTGATATTTAGGATGTATTTTCATTGTTACAAATTGAACATAATTAAAGCATAGTGATTAATCACAAAAACAATATGTAATTATATATTGTGAAATATTTATTTGTAATTACAAATAAATGTATGTGGGTGTATCCGCATGTGGGCGGACCTATGCGGAGACGGTTAGAGGAGTGGTGTCTCGGTTCCTAAGACTAGTGTTCTTCAACCTTTTGACACCCATGGACCGGTGGAAATAAAATAATTATTTTTTGGACCAGCACTAGTCTGCAGACTGGCAGTTGAAGAACACTGGGCTAAGTTGTGCCCATCTCCACTCAATCTACGCCCCAGACCCAACCCCATAATAGTACTAATTGTAACACCATTTTTTCCATTAATTTTTCATATATACACACACAATATAATTGTATTAACAACACATAATGGTTAACCACAAAATTAAAATACACAAAGCACATTGTATGCTTTTTAACATTCATTCCTAACGGAAAACAGATAACCTCATGCAAATGCAGGATCAAAAACTAAAAGAACTAATATTTACAAACAAACGCCAAGATGCAAGACTCTGCAAGCAGTACAACCCCAGAGGAAAACAAACAAGTGCATTTCTTCCTGAACAGACAAATCACTAAATAAAAAATAAAAGCATTTCCCCTACCGTTGTTGTCTCTCTCCCTCCATGTGCCTTGCCTTCTGGCCTGGCCCCCGGTGTTATCTTTGGGCCGGTCCACGATGCGATCAACGCCGCTTCTTCAGGCCGGCTCACTGAGTGCTGCATTGCACAAAACTGTGGGCAGCGGCTCCTCACATGCGTCCCTCGCCTCATCTGGAAGCCTTCCCTCTGATGCTGCAATGTCAGAGAGAAGGCTTCCGGTTCAGGCGCAGGTCACACGTAGGAGCCTTTTCCCACTGTTTTGTGCACTGCAGCACTCAGGGACTGGCCTGAAGATGCCACGTTGATCACACTGTGGACCGGTGGCTGAAGAACGCTGTCTTGGGCCTGATGGACATGCTGGCACTGTGGACCGGCAGAAAATTTCTGCAGGCTGGCACTAGTCCATGGACTGGCGGTTGAAGAACACTGCCTAAGTCCATCGGAAATATGTGTTTTCCGATGGTCTTAGGTGACCCCTGTGAAAGGGTCGTTCAACCCCCAGATTGAGAACCGCTGGCCTAGAGAAACTGGGCCTCTTCTCCCTTGAAAAGAGGGGACATGATTGAAACATTCAAGATATCGAAGGGAATTGACTTGTTCACCCTCTCCAAGGTGAAGAGAACGAGAAGGCACTCGCTAAATTTAAGAGGATAGATTTCACTGATCTTTGACCTAAGGGCCGCTGCGTGAGCGGACAGCTGGGCATGATGGCCTACTGGTCTGACCCAGCAGCAGCAAATCTTATGTTCTTATATGAAAAATATAAAAATGTTTTTTGGTAATAGAGAAGTGCCAGTTCCCTAATATTTTGAGGGTAATTTTATAACAGGGTGACACAGGTAGACAATGACATAGGGTGTTATTTTAAAAAGAAAAGTAGGTGCCTTCTTTTCTTTATAGAATAATAGCATATGTCATCTAACAGGGCTGCACCTATATGTTCCAAAGTTTGCATATGAATGATGACATTCTGTAATCTGTGTATACTTGCATTTACTGCCTATGCTCCATCTAAATTCTGTCCATATGCAAGTCCTCTAGCACTTTATTTATTGGGATTTATTAACCACTTTTCTAAAGAGGTTCACCCAAGGCAATTTGATTACACACCTTCAAACTCCCTAATTCTATAGGCTAATATGAGTAAGTGCCATTTCGATGCTAAGATTATGAAATCTTCACTAAGTGCGTAAGTTGTGCAGCATGACTATGAAGAGGTATGGGTGGGGCATGGACAGATCAAACACTGATGCATGTAGGTTATAGAAGGGCTACTTTTAAACACATGCATTTACAGCTGCTATTGACACGTTGTACAATTTATGTTCGGCAAGTTGTATTTTGGCAGACATTATAGAATTGATCCCAAAGCGTGCTACAATTATGAATGTAGCAGCATGTGCACAGGAAAGAAGTTACAGAATTACCTTCATAGTTTCAAAGACCACTTTACATAATCTGCTAAAGTTTTGTAAGATTTTATTTCTGAATCATCAGCTGGATGAGGCAGCGTGTCAACCCTTCGCTCTGAGACTTCCTTTTGTTTTGTTAAACTAGGTGCTCTTGATTTTTCTCTATTCCCTTCCCTATGATGCATGGATAGAATATTAATAACATCAAACTAAAGCTAGTTGTTAAGACTAATAAAACAATAGCTTAGTAGTCACCCAATACTAACAATAGGGTTGAAATCTCTACATATTTCTAGAACTGATTAATACCTGTACATTTTCTCGGAGGTCAGTAGCTTCCCGCAGAGGCTGGGATGCTGTCCTAAAGATTTCATCAATAGCTTTAATCCCAATGGTCTTGGTGTATGTGTACTCCCGCACCCTCTTTCCTTTCCGAACAGAAAGTCCTCGTTTATGGGCTTTCCCACCTCCTCGGCGATTAGTGATAGCTATATGGACAAACAGAGTTGTGTTCTGGAGAAATTCTCCAGTGAGGGACTGCAAAGGTACATGTCTGTAGCCAGGCTGCAGGCATTCAAAGGGGATGGTATACTGAGCAATGAACTCATCCCCTATATAGTCATCATCCAGTACTACAAAACGCAAGACAGCAAGTTCAGGTAAGTTGATCTGAAATTCAAAGTTTTCATCAAATATTGGGTTGTCCCCATTCTGAGTGACAGTCTTAGTTCGCTGCTCTGCACAGTCAGCAGGTATTCCATGGATCTCTATGTACACATATGGTTCTACCACATCCCCTTTGGCACCCGAACCTTTTGGCTTTGGTAGATTTTGACCACTAATGACCTTTAAGTGCAGAAGCTGAGCTGAGACACCTGGCAATGAATCTTTTGCATTTGCACTGAAATAGGAGACTTCTTCCCTCATGATGGAGGGTCGAAGGACATATCCACAGTTTCCATTCTGACGAAACCAACCAGTGTTCAAGTCCATCATTAATCCAGGGGTCTGGTAGTTCATTGCCACTATCTGACTCCCACACTTCCAGAAGTCCTGAGGGTTCATATTGCTGGCGTCAATTCTCATAGAGCTTGGGTAAATCCTCGACAAGAACCTTTTATTGTAACTCACAAAGTCTTCTGGGTACTCATTTGCAAATCTACTGGCCACCACTTCATTAAATGAACATATTTCCCAGTATTTCTGTCCTCTTTTGGATGTCGCAAAGTCTTGAAATTGCACAGACTGACAAATGCTTACAAGGGCTGACAATTCCTTGCAAAGTCTTAGCTTCCTCTGCAAGCCCCCAATATGCTGCTCGTTTTCTTCATCAAGCCTTCTGGACAGTTCCAAACCTTCACCTTCATCTGTCACATCTCCTTCAGAATCTGAACAGTCTAGAGGTAACTTTTTCCCTTTAATAAGAATTTTCCCTTTGAGTTTTTCTGGGGATGGAAGGTATGTTTTGTCTGGATTTGGAGGCTCTGTAAAGAGTTTATCTCCAAGAATTTTTCTCAAGCATTGTGCCATCAATTTCTGCTGTTTCACAGAGCAATGCACCACTAGACAAAGAATCAATGGATATTCAGATGCATCAAAAGCGTACTGGTTTACTACACTAACAACACTTCGAAAGGCTACCTGAGATGTCACAGAATGGCCAACATATATCAGTGGTTCATTATCAGGGCCATCCCATACTACAAGTTCAATACTCCGACACCCCATCTTCAGTGCATGGATGTATCCACTTATATCAGAAGTCCCCCAAAAAGTATCCTCTAGTAGGCAAGCATTGTGAGCAGAATTAATATAATAATGTGATAAGGGATGGGTCATATCCTGGCAGACATTCTTATGCTGAGGGTCGAATATGTAACATTCGGGAGAAAGGAGGTAGTGTGTAAAACCATCAATAGTGAGGTAACCTTTCTCCCGTCCTTCCCTTGAAGGCTCATATTTATTAATGATTTCTAAAGCCATGTCTTCAGTTACCCCTTCCATACCTTGCTCAACCTCTACAAAGATCATCAGGTCCTTCACATCAAGGTATTCTTTGTTGCTAGAGAATTGTACCAGGAGGAAAAAGATTTCAGGCCTAGTGCAGAGTTCAAGGTAGGTCTCTACAAATATTTCACATGGAATATCACCAACTCTTTCATGGACTTTTTGAATCTCTTTAAATTTGAGCTCAATTGTTGAGGTTTTCATGCCTGGGTTTAAGCTTTTGATCAGCTGAATAGCTTTGGAGACAGGTATCTGTCCTTCCTTGTCCACATCTGCTATGTCAAAAAGTGAGGTGACCCAGGATGTCCTCAGACTTATTTGGTTTGTGTCTGGAACATCAAGGGTGTGTTTTCCATAGGAGACTAAGTATCTTAGTCCCATCACCCAGGAGTTTACAATATCTGCTGTGCTGGCCACAAGATCTAAGGACTCATAATTTTCTCCATAAATAATTGAGAAAGCACATTCATCTGGAAACTGATCAAAAAGCCCATTGCTTCGCAGAATTGGGGTCTTCTTTCCCAGCCTGACTTCTCGAATTGATTTGATTTCCAGTTTGGCTTTCGCCAAATCTTTTTTGGATGGTTCCCACCTGAGAAAGCGCATGTCAGGATCCAGAAGAAAAAAACGATTATACATCCGAGAGTTGGAGCGCACTTTCTTCATCTCACAGCCTTCCATCATGAAGGCAATACAGGCTGCAGTGCTGTTGAATTTCCGGTCATTGGGCATGGTGCTGAAGGACACTGTCTTCTTCTGTTTCTGACGAGATCCATCCTGCGAAGGAGAAGAAAAGTTAAAGTGACAGATCTGGTGCCAAGGGAAAAGTTAAGCACATTATCTAACATCAACTTTCCCTCTAAGCTGAGTGGAAATCCTCCATCTACAGTTCTGCTAGTGGGAGGGTTCTGTTTCATAACTGCATTTTCAATACTGAGGGCAGACAAATTCTGCAGTACTCTAGGGCAGTGATTCCCAACCCTGTCCTGGAGGAACACCAGGCCAATCGGGTTTTCAGGCTAGCCCTAATGAATATGCATGAGAGAGATTTGCATATGATGGAAGTGATAGGCATGCAAATTTGCTTCATGCATATTCATTAGGGCTAGCCTGAAAACCCAATTGGCCTGGTGTTCCTCCAGGATAGGGTTGGGAACCTGCCTGTCTTAAGTAATTGAAAGCACAACATTGAAGCACCATAACCCACTAGTAGCACTACAATTGGAGGACTCACGCACAGCTTAAAGGGAATAGTGCCTAACATATTGTCGTATGAAGTGAGCCAAACATCATCCTTACCATGACCTCAGCCTGTAGATTTAGTAGAAGGCATTTCAAAGGTGACATTCAAAGCGGTGGGCATTGGAGGATTAAGTGACTTGCCCAGGTTCACAAGGAGCAGCACCAGGATTTGATCTCACAATCTCTGGGTGCGGAGGTAGCAGCTCAACCAGTGAGCTACAGCCCTTCTTCTGCATACACTACCTACAATGGCATTGGATCTAATCCTCTGAACAAAGTTGTAGCTTGCTAACAAATAAAATGGAAGAATTACTAAGAACAATAAAAGGTCCAGAATAACTAAAAGGTAAAGATTTCAGGACTTGCTTTCAGTCAGTCACTCACTCTGCTCGGTCTACATATTGTATAAGACAACATTATTAACTAAGACCCTCTTTTACTAAGCAGTGGTTTCTACTGCATCTCGAGGTGTTAAATGCTCTGACGTTTCTCCAACACTCATAGGAGCAGCATCAGAGCATTTAGCGCTCCAGGCCACATTAGAAACCTCTACTGCGGCTTAGTAAAAGGTGGATAAATGCTTACATTATTACAAATCAATGAACAATAGGTCACATTAGATTAATACAAATTAGCAAATCCTATCTTCTTCTGTCTAAATACATAGAAACCCTCCCCCTCCCTTCTCTAGAACAGTGTATATACAGTACTCCCCGATATTCGCGGGGGTTCTGTTCCAGGAACCCCTGCGAATCTTGAAAAACCGTGAATACGGTTTTTCATGGGGGAGACTGGAGAGGGCAGCCGGAGCGCCAGCGAGTGCAGGAAATCACTCGCTGTATGCTCCGACCACCTCTTCCTGCACTAATAATAATAATAACTTTATTCTTCTATACCGCCACAATCTTGCGACTTCTAGGCGGTTTACAATCAAGAGTGCTGGACATTCAGCGAAATACAATAAGTAGATATTCAGAGGAAATACAGAGATCAGAGACCTCAGGAGGCAATAGTATAGAAATACAATTTGCTGAGCGAAAATGTAATATGTACATTTTAGTAGGTAATGTCCGACAGAACCTGTTGGGGATAAATAGCAACATAAAGTTACGATAAGATGAAGATAGCAGATTGTATTTATAACAGTGCTGTAAGTTCAGGTGGAATAGGGAGGGGGGAGGGAGAGGGAGCGTGGGTCAATTGTTTAGGTATTTCTGGAACAGGTATGTTTTTAGGCGTTTCCTGAATTCCCCGTATGTAGTGGGCGAAAGCAGTTGGTCTAGGTCTTTGCCCCATAGGACTGCTTGGTGAGAGAGAAGGTGTTCGTGGTGTTTTTTCATTTTGCAGCCTCTAACTGGAGGAGAAATGAGTTTTGGGTGTGTGTTTCTCTTGAGTTTGTTATTAGAAAATGCGAAAAGGTCCGTTATGTACTTGGGGGTCAGGCCGTATAGTACTTTGAAGCAGAGGCAGGCAAATTTAAACCTTACTCGGGCTTACGTTGGTAGCCAGTGCAGCTGCCGATAGTAGGGTGTCATGTGGTCGAATTTCTTCAGCCCGAAGATATGTCTGACCGCAGCATTTTGCATTATTTGGAGACGTCTCATATTCTTTTGTGAGATTGCTAGATAGGCGATGTTGCAGTAGTCAAGCTGACTCATTATGAGGGATTGCACTAGGATTCTGAATGTTGACGTATCGAAGTATGATTTAATGGTTCTGAGTTTCCAGAGAGTAAGGAAACCTTTTCTGAATGGCGGTACTTGAGGGAGTACAAAGAAGAGCAACCAAACTGATAAAGGGAATGGAAAATCTCCCATATACCGACAGATTGAAGCAGTTGGGACTTTTCTCCCTGGAGAAGCGAAGACTTAGAGGAGACATGATAGAAACCTTCAAGATCCTGAAGGGCATAGAAAAAATAGACAGGGGCAGATTTTTCAAATTAAGGGGCGCCACAAGTACAAGGGGGCACTCAGAGAAATTGAAAGGGGACAGGTTTAGAACAAACGCTAGGAAGTTCTTTTTCACTCAGAGGGTGGTGGATACATGGAACGCGCTTCCAGAGGCTGTTGTAGACAAGAAAACATTAAATGGTTTCAAAGAAGGTTTGGATAGATTCCTAGAAGAAAAAGGGATTGAAGGGTATAGATAGGTATAGACCATTGCTCAGGCAATGGGCCTGATGGGCCGCCGCGGGTGCGGACCGCTGAGCAGGATGGACCTATGGTCTGCCTCAGCGGAGGCAACTTCTTATGTTCTTATGTTCTTATGTTAATAGGGAATCCATTTGTTCCTTCATTGTTAGGCATTGGTCTAAAATAACACCTAGTATTTTCATGGTGGGCTGAATAGGGTAGTTGAGTTTATTGATGCATAGTGGGGTTTTATTGTCAAGCGGGTGAGGAGAGGCAACAAATAATTTTGTTTTTCCTGGGTTGAGCTTGAGCTTGAAATCTGTCATCCATTGTTCCATCTCATTTATGGCATCGGATGCCTTGGGAATGGTTTCCTTGATGGAGTTGGCGAATGGGATGATGATCGTAAAGTCATCTGCGTAGCTGAATAGTTTTATTCCTAGTTGGGTTAGTTTCACACCTAATGAGGACATGTAGATATTGAAAAGCAGTGGGGAAAGCGGTGACCCTTGTGGCACTCCGGATGAGTTGCTCCAGGTGTCGGAGTGTTCGTTGTTAAAGCGTCCCTGGTAAGAACTAAGTCGGGCCTTACCAATCATGAGCTGCGTGTCAAAGCAGAAAATCAGAAAATAATATTAAATATTGAACTAAGGCCAGTACTGGGCAGACTTGCACGGCCCGTGTCTGTATATGACCATTTGGGGGAGGATGGGCTGGAGAGGGCTTCAATGGCTGGGAGGGTTTAGATGGGCTGGAGTAGGTTTTGATGGAGATTTCGGCAGTTGGAACCCAAGCACAGTACCGGGTAGCGCTTTGGCTTCTTGCCCAGAAATAGCTAAGAAGAAAAAATTTAAATTGAATCAGGTTGGGCAGACTGGATGGACAATTCGGGTCTTTATCTGCTGTCATCTACTATGTTACTATGTATGTTACTATTTACTGCAAAGGACAGACATCTCTTCAGCTTGTATTACATTTATCAGCACATAGTAGCTTCCATGACAATGTAACCTGACCATCCCCCATCGGTACCCCCTGAAAATCTCTACCCCCTAAAAGTAACATCTCCAGACATACCCTCTTCATAAGAGTAGCACTCTCAAGAGTCCCCTCCCCAACCAAAGGCACCCCTGCCCTTATATGGCAGATTATCCACATTAGTAGTACTGCAATGGTGTAGAAAATACTAGTATGTTACAAAAAAATAATAAAAGAATAACAAAACTGTGTAATGTACAAAATCACACTCTAATGTAAATAATTGCACAGACCAAGCCAAGAAACCTATCACTGGAAAATATTCTCTAGAGTTAAAAGGAATAGATTTCGTACAAACGTAAGGAAGTTCTTCTTCACCCAGAGTGGTAGTGGTAGAAAACTGGAATGCTCTTCTGGAGGCTGTTATAAGGGAAACCACCCTCCAGGGATTCAAGACAAAGACAAATTCCTGCTGAACCAGAACGTACGCAGGTAAGGCTAGACTCAGTTAGGGCACTGGTCTTTGACCTAAGGCCTGCCGCGGGAGCAGACTGCTGGGCATGATGGACTACTGGTCTGACCCAGTAGTGGCAATTCTTATATTCTTATGGTGCTACGTGGCAGGAGCAGAGGTTATCTCATCACTGACGTTTTCAATCACATTCATTATGTCACACTTTGTCACTATTTTGACATAAATGTTTAGAATTATTACAAATTATCCTGTATTATAACAGATCGAGAGGATTGTAACTCTTGGACTCGGTCCTAGTGATCTATTTTTTCCCCCTGAGTCTTTAGTTCCTCCTCTTTTTTTCCAATCTTTGAGCCTGAATATTGACCTGGGGAAGGGTTCCAGCACACAATTTATGCAGGGAGTCTAAAGCCGTCCAAATTGACTCCAATGTAATTTCAGCAGGTCTTACCAGTGGAAGGACTGAGGAAATCTGTCTTTCACTTGCTGAAGATTCCAGCGCCCTCTCTGACCTCGATGTCCCAGCCACAAACACAGGTTGAGAAGTCAGCAAGCCCACAAGCTCCGCTTCCGATGCTGATTCTCGTCCCTGCAGAGCTCCCGACACTCCCCAGTCTCGCGGCTGCAGGGGAGGCACTGGTCCCATGGGACTATGTGAAACTTCGTTCCTGAGTGCCGAGACCTTTCTGACTTGGCACTGCCAGTTTGCCCCTGGGTGAAGATGTAAGGAAGACTGTTAGTACCTCCTGCCGCATTGAGGTAGGTACCATCTGCCGAGCTGAAGCAGCGGCTCTTCCTCTTCTTTTTGCATCTTTAATTCATAGTAGCCCCGAATAATCAGGTAGGAAATAGAATATCAGCAGAAGAGAATTTCTTGGTGTCCTCACTACGCCGCCATCTTGTCTCCACCACTATTGTTCGCCTGGAAAGTGGAAAACTATACTAAATCGTTGAACATTATTTATTGATTTTAAAATTTATATACTGCATAAAAACTATGCGGTTTACAAAATTACATGCATACATATTTAAGAAATGCTAAACATGTTTCAACAAGACAAACACAAAAAGACATTAACGGTATCATTATTAAAATCTTTTAAATTCATCCTACAAGATGAAAACACAAAATCCCAAAAAAATCATTTACAGGACAGGAAGGCATGAACAGAGAATAGCATTAGTACAGGAAGGCATTGACAAATAATTGCATTTTCAACATTTTCTTAAAGTTCAGTCTTCCATCACAGAATACCAGGCAATGCATTCCAGAGCTTGGCACCAGCTATAGACAGCATTGTTGCCCCAATCTTAACATGAGAATCTAACATCTTAACTTTCCTAAAGTGCTGACAATGTCTCCAAAGGACTTATTTCATAAGTTTAGAAGAAAGTATTCAGGTATCCGGACACTGGACTTCATCCCCTCCATAAAATATACTTCTTGCCAATATCAAAAAAGAAGACTTCTCCTTTATTGGTCTTACCTGAGTCCTCAAGCCCTTTGAATATTACTAAAATTCTGGAGACCTCAGAGGAAGAAGTCATTTGCTGTTTGACTCTTCTGGTAACGTTTGTCTTTCAACAAGATAAGGAGGCACTTTTCTAAGACTATTTTTTAAAGCTTAAAGAGGTGACCTTCCTAGAAAGTAAGATCTGCATGTTCCCAGACGTTTCGAAAACAACTCAGACCAGGAGGAAAAGGTTTCTAGAATTAAAGCAACATGTGGTTGCTTTGGGAGCAAAATTTCAATTAAGATACCCCTGTAAATGTGTGATTCTTTTGGATCAAAATTCTTATAATTTTCTTTGAACCCTCCCAGTTGCAATTTTTTCTTGAAGGAAAGGGAGTAATAACACCTAGTGCTTCATTGTGAAGTATAGCCAATTGTCCCAAGTTAGAAAGGTCCAAGTAATAATTTGATGTTGTAACACTACAAATTTGATTGTATTTTCTGAGTATATATTCTCTCTGAATTTGTGAATTGTCTCCCCCAATATGTGGGTTATATTAGAGTCTGAGCAATGTTAAGTTTCTTATGGTCTGGTGACCTAATTTTTGTATCTTTTTTTAAGTTATTAAAAAGTAGCAAAGTCTCTTAATTCATATATATATATATTTTTCTTTCCATAATACATTCAACATACATGCATTTTAGCCGAAACATGGACCGTGTCAGGTCCATGCTACATGGATTTACATTCTCCATTGACTGTGTTTGTTGCCTCCTTATAATTTAACATCTTTGATTGAATTTTAGCCCTCTTATTGGGATTTTAACGTATGTATTAATAAACTTTTAATTATTTTTTACCAAGAACATCGGCTCCACAATTTTGGGGTTTTGTTCCTGGTTTCCCTTTTCTACCTGTGGAATTGTTGGGCACTTCTTCATTATATATTCTCACATGTAATCCATGGAACCCAGTAAGGACATTACCAAGTGCACTGTCAGTTTAAATCTTACTATTACTACACACATGCCAGCGCTGTTTCACCCAATATTGGCTTGCGGGACCATCAGCTCAATAATAAAGTTAAGAAGTCAATTAGGGGAGGTCTTCAGAAAACACCTGCTAAAAGTATATTTGCTTTCTCCGAGGTCAAGAATACATAATATTCTCACATGTGGGACTCCTAAGCTGCCAGGATCATGTCTTTGGAGGACAATGGATATATAAACACAATCCTGGTGAAACCTAAACACAGGAAGCAAAACGATTCTGCAGAACTGCTTGTCCAAACTGACTGTCTCAAGGAGTTTTGTTCCAAATAGTAGTGAGAAGTAAAAGTATGGATTTGAGGAACAAGTGGCCACTTTGCAGATGTCCTCAACAGAGGCAGAATGGAAATGCTCAGACACAGGGCCAGTATTAAACATGCTGGGGCCTAGGGCAGAAATTAAGGCCCCCAATTCCTCTCCTTGCTGCTCCCTCCCCCAATTTCCCCACCCATCAAATGCCCCCCCCATCCAGCATCTCTCCCTTCATCCTCCCATCCCCCCACCCCCAGGTCCATCACATGCCTATCCAACCAGCATCTCTCCCTTCATTAAAAATCAGCAGCTCGAAGAGGCCTCCATGTACTGGGATGTACTTCCTCTCTACTCACCCTGTTCTGACGCCCCCCTCATCTTATAAAAAGCAAAGGAATTGCTGGTGTGGCAGCGATTCTCTAGCACTGCTCTTGGATTCCTTGGCACTGTTCTGCTGTTGCAGTCCACCCAAGCAGAAATAGGAAATTGCATCGGGGAGTGGGGGGCAGACTGTGGCAGAGGAATCCACGAGCAGTGCTAGAAAATCATTGCTCTGCCAGCAACCCCTTTGCATTTTAAAAGGTGACGGGGCTTCAAAACAGGGTGGGGAGAAGGGAAGGACATTCTGAGTAATTACATGTTGTGTGAAGAAATATTTTCTCCAGTTTGTTTTAAATCACTACTTAGTAGCTTCACTGTATGCCCCCTAATCCTAATATGTTTGGAAAGAGTGAACAAGCATTTCACATTTTCCCTTTCCATTCCACTCAGTCTTTCTCCAAGCTGAAGAGCCCTAACTGCTTTAGCCTTTCTTCATAGGGAAGGTGTCCCAAACCTTTTATTCATTTCACTTGGTTAGCGAACTGCAAGTCTGTTAGGGTCAAAAGCCACAAAAAGTGGGAGGATCTTCTATTAGGTTTAGTCTGGTCCAGGTAGTATGCCAGACGTTTGCAGTCTAAGAAATGAAGAGCTGCTTTTCCAGGTTGTGTCTGCGGTTTTGGAAAGAACTATGGATTGGTTGAGATGGAATTCTGACACAACTTAGGTAGGAAGTTTGGATGAGTTCAAAGCACTACTCTGTCATAACAGAATCATGTGTAGGAAGATCCAATACAAGAAGTTCACAGGTATGCAGAAATGAGAGCAATGAGGAAAATGACTTTCCAAATGAGAGAGCAAGATGTAAGCGTCTCAAAGGGAGACTTCATGAGAGCAGATAGTATGGCTACCAAGGGGTGAACAGAGGGAAGTTTTTTGTCCAAGGGAAAGTAGAACACTGAAAGCACTGAGATGTATGCAGAAAGGGAGGTAGATGCGTGGAACAGTCTCCTGGAAGAGGTGATGGAGACAGACTGTGTCTGAATTCAAGAAAGCGTTGGATAGGCACGTGGGATCTCTTAGAGAGAGGAAGATATAATGGTTACTGTGGATGGGCAGACTGGATGGGCCATTTGGCCTTTATCTGCCATCATGTTTCTATGGATTGTCCACTGTGGAAACAGAAAAAGTCTAGATAGAACACTGGTCTGATCCAGTATGGTTATTCCTATGTTCTTATGAAATAGACAGTGCTCAAAGACCCACAATTTAATGACATGCAGATGGATGTTAAAACATATTTTGATCCCTAAAAGTATTAGGAGAGTGTCAATTACGCATACCAGAAAACCCCTCATCAAGTAAGAAGTAGGTAAAGTGACATGCTAGATCTCAGCAGTCCAATAAGAGGTTGGCACAAGACCAGAATGAACTCAAAACCCCACGGCTAAGCCTTATCCATCTCTAAGCCATTGGACTTGAGGTGTTCCATTAATTCCAATGCAGGTTGGAAAAGGTGATCTCAGGAGTACATTATTCCTACTGTATGCCTTACATTCCTATAAAAATTTGCTCTGTTGACTGCACATATTGTATTGTATTTATTGTATTAGATATACTGCTTGTACATGAGTATTAAGCAGTTTACAAAACTAATACAGTCTGTCCCAGACAGGCTCACAATCTAAACTAAAATGCCCAAGAGTAAAAAGCATTTGTATAATAAAGATAAAACAGAAAGGAGGAAAAAGGGGAGACACCCCAGAGAAATCTTCAGAACATTAGCATGAACCCAAAAGACCCAAGAACAATAAATTAATGTAGTTACTTTGCAAAGAAAAAATAGAACAGAACGGCCGCACCTTGAATACTGTGTGCAATTCTCACCGTATCAAAAAAAGATATAGCGGAATTAGAAAAGTTACAGAGAGGGGCAATGAAAATG